>NC_051403.1:22003170-22023170 GCF_015228065.2 Penaeus monodon | reverse complement strand
AAATTCTTTCTTGTGTTCTTTCATTAGAGATGAAGAGACGACCTGCTAGTACCTTGTGATCAGTTAGTGTGCTTGTTATATTTTAAAATAATTTAAAAAGGGCAAAGATGCAGTGTTACGACGAACTTTTTTCATGTTTTGCTCGGAAAATAATCCATTTCTTTATTTGAATTTTCCTCCAGAGGGCATTTTCTTGCGTTTTCTTTTTCTTTTTCTGGTGTTTTTATTTCTTTCTCCTTAATTGGTTTTAACAGCAGCAGCAATAACTGAGGCTTTGAAAGAATGATTTTGTCTTACGAGGCAACTTCTCTTTTTTAATGGGAAATTTCCTGCAGATGAAGTGGCATCTCGAGTCTTTCATATAACATTTTATTAAATTGCGGCGTATCTGACGAAGAAACCTTAATTGAAAGAAGTCTTAGTAAGAGAAAAAATTACTTTCCATGATTTAATTGATATGGAATATGCTAACAAAACTGATAAACAAAAGAAAAGAAAGAAAAAGAAATTATATATATATATACACACACACACACACACACACACAACACACACACAACAACACATATATATATGTATATAAATATATATATATATATAAAAAATATATATATAGTATATATATATATATATATATATAT
Source organism: Penaeus monodon (assembly GCF_015228065.2). Lineage (NCBI taxonomy): Eukaryota > Metazoa > Arthropoda > Malacostraca > Decapoda > Penaeidae > Penaeus > Penaeus monodon. The sequence goes on along the minus strand of NC_051403.1, from coordinate 22,022,529 downwards.
ATATATATATGTATATATATATATGTATATATATATATATATGTATATATATATATATATGTTATATATATATATTTATATATATATATATATATATATATATATATATATATATATATATCTGCCCTGAGTCCCCGCGAAATGTGGGCTTCAGGTCGCTTCCCAGGCCTTCTAAATCGAATCTAAATAATTGATTACTTGGCTAGCATCGTGGGTGGGGTAGGGGAGGGGTATGGGGGGGAGAGGAGGTAGAAGTCGCGTCCACAGAAATGATAAATAATGGATTTCGAACTGTTAGGCCTAATTCCGTTAGATGCAGCCCTAGATTTTTTTCTTTCTCTCTGTCTCTGTCCAGTAATCACATAATCCTCCTCTTCCCTTCTCCCCTCCCTCTTCCCACTCCCCCTTCCTCTTCTCCTCCCTTTTCTCCACCCGCTACTCATCCCTCTTCCCCTTCTCCTTCCTTTTCCTTTTCCTCCTCCTCCTCCTCCTCCTCCTCCTCCTCCTTCTCCCCTCCCTCCTCCTCTTCCTTCTTCCCCTCCTTCCTCCTTTTCCTTCTCTCCCTCCCTCTTCCTCGGCCTACTTAGCAGTGAGGGGAAAGGCCCATTCCCCTCTTTGGCGATTTAGATAGGACTTCTGATAATGGCTGGCGTCCGGACGTGGGACCCCGGTCAGGTTGTGTCTTTCCAGGTCTGTTGGGCCATCTCTCTCTCTCTCTCTCTCTCTCTCTCTCTCTCTCTCTCTCTCTCTCTCTCTCTCTCTCTCTCTCTCTCTCTTTCCTCTCTCTCTCTCCCTCTCTCCTCTCTCTCTCCCCTTCTCTCTCTTCTCTCTCTCCTCTCTCTCTCTCTCTCTCTCTCTCTTCTCTCTCTCTTCCCTCTCTCTCTTCTCTCCTCTTTCTCTTCTCTCTTTCTCTTCTCTTTCCTCTCTTTCTCTCTCTCTCTTTTCCTCTCTCTCTCTCTCTCTCTCTCTCTCTCTCTCCTTATTTTTCTTTCTTCTTTTCTCCTTCTCTCCATAGCCATCCCTTTCCATCCGTCTTCGTCCTTTTGTTCCCATCTCATTCGAGTCTTGATTTTTCTCTCTCCCCCTCCTCTTTTACTTTTCTTCCATTTTCTTTCTCCGCCCTTCCTCTTCTTCCTTTTTTTCTTTCCATTTTACTCAGCCTTCCCTCTTCTTTCTCCTTCCGTCTTCCCTTCTCACTTTTTCTCCCTACTTCCTCATCAGCCATATACGTAATCAGTTACTGAATCATGAGCGTATCGTGGGCGTATCGGCCGTCCGTCTGTTCGTCCGCAGCGGGAGGCCGAAGCACACCGTCGCCCTCGGTAGTCTCACCCGTTTTCTATAATGAAGGAGGGAATTGCGACCTCTGCGTCACCGCGAGAATATTGGTTCGTCCTGCCTAGCTGAAGGTCGAAGGCTGGGGAAGGGGAGGGAGAGGTAGGGGAAGGGGAAGGGGAGGGAAAGGAAGGGGGAAGGGAGAAGGGGAAGAGAGAGGAGGAGGAGAAGGGGAAGGGAAGGGGGATTGGTGAGTTTAGGGGGGAAGTTGGGAGTGAAAATTTTATCGAGTTAATTTTCCTGTTGTCTCAAGGGGAAAAAGGAAGGGGGAGAGGAGTCTTCGAAGGAAAATGTTATTGTGTTTGTTTTCTTGGGAGGGAGGGGGAAGGAGTGGAAATGAAAATGTGTCGAGTTTATTTTCCTGTTATCGAGGGATGAGGGAGGGAGTAAGGGGAATGAAAATGTATCGGGTGTATTTTCCTTAGTCAAAGCGGGAAGGGGGAGACGGGGAATGAAAATGCGTTTAGTTCACTTTCCTGGGTCGTACGAGAAGGGAAAAAGAGGGAGGGGGGAGCAAAATTGAGTTTGTTTTCCTGAAGTTTGAACGTTCGAGTGTTTTTTCCCCGGTTTACATAGTGGCCATCCATCTTCCTTGGGTCCAAAACATGGTCATTATCTTCCAGGTGAGTGATTGAAAATTTGCATATTAAATCCATTGCTTTCTTGCTCTTCTTTATTGAGGAAGATTCCAGAAGCAGGAGCGATAGACTAGGAATTCCTCCTCTCCTCCTCCTCTCCCTTCAACCTCGCCTTCCTTATTTTCCTCAATTTCCCCTTTTTCTTCTGGGCAAGTGTCGCATTCTTCATTTCTCTAGTGTGTGTGTGTGTGTCTGCGTTGCTGTTATTGTTGTTGTGTCTAATGTTCTTCGTTTCCGATATATATATATATATATATATATATATATATATATATATATATATATATATATATATAATATAAATATATATAATATAATATAATATATATATAATATAATATATATATATAATATAATATATATATATATATATATATATATATATATATATATATATATTATATATATGTATATATATATATATATATAATATATATATAATATATATATATATATATATATCTGTCATGTTCTCATGACTTTGGTTATTTTTGAAATACGAACATATGCCACACTGAGACGAAACTATTACTTGACATGATTTAAGAGCAAGATCTGAGCATTATCTTTATTCCTCTCATTGATTCTCCGCTCCAGCGTGCGCCATCGGCCAATCAAGTGTACTTACGACACTAATAGCATTTAGCAGAACGTTGATATATAGTATTATCCATGAATTTGTATTTACATTCATACTATTTATTATGATTATTATTATTATTTTATTATTATTAGAGTGTTACCTGTATTATTATTATTATCATAATTATCATCTTTATTTTTATTATTATTATTATTATTATTATTATTATTATTATTATTGTTGTTGTTATTCTTATTATTCTTTTTGCCATAGTTGTTGTTACTGTCGATGTTGCTATAATCATTACTATTTTACTGCTACTACCATTATTGTCATTATTTTTGGAAATGACTTCTGCATTTCACTTCCGGCAGATGGACACGTTAGAGAAGTGTAATTACAAAGGGGCATTTATTGATTGCTGACCGATTGTGATGCGGTTTGGTCGACTTTATTAATGATAATAATCTAAGAATGATTAATTTCAGAAATAATTACTGGCCCTCCACACAATCGCCTCTATTTAGATTACATGCAAATGTGCATGACCCTCAAGACAATTATTCATTGAAAAATAGATTGAAAAATGTTTACCTGACGATACTCTGAATTGACATCCGTTGATGTTCTTCATTAAAAATAACGGTTAGAATAAGGAATAAACAGGAGACAGCACAATAAAAAAATGTCGGATAGAATAACGAATGGAATGGAAGACATAATCAAAAGTAACTCATAGAATAACGAACAAGACAGGAGAAGATAATTAAAATAACGGACAAAATAGGAGGAGACACAGTAAAACATTAAAGGGCAGAATAACGAGCAAGACAGGATAAGTGCCATAAAAATAACGGAAAGAGTAACAAACAAAATAGAAAGACACGGTAAACGATAACTGATAGAATAACGAATAAGATAGAAGACACATTAAAAGATAGCGAACAGAATAGGAGAGGACATTAAAAATATCGGATAGTATATCGAACAAGATAAGAGAAAACAAACAAAAATAACGACAAAACAGAAGACACAAAAAGAAATAACGGACAGCATAACGGGAAAAGACAATCCAAAATAACGAACAGAATGACAAACAAAACAGGAGATAAAATAAATCATAACGGACAGAATAACGAACAAAAAAGGAGAAGAAACTGCGAAATAACGGACAGAATAACGAACAAAGAAGGAGAAGAAACAGTGAAAAATAACAGAATAATTAACAAAATAGAAGACAGTAAGAAATAGCGAACAAAAAAAAAGAAACAATAAGAAATAACTTACAGAATAACGAAAAAAAAAAGAAACGATGAGAAATAACAGACAGAATAACGAACAGAAAAGAAGACACAATAAGAATAATAATGAACAAAAAAGAAGAAGAAACGATGAAAAATCACGGACAGAATAACGAACAAGAGAGAAGACGCAACGAGAAAGGGGAAGATACAATCAGTAAAATAGGTTTCATGAACGAAATTCGATTAAGAAGATCAGCTGGATTTCAACTGATTGCTGTTCACATTGACTGTAAATCAACAGCAAGCATTCTCATCCTCCATCGGTATTGCAGATATTGGCGATGTTGCATTTGCTGCAGAGCAATTGATCTTTACATATTGGCATCTGTGTATAAATGTCCCTCATTCAGTGTGTGTTACGGTTTGGTGTAATCAAGTAGAATTGTTGGTCTTCAGTATTGTGTGTGTGTTTGTTTTTGTCTAGTGTGTGGGTTTGGGTGTTGGGTACGTGTGTTGGGGGGGGGGGGGGTAGGTGTATGTGTGTTTGTGAGTTTGGGGGGTTCTGTAGGTGTGCGTGTGTGCGTGCTTGTATTTGTAAATCCCTGGTAATGAACTGATTGGAGCAAAAAAGAATGTCGAGTGGAGGACACCAAGTTAGAAAAAAGTCAAAATATATCTTGAAAAATAAATGTAATTGGATTTTTATTGGGTTAGCTTGGAAGTGAAGTCTCTTAGCTTAATAATGGTCCATGGTTATTGAAATGGCAACACGAAACGTTTATATTAGAAAAAAAATCTACACTTAATGCACTTAAAACAATTTTCTTCGTTTATTCGGAAAATGGTTTGCGGTTTTGCTGGTAAAATTGCAACTATGATTCATGTGTGTTTTGTGAGTGTCATGTGGTTTGCTTTTTAATGCTTACTTCATTTGTTTAATTTTTTTTTCGTCATTCTTTTCCCCAACTTTTCTCCTGTGTTTTTCCCCCATTCTGACCCAGGCCTTATTTCCTACGTTTATTTCCATCGTTCTTGTCTCCTTCTCTTCGCCTTCTTTCATTTTCCCTTCTTTCCTTTCTTTCATGATTCTTCTTTTCCTTTTCTCCTTTATCCTTAAGTCCTCCTTGGCGCCTCTATCTTTTGAGAAATTGAGAGCCATGGGAAGGAGAAGAATTTTTTCTGTCGGCCTAACACTCACCTTGGCACGGCTCCCTTATCCCATTCTCTCTCTCTCTCTCTCTCTCTCTCTCTCTCTCTCTCTCTCTCTCTCTCTCTCTCTCTCTCTCTCTCTCTCTCTCTCTCTCTCTCTCTCTCATTCACTCTTTTTCCCCAATATCACATTTCCCTACTCATGAATCCGAGAGGACAAGAATGACAGAGAGATTACTCCTCGCGTTGGTATGGAAGAGGCATTGAAAACGTAGGTTTCTATATCTGGTCGTATTATCTTCCATGCCTTTTGTGTCTCTGCTTCGGTAATATCTCTCCTTGTGGCTTCTCCTGCTTCCCATTCTTCTTCGTCTTCCTTCTTGCTCAAGTTTTTTTTTCTTTCGGTCATTCATTCGCACCTCTTTTTCTTTCTGCCTTGGTTCGTCTTTATCGTTCTCTGTCTTTCGTGTTTCTCTTACTCTTTCCTTCTGCTGTCACTCACTCACCTCTCTGTTTCTTCTCGTATCTTTTTCACTCATTTCTCCACTTTGCTTCTTTCTTCTCCTCATGGTCCTTTTCATCCTTCCTCCTCCTGTCACTCACTCACCTGCTCTCACTCTTCCCCCCCCCCCTCTCTCTCTCTCCCTCTCTCTCTCTCTTATTTGTCTATCTCTCTTGTCCTTCTTCCTCCTCGTTCGCATCTTTTTTTCATTCTTATCTGCTTTATCTCCCTTCGTTTGAGTTTATCTTTCATATCCCTTTATTTTGGTTTTCTCAAACTGCTGTTTCGAAAGAACTTTAAAAGTGTGTGTGTGTGTGTGTGTGTGTGTGTGTGTGTGTGTGTGTGTGTGTGTGTGTGTGTGTGTGTGTGTGTGTGTGTGTGATTACACTACTCTTTCTGTGTCTATCTATATCTCTATCTCTACCTCTGCCTCTGCCTCTCCGCCTCTGCCTCTGCCTCTCTCTCCTCCCTCCCGTCATTCTCTTCCTCCTTTCCCTCTCCCATCTCCTTTCCCTTTCCCTTCTCCCCCTTCCTCTCTCCCTCTCCATCCTCATCCCCATTCCCTTCCCCATTCTTCTCTCCTCCCCTCTCCTCTCCTCTCCTCTCCTCTCCTCCTTCTCCTCTTCTCCATCCTCTCCCCACTTTCTTCGTATCCCTCTTATTCCCCACTTATTTTTCTTCGTATTGTCCGCGCCAAGGGAATTAATTGGCTCTGTTCGCGTCAAAGTAAAACGACATTAGGAATAGCCTCTTATAATGAAGGCGAGGACCAAAAATTGATTACGCCTGACAGTCCCCATCTCGGCGTGATGTCATGCGGGCGGAGAAATGTAATGGCGAAAGAATGGATATTTGGGATGAAGGAAATGGGCTCAGACAGACGCGTTGGCCGAGGTGATAATTCTCCCCCTCCCCCTCCCCTTCCCCCACCCCTACGTCGCCAGTTTGTCAATTTTCGTCATCCGGATTCTCATGAGAACGAGCCTCTGTCGTCGTTGGAAGTTGACGAGAAAGCGAGGAGTCAATGAAAAGAGGCAAATGTTTAGCTAATGTGAACATGTAACAAATAGCAGTCGGGCCAATTTACTCATCAAATGCTCACGCAGCCGGTCCCTCGCTCGCGCTCCGACATAAACAAAAAGCCGTTTTATCAACGTGCTCCGTGTGGCTCTTCTGCCGGCATTGTTATCAGCGGCGGCAGCGGGACAACACGCACGCCGCCAACTATGTCGTCCGTTCGCCGAGTGACTGCCGCATGCATATATGGATCCGAGAACCAGAACGCTCTCGGCCGCCGCTGCCTCTGTTATGTACTCGACAATTGAATGCATCGCCTTGTGGACGGAAGGGCGCTACAGCCCAGGCCTCCGTAAGGTCGACTCGTTTCGTCAGCCGAATGAGCAAACCGCACTCAATGACCGAGGCGATGGAGCACTGTCTCGACCCGACGGATTGAACTACGACTGTGTTGGCTTAATGGGCGAGATAGTGTCCTTTCATACACACACGCCCCTCGTGTCAGCGCAGCGTCGCCGGTACGCCCGCGAAACCGTGGTCCGGCGGGGGAAAATTTGCGTCATTTCTGTAAGGGGGGAGGGAACATTTCCGTAAGGGGGGAGGGAAGGGGGGACTCCGACCACCATCCTGCCCCCTCCGACTCCTGTGGGTTCTGTGAGGACTTGTCGCGAGTGGGGGCGGGGCTCCCGATTCTGCCGACACACGCTTGTTAACAACTCCTGTCTTGGGGCGTGCTGCCTTGTCACACCTGTTCTTACTGTTGCTTCTGGAATTAAACAAGTGCTCGTATATTTTTTGCTCAGCGTCTGTGTGCTAAGCGCGGGAGAGAGACGGACTGCCAGCGGTAACATAACGAAACTTCAAGTAATATACAAATATCTGCCTTCAAAGAACCCGTAAAAATGTGTAAGTATTATTCTCTCCTTCGAGAAAATCCTATTCTTCTTCCACTCTGCAAAGGGGAAAAATAAAAAAAGAAATGCGCCTGAAGAAGTATTATTGATTTTATATCTTCTCCCTCAGTCTTTCCCTTCGCGGATCATAACATCTCCAGGGATTGTTTTTGGGGAGTCGGGGGGCGTTGGGAGGGGGGGAGTGGTAACACCTTAAACCGTCTTCAGATCCCAAAACATATGTAAATTTTTCGCGAGAAGAAAAACACCTTCACCGAGTTAAAAGAAAAAAAGGGTGGGCGAGGTGACTTAGATGTAATATACAAACATCCTCTCTTCTAGAAACAGGGTGGGACGTCCTCCCCTTTTTTGTTGCTCCCCTTTGTTTCTGATGACTTCTGTTGGGAGGAACTTGTCAAAAGATAGAATGACATCTCGCGTCTGTCGATTGACATGGGAATATCGATCTTGTATGACCCTGAAATAGAGGTCACAGGTGTAATTTCCAGTTTCCGCACATCAGTCGCCGTCGACCGGACACGGAAGACTCGGCCTTATTCGTAACTGTCGCAAGGGAAGAATCAAAACTTCAAAGTCATGACACGTGTAAACGACAGTTCCAAAAGGATCAGCATGATTACACCGACGGCAAAAGTCGAATAGTTACCACCACTCCCGCTTTTCACGGGAGAAGGACCTCTGCGGGCTTGCGCTGTAAGGTCGAGTTTTCCCCTGCTTGGTCTGAGGGCTTAGGTCCTTGTCCTGCCTGTGGACGTGTTTGTCGCTGTGCACAGGAGCAAGGTGGTGGGGGGGAGGCGAAAGGGTGGGGAGGTAGGGGGGGAACGGACTTACATATCTTCAAGGACCGAATATTAGCAGACGTTCTTCTGTCTCTCCATGTGTGTGTGTATGTTTGAGAGAGAGAGAGAGAGAGAGAGAGAGAGAGAGAGAGAGAGAGAGAGAGAGAGAGAGAGAGAGAGAGAGAGAGAGAGAAATTACGCAATCTTTTTCTCAAAGTTTTAAAACAACGAAATCGCCCAGAAAACCACAAGGGCGCGGTCTTGTTCACTTTTCAGCAGAAATTGGCTTTGTGCGCACATGAAAAAGGGAAGTTTTGCTTAATTTTCGTAATCATGGTGATCAGACTCCAATTTAGGTCCTCGGGTTAGCGTCCATTATGTTTCCATTAGAATCATTATATTTTTCTCTTCCATCTTTCTTCGTTTGCGGAGTTTTGCATATCATCATTTTAATGGAAAGATTGGTTTATTGAAGCTCTGAGGAATGCATGTCAAGCTGGACGGACGAAGGCGATTTTGCGTGTTTTTTTTCTGTTCCTAATATTTTATTTATTTGTTGTTTTCATTATTATTATTATTATTATTATTATTATTATTATTATTATTAATATTATGCTTGTTGGTGGTGGTGGTATTATTATTATTATTATTATTATTATTATTACTATATGAAAAATTTATAGCGGAAATAATATACGACCAAGCAGTGAGGGAGCGAAGGGCGAAAAATGGAAAAAGATAGATTTAAAAAGTGTTATAAAAATCGCTACGATCAGGAGAAAAAAAAATTATGACAAATAAAAATTATAAGAAAGAGAAAAACTAAGTAAATAAACAGAGGGAAAGTAAAACATGTATTGAGAGAAATATGAAAGAGAAAGAGATACAGACAGATAAGGAAAAGATAATAGTAAGCAGGAGAGACAGACCGACAGAGGGAAAAGGAGAACGAGAAGGAGAGAGACAGAGAGAGGGAGAAAGGAAAAGGAAAAGAAAGAAAAAATCCCACCCCGTCCCTTCCGTATACCCCCGTCAAAAAAGGGAAAAAAGAAAGGAAAAAAGAGACATTTATTCTCTAATGCAGCTCCTAATGGGTCCGAAGTGTGCGTGGAGAAGACTGGCCTGCCGTGCTCTCGAGTCAGCGTGGAGAGTCCTAGTCAGAACTTCGTCCAAGGTTGATGAATTGCTTGGTCAGAGAAGAAAAAGAAAAAGGGGAAAAAAGAAAGGTGAGAGAATAAAAAAAAGAAAAGAAAAAGAAGGCGAGAGAATTAAAAAAAGAGAGAGAAAGAAAAGATGGTGAGGGAATTGAAAAAATAAAAGGCGTGAGAATAAAAAAAAAAAAAAAAAAAAAAAAGTTTAAAACTATTGGGTTAATGGGAGTCTTTCGTTTTGGGGAGGCGGGGATGAGGGGGTGGTTATTCACCGACATTGTTTTGGGGGGAAAACGCAAAGGAAACGAAAGAATGAGAGGGGAAAATAGAATAGAAAGGAAAATAAAGATTGGGAGGACAGATCTTTGCGCGCCGAGGGAGGCTCGTCCGATGGGTGGGATTGGGGGAAATGGCCGATTTTAAGACACGTTTAGCGCCCCCGCTCCAATTTTCGTAGATAAATGGAAAAGAATCGCACACAAAAAAAACACAAAAGGGGGTAGAAGGGGGTAAAAGGCGGGGAAACGAGGATAAGCCATTGATATCTCTCGCCTGTGCAATTTCATTTAGATTTATGCCTAAACACATTCATGCCGATGAGTCTTTCCCTGTGTACCCTCACGCACGATTCTCTCTCTCTCTCTCTCTCTCTCCCACCCTCTCTCTCTCTCTTCTTTCTTTTCCTCCTACTTCTCTCTCTCTATCTCTCTCTCTCTCTCTCTCTCTCTCTCTCTCTCTCTATTTCTTCTTATCCTCTCGCTAAATGCGCGTACACACACACACACACACACACACACACACACACACAACACACACCACACACACACACGCACACGCACACAACCCCACACACCACACACACACACACACACACACACACACACACACACACACACACACACACACACACACACACACACACACACACACACCACGTGTGTGTGTGTGTGTGTGTGTGTTCATGTATGTATATATGTATATAACGTATATGTTTCCCTCCCCTTCCTTCTTCCTCTGTTGCCTTTCTTTTTATATCGCTAATCACCTTGCCGTTTCCAATCTATCCAAACATCTCCCCTTCATCCTCGCACAATCTTCTCAAGAGAGAGAGAAGGGAGAGAAAAGGGTGAGGGAGGAAGGGAGGAAGAGAGAGAGGACAGGAAGGAAGGGAGGGGAGGAAGAGAGAGGGAGAGGGAGGGGAGGGAGGAAGAGAGAGGGAGAGGGAGGAGGTTAAGAAGGAAGAGAGGGAGAGGGAGGAGGGAAGGGAAGAAGAGAGAGGGAGGAAGAGGAGAGGAGAGGAAGGGAAGAGGGGGGGAGAGAGAGGGAAGGGAGAGGAGGGAAGGGAGGAGAGATGAGAGGGAAAGAGAGGAGAGAGGGAGAGGGAAGAAGAGAGAGGGATGGAGGAAGGGAGAGAAGGCGAGGGAGGGAGGGAGAAGGGAGAGAGAGAGAGAGAGTTGGAGCGTTAGAGAGTTAGAGTGAGAGAGAGAGAGAGAGAGAGAGAGAGGTAATGAAGGAGTCGGGTTCTAAATAGGATCACATCTGAAACAGCGGAATATACCCACGAATTTCGGTCCATAAACCTCTTCTTCGGCTTAAGTAGAAGCGGTTCCTTGTGTGTGAGTTCTCGGGAAGAAGAGAATTGAAACGGATTCTGTTCCCTCGGCATTATGGAAAGAGGATCTGAATGCGTGCTCTATAGTTTCTCTTATTTTTCCTTTGTCTATGCTATTGGTGTGCGTAATGGGAAAGCACACTTAGCTAGTTCTATGTCTGTTTGTTTTATACGAGTTATTCTTTCAAATAAATAAATGAAACGGATAATTATTTCTCCCCTATGTGCTAGTAGGCCTAAATGTTAAAAGGCCTGCGACCAGACAAACCCACATGAGGTAGCTAGGCCTACCGCCATACAGGTAGATGAATCGACCAATATCTCGAGTGGAAAAAAGAGATATGTTACCGTCGACGACTCGACACCCCATCGGCTGGAGTGACAGACAGATATATATGTATAGCTACCGTGACTGGCCAGCTGGTTTGCTTGGCACGTATGTTAGGTGGCGGTTGAGGGACGAGAGGGAAGGTCAATCTAAAAAGGGAATAGGATCCACTTACAAAGCAGGTTGACTTACAAGGCATAGTGTCGACTTACAAGGGAGAAGGTCGACTTACAAGGCAGAAGGTTGACTTTTAAGGGAGAAAATGGACTTACAAAACGGATTGAGTTCTAAGGCAGAATGGTTGACTTACAGGGTAGAAAATCGACTTACAAGGCAGAGGGTCGACCTACAAGGCAGAAGGTCGATTGCAAAGGAGAAGGCTGAATTTACAAGGAGCCAAGTTGATGTACAGACCCTGATTATAAAGAGCGAGGCTGGGATTTGTATGGGATATCGACCTGTAGGGGAAAAAGGACGAGATTGTAAAGCAGGACGGACTAATCGTCTTAAAGTCGACGCGTAGGGAGGAATATCGACCTGTGGGCAAGATTAATTTCGTGAGGAGAAGACCTTGCTGTGAGGAAGAGTCCCGAGTTGTAATGAGAATTGTAAATAATACAGGAGTAAAAAGTAAATACAATTTTTGAGGAAGAAATAAAAAGAGGAGGGAAGATGATGTGAAAAGGAAGAAAAGGGTAGAGCAGAAACGGAAGATAATAAGAGAATGAGGTGGTAAAAAGAGAAATAGTGAGGAAGAATAGAAACAGGGAGGCAAGAACAAAGGTAAACATTTGAGATGGAAGTAGAATTCTAAACATTGAATCCCTCTCCTCTCTGTTTTTTCTTGTTTTCCTTCACTATTTTTCCTGTATTCCCCTCACATTCACCAACCACTTCTTCCTCATTCGCCAACCGCCTCTTCTTATTCGCCCAGTTCATAGTTACCTATTGATGTGTGTTTGCTAACCTTTGATAGCTCACACATCATTTCAGGGGATTATGCTGTGAAGGAATAAATTAAGCTGGTTGTTTTCACTGGTGTGTTGTCCACTTTACAAATCTAGACCTGTCTTTGGATTCTCTCTCTCTCTCTCTCTCTCTCTCTCTCTCTCTCTCTCTCTCTCTCTCTCTCTCTCTCTCTCTCTCTCTCTCTTCTCTCTCTCTCTCTCTCTCTCTCTCTCTCTCTCTCTCTCTCTCTCTCTCTCTCTCTCTCTCTCTCTTCCTTAAAAAGTACAGTTCATTCGCCTGTAATAGATAGTTATATTTTACATGATAGATTTTGTAAAATATATTCATATAATTGTACTCCTAGAAATGCATGATCTCTGTTTTTTATCAATATTCTGTAAATTTCTTCCATGTATTTGATAACGAACTTCAAATGATACTACTGTATAAAACAATTAGGCATAGTTCCTATGCCTTTTCAAATGTGTATAACTGTATATTGTATTGAATAAAGTTTTCAAAATTCTCTCTCTCTCTCTCTCTCTCTCTCTCTCTCTCTCTCTCTCTCTCTCTCTCTCTCTCTCCTTTCTCTCTCTCTCCTTTCTCTCTCTCTCCTTTCTCTCTCTCTCCTTTCTCTCTCTCTCTCTCTCTCTCTCTCCCTTTCTCTCTCTCTCTCTCTCTCTCTCTCGTGTATCTCTCTCTCTCTCTCTCGTGTATCTCTCTCTCTCTCTCTCTCTCTCTCTCTCTCTCTCTCTTTCTCTCTCTCTCTCTCTCGCGCGCGCGCGTATCTCTCTTTCTTTTCTCTCTCGTTTCTCTCTTCCTCTTCCTCTACCTCTTTCTTCGTGCCGCCCTCCCACTTACCCCCCCTTCCTCCTTCCCTCTCTCTTCCTCCCACCCTCTCTCCTCTTGTTCTCTCCCCACCCCTGTTTCTTTCTCTCTCCCTCTCCTGTACTTTTCCTCGCTTTTTCCAAGTTTATTGGCCATTAGCCAGTACCCGAACTCATCAGGTACTGGATGCTCGGGGCGGACAGGAGCGATAGCGGTAGATGCCTTAGGATATACGAGTGTGACAACTGGACACGTTGATCTGGTGACAGTGACAGCAGTAAATGCTCTGATGACAGTAACATGCCGTCAGTTGCGAGTGACGTAACTGGTTGTGAAGAGAGATTAATGTGACCAGCGTGTGACAGCCGACATGTCCGAATGAGTTGACCTGTGACGCTTTTATATGACTTGTTGATTTTATTTGTTCGTTTGTTTGTTTTGATTTGCGTTTCGACTCTTGTGTTCTGTTTATTTATTTTATTAGTTGCGTTTTCTTTTCGCATTTAGCTTTTCGCTCATCGCGTTCCATGTTACGTTTATGCTTCTTCCTTTTTCCTCTCTTTCTCTCTCTCCTTACTCAGTTCTCTGGGTTGCTCCTTCTCCCCTTGCTTCTTGCATCCACGCTCCTTATTCTTCCCTTCCTTTCCTTTCAATTCGTTGCTTTCCATTTCATCCCCTTTCTCCCTTTTAATCCACCCTCATCTTCTTTCCCTCCTCCTCCTCCTCCTCCTCCTCACCATCATCATCATCTTCCTATTTCATATCCACTTCCTTCATCGCTTCATCCTTGTACTTCTTCTTAATTTTCTTCCTCCTTTTTTTCATTCTCTTCCTTTCTTTCTTTCTTCGTTTTTCCCTGTTCTTTTTTTCCTTCTTTCTTTCTTCTTCCTCATAAGTTTCTTCTTCTTTTCTTCTTCTTCTTCTTCTTCTTCCCCTTCTTATTTTTCCTTCCTTCTTTCTTCTTCTTCCACAGCATCTTCCTTTTCTCCTCTCTTTTTCTTCTTCCCTACTTTCTTCTTCTTTTTCTTCTTCTTCTTCACTTTCTTCGTCTTTTTCTTCTGCTCCCTCCTCCTCCTCTTCCTTTCTTCCTCCACTCTTTCTCTTTTCCTTTCTTCCTCCACTCTTCCTCCTTTTAATCTTCTCTTTCTCTCCTCCTTACCCACATCACCTCTTCCACGTCCTCTTCCACCTCCTGCTCTTCCTCTTCTTTTTCCACCTTCTCTTCTTCCGCCTCCTCTTCTTCTTCTCTTTCCCCCTATCTCCTCTTTCTCCTTTTTCTCCTCCTGCTCTTCCTTTTCTCCATCCCCCACCTCTTTTGCCGCCTCCTCTTCCTCCTCTTCCTCCTCCTGCTGCTCCTCCTCTTCTCCTTCCCCCAATCTCCTCTTCCTCCCCCTCTTCCTCCTCCTCTTCCTCCTTCTCCTCCTCATCCTCCTCTTTTCCTCCTCTTCCTTTCTCCTGCTTTTCATCCTCCTCTTCCAAATTTTCCTTCTTTTTTTAAATCCTTCCATCTCCTCTTCCGCCTCGTCTTCCTCCTCTTCTTCTTCTCCTTCCCCCTATCTCCTCTTTCTCCTTTTTCTCCTCCTGCTCTTCTTCCTTTTCTCCATCCCCCAATCTCCTCTTCTTCCGCCTCCTCTTCCTCCTCCTCTTCCTCCTCCTCCTCTCCTCCTCCTCCTCCCCCTCCTCCTCCTCCTCCTCCCCCTCCTCCTCCTCCTCCTCTTCCCCTTCCTCTTCCTCCTCCTGACCCTCCTCCGTGCCCTTCTCTCTCTCCAGCTTTTCCATCCCAGTAGGCTCCGATCCCGCTCGACCGACGCGAACCTTTGTGCCAAGGAATTGCCCCAAAGGCCTAGGGATTGGATTTAAAGAATTGGATCCAACGATGGCATGGTTCATTAGTAGCGTGTCTTGAGAAGGAGGAGAGGAAGGGGAGGGGAGGAGGGGGTTGGGGAGGAGAGGGAGGTAAGGAGGGGACGGTAGGTGAGGGAGATGGGGAAGGAGATAGAAGGGGGTTGGGGAGGTGAAGAAGAGAGGGGGAGGAGGAGGAGGAGGAGGAGTTGGAGGGGATGGACGGAAGAGGAAGGAAGAAGAGGAGGAGGGGACGGGATAGAGGGACGAGGAGAAAGAAGGAAAGGGGGAGAGGGGAGTGGGGGCAGGGCTAGCAGAGGCAGGAAAGAAAGAAAGGAGAAGGAGAAGAGGGGAGAGAGGAGAGCGAGCTTGTGTTCCCCTCGCAGAAAGTGACTACTTGGAGCCTAAGGGGAAGGTTCTCTCGCTTTTTTCTTTGTCTCTTGTTTTTGTTTTTGTCTTTAGAGGGGGTTCTTGCTATCTTAATTGGAGTTTTTTTCACTTTATCCATTTTTAGTTTGCCTTCCCTCGTTTTAATGGACGTTTGGAGGCCAATTGTAATTTTCGAAGCGTTTTAATGGTTCTCCTGTAGTAATTAACTGTAATCATCAAATTTCGTCTTTCTCTCATGTTTTTACTTTTTTCATCAGTTAAGTTACTGTGTGTATCGTTTTGTTGTTTCTGAGAAGGGATTATAATGTGGAGTGACCAATTAGGCATGGTTTGCCCATTCATGTTTTGCGTTGAATCTCCTTGTGATTCACATTCGAGTCTTTCTCTATCTCTCTATCTCTATCTATCTGTCCATCTCTATCTCTATTTCTGTCTCTCAATTCTTCTTATTATTCTCTCTCTCTCTCTCTCTCTCTCTCTCTCTCTCTCTCTCTCTCTCTCTCTCTCTCCTCTCCTCCTCTCTCTCTCTCTCTCTCTCTCTCCTCTCTCTCTCTCTCTTTCTTTATCTCCTTCTCTCTCTCTCTCTCTCTCTCTTCATTTCTTCTCTCTCTCTCTGTCTTCATTTCTCTCTCTCTCTCTCTCTCTCTCTCTCTTTCCCTCTCTCTCTTTTCTCTTTCTTTCTCCTTTCTCTCTCTCTCTCTCATTTCTTCTCTTTCTCTCTGTTTTCATTTCTTCACTCTCTCTCTCTCTCTCTCTCTCTCTCTCTCTCTCTCTCTCTTCATTTCTTCTCTCCTCCCTCCCTCCCCCCCCCCATCTCTCTCTCTCACACACTGCATCATCTCCAAGTACGTTGAGAGTTGCCTCCAGACTTGCAAGTTCGTCTCGTCGTCTTACCGGAACTAAGCCTCCCTTTTTCCTACCCCACATCCCCATTTCTCTCTCCCTTCTCCTCCCGATTCCTGTCCTCCATTCCCCTCATTTTTTTCAATTTCCCCTTCTCCTTCTCCTTTCCATTTACCCATTTTCCTTTATGTCGTCCCATTGACCCATTTCCCCTTCCCCTCCCATATCCCTCCTTCCCCTTCCCATACCCCGTTCCCCTCCTCTATTTCCCCTTCCCTTTCCCACTGAACTGACCTCCTGTTCCGTTTCCCATTCCCATTTTCGTTCCCATGGACTCAGTCCCCTTCTCCCCCATTCCTCTCCCCATTCCTCGTTCCCGCTTCCCTTTTTACCCCCCCTTACCTTAGTCTCCTTTCCTTCCTCTTTTCCTTCCCTTCACACTTAGCCTCCCCCACTCACCCAGCCGTAATCCCCTACGTTCTCCCCCATTCCACTTATCCCCCCTCTTCCTCTCCCCCTTTCCCTTCCTTATCCCCTTCTTTCCCACATATCTTCCTCTTCCTCTCCCCTCCTTTCCCTCCCCTCTCCTTCTCGCCTCCCTTATCCCCCTCTTCCCCTCTAACTCTCCCCCTCCCCCTCTTCCACTCCCCCTCTCTCCTCCTCTTCCACTCCCCCTCTCTCCTCCTCTCCCTTATCCCCCTCCCCTCGCACACTTTTAGTCCTTGCTTCAGTCTCGTCCGAGAGAGGTTAATTTTTGCCTAACTGGTCGCTTCTCACTTGGTATTCAGCTTCTTTATTGGGATGCGTTGTTCTTTGGTATTTATTGACCTGTTTTTCTTCCTTGCATTTCGTTTTGTTTGTTTGCACTGAGAAGAATATGAGTTTCAAAAAGTTCTTAGAAGACTTTTCCGAGACTGCAACATGTTACGAGTGAGATACAACGGGAGAGAAGAAAAAATGATGACAGTCACTTTGTTGTTTTGCTGATGTTTATTTTTGGTAGGTTTGGATCTCTCTCTCTCTCTCTCTTTCTCTCTTCCTCTCTCTCTCTCTCTCTCTCTCTCTCTCTCTCTCTCTCTCTCTCTCTTCCTCTCTCTCTATCTCTCTCTCTCTCTCTCTCTCTCTCTCTCTCTCTCTCTCTCTCTCTCTCTGTCACTCTCTCTCTCTCTTCCTCTTTCTCTCTCTCTCTCTCTCTCTTCTCTCTCTCTCTCTCTCTCTCCTCTTTCTCTCTCTCTCTCTTTCTCTCTCTCATCTCTTCTCTCTCTCTGTCACTCTCTCTCTCTCTCTCTCTCTCTCTCTCTCTTCTCTCTCTGTCACTCTTTCTCTCTCTCTCTCTCTCTCTCTCTCACTCACTCACTCTCACTCTCTTTCATACATATGTCTGTCAGTCTGCTTAAATGCTTACCTTTTTCCATGTGACAAGCTAGTTTTATTCAAATTTCCTTTTTGTTCCGCTTTCGTCCATTAGTATTTTTTGAGCATGGCCGATGAGTATTTTCTTTTTCTTTCCTTCTTTCTATTGGTTCCTTGATTTTTTTTGCCAGGTAATGCAGTGTCTCTTCCTTTTATCCTTTTTTCTTTTTTCTCTCTTTTTCTTCCTTTCTGCTCAATTTGTTTCCAACAGCTTTTAATTTTTATTTTATTTCTGTCTGATGGCATCTTTTGTTCTTCTCAAAGTCGTTCATTCCCTTTTTTCTTCTTCCTCTTCCTTTTCTTCTTTACTCCTTCATGTTATTTTCATTCGCTGACACGTTCTCATTTCCCATCATGTCGAATGTTGTCAGAAAGCGTGGCGTGCAGGTCGATCATTTCATTGTTTTATTTATTTGTCTTGTTTATCAGTTTAGCTTGTTTGTTTTATTTATATGTTTCATTGTTGATTTATTCGCCTATTGCTTGATTATTTATTAATCTGTTTGTTTATCTAAGATTTTTTTAAACAGTGGGTTTGTTTAGAATTTTTTTATAATGTGGTCATTATCCTGTTAGATAATGTCGACATTTTTAGAGATACTAAGATAGAAGGGAAAAGTCAGAGGCAGAGCCAAAGGCAGAGAAAGAGAGACAGACAGACAGACAGACAGACAGACAGACAGACAGACAGACAGACAGAGAAGTATAATGATAGACAGAAAACTAACTAGTAGAGCAGAGGAGAAATTAGGAAGAGAGAGATAGAAAGACTGACAGCGACAAATAATGGTGAACAGAGGAGACGGGAGGAAAACCAACTAGCATAGTAGAGGAGGAAAAAGCGGGAAGAGGCAAAGGGTAGGGGGGAGGAGGGGATGAGGGAAAGGGAAGTGAATGTAAGGAGAGCCATAAGCAAGATCAGAGGTGGTGTGAAGGATGGAAGGAGATTGTGAGGGGAAAGTTGATGAAAAAAGTGAGAGAATGTATAAAGAGGACGACGAGGGGAGTTTAGAGGGGAGATTAGGTGAGGCATAAGGAGGAAATGAGAGGAAACGCGGGTTAAAAAGAAGGTACGAGAAATGGGTGGAAAATAGGATAAGGGAGACAGAGAGAATAATTCTTTTTTCTCTCTTATCTGTAAGTACATATCAGCAAGACTTACGCTTGAGTATATATGGTCGCCAATATATATTGTGTGTGTGTGTGTGTGTGTGTGTGAGTGTGTGAGAGAGAGAGAGAGAGAGAGAGAGAGAGAGAGAGAGAGAGAGAGAGAGAGAGAGAGGAGAGAGAGAGAGGGAGAGGTGGCAGAGGGATAGCGAGAGAGTAAAGGAAAGGAAATAGAGAGAGGGGAGAGAGAGGGGGGGGTAGAGGGAAAGAGAGAGATTATGGAGAAAAAAGAGAGAGAGAAGGATAGAAGAGAGAGAATGGAAGAGAGAAGAGAGAGAGAGAGATGGAGAGAGAGAGAGAGAAGAAGAAGAGAGAGAGAGAGAAGGTGGGGCAGAGGGAAAGAGAGAGATTATAGGAAGAAAAATAACAAAGAGAGAGAGAGAGAGAGAGAGAGAGAGAGAGAGAGAGAGAGAGAGAGAGAGAGAGAGAGAGAGAGAGATGGGGCAGAGAGATAGAGAGATTATAGGAAGAAAAATAACACAGAGAGAGAGAGAGAGATCAGATGAAAAGAAATCATAGAGAAAGAAATAATATTGCCACAGTTATTTATGTTTTGATTTAGAGTACAGAAAAAGAGAGACAGACAGAAAAATGCCAATGACCTCGACCCAAGCTTCGTCTTTCACGGCTTTGTTGACGCGGCCCCGACCTGACACCGCCGAGCAGGGCATAACCT
>NC_051403.1:21985670-21998170 GCF_015228065.2 Penaeus monodon | reverse complement strand
TATATGCGTTTGTGCGTGCGTGTGCATGCATACACATAAAGGATGTCAATCGCTTTGCATGTGTGTACCACTGCTATAGATCTGTGATGATGTCATGGGTGCTGCCCTGCATGAATGTGACGGATGTGTGCATAACTAGTTATAAATTTGAAAGACTCTTTTCAAAAATTGGATTGATTGAAAGGCTCTGTGTGAAGTTTATTCATATAAAGATTTGTATTTGTTATTAGCGGGTTATGTCAGTATGATTAAGGGTTTTATCTGCAGAACACACGCAGGCACACGCGCGGGCGCTCTCTCTCTCACACACACACACACACACACACACACACACACACACACACTCACACACACACACACACACACACACACACACACACACACACACACGTGTAACTATACTACAGTACGTGTGTGGAATGTTAGTGAACAGATAATCCTCTTTTTCTCGCGAGTAACATCAGCTGATATCTCGTGCTAAGGTGTTTGAATGCGATGGATAATCGGTTTGACATTCTGAGAGTGTCATGCAGAGGGTTCCTCCGTTCATCATGCATATACCCTGATGGCGTTTCTGTCTCTGGCCAATGTTATGTGTGCTGCCCTGCTAGATTATAACTCTGGCGATTCGTCCCCGAGGACAGATTATTATTTCTTCTTTTCCTCTTCTTTTTGCTACTCTTTTCCCTTTTCCTTCTGATTTTTCACCTCGCTTTTTCTTCTTTCCTTTCTTCCTCCTTTTCTTCGTTTGTTCATTCTTCCCCTCCTTTTCCTTCTTCTCTTTCTCTTTCTCCCTTTTCTTCTTCGTCCTCTATCTCCTCCCTCCTCTTCTTCTTCTTCCTTCTCTTTCTCCTCTTTTGCTTTTTTTTATCTTCCTCTTCTTCTGCTTCATCATCTTATTCTTATTCTTATTCTTTTTCTGCTACCTCTTCTTCTTCCTCCTCCTCTTTTTCCTCCTGTTCTCTTTCTCTTTTTTTCTTCTTATTCTTCTTTTTCTTCTTCCACTTCATTTTTTTTCTTCTGCTTCATTTTCTTTTTCTCCTCCTGCTTCCTGTACGTCCCCGCAGATGATTCAGCTCGCTGATTACTTTGATTAGAACTTGTCCAGGTATTGTGATTAGCACTTTACATTGCGAGTCACTTGAACTGTTTCTTCAATGGTTGGTAATCTTAATTGAATCCCGGAAAGTTGCTAAACTTCAATCGCACTTAATTGGTAATTAAACTTGATTAGTGTCCCCGCGTAGGTGCTGTCGCCGCTGTCGGGACTGTCGGATTATAGGGCGTTGCGTGTATTACAGCTCGCGAGTGGTCGTCGGGGGGAGCTGGCGGTGCCTGTCGAGGAGGCTTTGTTTCAATGATTTATGTCTTTTTTTTCTTTTGTTGCGTGAAAAGTTAGTGATGCATTGTGTAGAGATACGCATGCGCACGCACGCATACGTGCACGTATACACGCATGCCCGCACACGCACACACATCCACATACACACGCACACGCACACGCACACGCACACACCACACACACCACACACACACACACACACACATCACACAAACACACACCCACCACAACACACACAGCACACAACAACACACACACACACACACATAAACACACAGGCCTGTATAGGCCAATATATGTGTGTTTATATATATATATATATATAATATATATATATATATATATATATATATGTATTTATTTATTCATTTATATGTATATATATGTATGTATGTATATGCATACACATACATGATACAGTATACACATAAACACATACATATATGTATGTATATGTAATGTATACATATATATATATAATATATCTATATAAGATATATATATATATATATATATATATATATGTATACATACATATATTGTATGTGTGTATATGTATGTATATGTATGTGAAAGCATATACATACATATGCATATATGTGTATATATGTATATGTACATGTATGTGTACGGCATATACAAACATCACATACAAATATATACATATAAATACATATTATATACATATATAATATATATATATATATATATATATATATATATATATGTATATATTTGTATGTATGTATGTATATGCATACACATACATGTACATATACATATACACACATATATGCATATGTATGTATATACATACACATACATATCATAAAACATATCTATTATATATATCTATATTATATATATATCTATAATATATATATATAATATATATATATGTATGGTGTGTGTGTGTGTGTGTGTGTGTGTGTGTGTGTGTGTGTGTGTGTGTATATGTATAATAGTTGTGGATATATATGCAGATTGTAGGTAACGATCTTCAATTATTTTCCTCTCTGTGCTAACTAGAAACGGCAGTTGTGTGCTTGTTTCTCCTGTCGACATTCCCCATCTATCCCTCGAACGGAGGCTTTGCAGTTTTCCCCAGAAAGGGGGTTGGGGCAGGTGGGGGGGCGAGGAGCCATCTGTGAGCCCTGGGGGTGGAGCGCCGCTTTGTGGAGTCATGGCGCGAACAAGTGTTGCATTAGTGCAGTCGGGGAGTGGCGGGGAGGGCATTGGAGGGGAGTGCTACCTAGGCACTGGATCTTGTAATTAAATGAGATTGAGAAGCTGCCTTAGACGCGGACGTGGCAGCGGTTGTGGCCAGGACAGGCACGAGGAAAAGGGGACATGCGGCGCTTCTATAAGGTTATCACTAAGGTCGATTTGTTGTCTATGACTGAAGACGACAGAGAGAAACCGTGGGTGGAAAAACTTGATGATAATAAAGGATTGTTTTGCGCGTCTTTTTTTTTTAGGGGCGGCTGCTGTTGCTGTTTCGGTCGGGACGAAAAAGGTCGCTCGCTTGTTGACCTTATTGCTCGGGGGTCATTAGAAAGATCGAGTCGCCCAAATAAGGTGGACGTTTCGGCTGGGGTTTGTCATGTTACTAATGTGTTCGTTTTGGCTGACTGCTTTGCTCTGTTAGTGTCGCATCTCGATCTATTCACGGCTGAGACGGGGCATTTATCACCGGCGCGTCAGCCCTTTTAAACTCGCTTATCATTAGTCACAGGAATCCACAAGAAATCGACATTATCGGAGCGGAGAGAGTCATGTGCCAGACATATGCCTGGATTTTTTGGCAAGGGGAGAGAGGTGACAGGAGTGGGAGGGGGTGGGGGCGGTGGTAGGAGAGAGAGGGAGGCGGCGGGGTGGAAGAAGAAGGAGGGATCGGGGGGTAGAATGAGATGGAGGGAGCGGGGGAGGTGAAAGTGAGAGGGAGTAAAGGGCGGGGGGGGGGGGGGGCAGTGGTGGGATGCGAGGGAGGGAGCCAAAGGAGAGGGGGCCCCGACCTGCGTTTGTGCTTCTATTTAATCTTCATTTTCGTCTTTTGCTTCATTTCTTTTGGTTTTCGCTTAATCTCTTTTCTTTAAAAAAATAAAATGGGAGCAAGTGGTTGAATTCTCATGGTATTTTCGTTGGCATTTCCACTCAGAGACGTTTATTTTCGCCTTCATATCTGATTTGAATTTCACTTCCTCGACTCTGCGTCCTTGCGGAGTGACCAGGTGTGCCATCTAACTTGTGGTAACTCGGGGAAGGGTGGCCAGGTGTCGGCGCTTAATTTGCCGTAACTCGTTAAGCACGAGCTACCTGGATTCGCGCATGGTTAGGTCCGCACACACACACACACACACACACACACACACACACACACACACACACACACACCACCCACACACCAGCACACAGCACACACACACACACACACACACACAACACACACACACACACAAACTTGTTCCCGCACGCAGTCTCAAACGGACAGACACACTAACTGACCGAAACTCCGTCACCCAGGTTCCTACCCGGACGCACGAACACTTATGTGCATTTCCTAACTTGCAAGAACAACACCCCTCCATACCCTCCCCCTCTCTCTCCCTCCTCCATTTCCAGATTTCCCCTCTTCCCTCCCCCCCGTTCCCATATTTCTCGTCTTCCCCTCACCCCTTTTCCCCTCTTCCCCCTCCCCCTTTCTCGTCTTCCCATCCTTCCCCTCCCCCCTTTTCCCCTCCTAAAGTCCCTCTTCCAACTCGCGTTTGAAGTCTGTCTCTCCTTTGTGTACTTATTCTATTTACGAGACTTTGAAGCTTCCCTGCAGCAACAGCAGCCGTGGGGGAGAGGTGGCTGGGGAGGGAGGAGGGGGAAGCTGGGGGGTGAGAGGAGAGGCGGCAGAGGGAGGGAGCAGGGGTAAGCTGGGGGGATGAGAGGAAGGGGGATGCTGGGGGAGCGAGGAGGGGGAAGCTGGGGGATGGAAGGAGAGGCTGCAAAGAGAGGGAGGAGGGGGAAACTGGGGAAGGGGGGAAGGGGTGATCCGATGGAAAGGGGGAACGGGGGGGAGGGGTAGGGAAAGGTGATCCTGGGGAAGAGGAGGTATCCTGAGAAGAGGGAAGGAGGGGTGACTCGGGGAAGGGGAAGAGGGGGTAGCTGGAGAGGGAGGAAGGAGGGGTGAGCCAGGAGAGGAGGGAAGGGTGGGGGAGGGAGAGAGTGAGGGGGTTGGACTTTTTCTTAAGAAGGTCATCACTTCAATACGGACCTTGAGGATTTACTGCAGGCGCCCCCGGGAGGAATTTTAAAAAAATATTTGTTCACTTGCCTTATTATTCATTAGACTGGTATTTTATTTATATATTCCCCCTTTTGGGGGTGGGGTTCCCCCCCATGGTGAAAAGTGAAACGTATTTTCATATTTCCTGTTTGATTTGTCATTCTTATTGTCGTCATTATTGCTGTTATAATTGTAAGTATTGTTATTAGAGATTTTTTTTTAAATTATTGTTATTATCAATATTAGTATTGTTATTATCAATATCAATATTATTATTGTTATTATCAATCATTATTATTGTTGTTATTATTATTATTATAATTATTATCGTTATTATTATTATTCCCGTTATTATTATTCTTGTTATTATTATAATTATTATAATGATGATGATAATAATAATAATAATATATTATTATTATTATTGTAATTTTTGTTATTGTTATTATTGTTATTATTGTCATTATTATTAATACTGTTATCATCACCATCACCATCACCATCACCATCACCATCATCATCATCATCATCATCATCATCATCATCATCATCATCATCATCATCATCATCATCACTATCACCATCGCCATCATCATCATCATCATCATCATCATCAATAATCATCTTTATCATTATTGCTACTACTACTACTACTAGTGCTGCTACTGCTGCTACTTCTGCTACTGCAGCTATTGTTATTATTATTATTATTATTATTGTTATTGTTATTGGTTTTGTTATTACCATTACTATTACTATTATTAGTTGTAGTAGTAGTACTAGTAATGATGATAATAGTAGTGATGGTAGCACTAGTATTTGTAATAGTAGTTATAACAGTAGGTCTAGTAGTGATAGGAGTAGCAGCTGCAGAAACAGTAGTAGAATGAAAAGAATTAATGAAATATCGATCTGATTCACACTCGTGATTATTTTTTATGCATGCGCGCGCGCGCGCGCGTGTGTGTTTGTGTGTGTGTGTATGTGTATGTATAGATATAGGCTATGTATGTTTGTATGTATGTGTGTATGTATGTAGGTCTGAGTGTGTACTAACCTTATGAATTTAAGCTGAACGTATTGATATATGTATTCTGCCAGAATATTTACAAAACTATGTAATAAAATGGGGAGGAAGAGAAACAGAACAAAAGAAAAGAAGAAATAGAAAGAACTAACACAAAAGGGGAAGAAAGTGAAAAAAGAAAGACTAAAAAAAAGGGAGAAGAAAGAAAAAAAATAAAGAAAAAAATGAGAAGGGAGAGAAAGGGAAGACAAAAAAGGGATTAAAAGAAAAAAATCAAGGAATATGAGAAGAGGAACACGAGGCTTAGTCATATCATCTCATCAGCATCCAAATCCTTCTTTAGAGAGACACCTTTGGGGGATTCAGAGACAGGCAGACGGGTAGGCAGACAGGCAGATAGACAGATGGGTAGGCAGACAGACAGACAGACAGACAGACAGAGTGACGGACGGACAGACAGACAGGCGGACGGGCATACATACATACAGACAGACAGACAGATAGTGACAGACAGTGGGGGGGGATAGACAGAGAGAGAGAGAGAGAGAGAGAGAGAGAGAGAGAGAGAGAAGGGTTAGGGGGGGGGGGAGATAAAAGTCCTGCTCTCCGCGTTTTACTATTCAGATTATGGTTCTATGTGAATATGGTTAATTTCTCCCCCTCGTTAACCCCCGTATCAGTGATATCGATCTTGTTAAGGGGGCTCATAAAACCCTTATTTTTCCTAATTGTCGACGATAACAAGCCTAATAATGGTATCCTTCAGGAATGTTGTCGCGCGGGAGGCCCCACCTCATCCCGGCCGGAGACCCACCTACTGCTAGATGAAGGGGGGGGGATATGGGGAGTCTAGTTAGGGATGCTATGAAAACACAGGTGATGGACCATCGCCTTATCGCCTTCGAGCCATGTTGGGAGGAGTCACCTTGTGCGCCGCGAATAAAGCTTTGATTGTTGCAAAAAAGACGTCTGCTTCGTGGCTGTGTAAATCACACTCACACATTTCGTGCATATATAATATATAATATATATATATATATATATATATATATATATATATATATAATCTTATATTATATATATATATAATAATGTATTTATTTAGATATATATATATATATATCTATATATATATATATATATATATATATAATATACACACACACACACACACTACATCACACACACACACACACACCACACACACAACACACACACACACACACACACACGCACACACACACACGCGCACACACACGCGCGCACACACGCACACACACGACGCACACACACAACGCACACACACGAACACACACATACTCACACAGCTGGACGCAACACACACACACACACACACAACACACAGGTAACACACACACACACCCACACACACACACAACACACACACACACTACCTTATATTATATATATTATATATATATATATAATTAGATATATATATATAAATTATTTATATAGTATAATAGATATAGATAATGTATATCAAATATATAATATCTAATAATATGCTAGATATAATATATATAGATATAATAGTATATATATAATATTTATATAATATATAATATAAATATATATATATAGTCTATATTATATATATATTATATATATCTATAATATATATATATATTGTGTATATATAATAGTATAATCTATAAATATTTTTTACTATAGATATTAATATATATATATATTATATATATATATATAAATATATATATTATATATATGAAATATATATATTTTTTTAACGTAGGTTTCATTTCTGAGCCCGTGGTCCAGCATGATACTTAGTTTCACTGAAAGTGCCGTGTACCTTTTAGGTTATCATTCTCTCTATTTATCCTGCTATGGGACCAGCACTGACTTGGGCTGCTTGGCCACCCATTGGCTTAGGTAGGCAATCGAGGTGATGTTCCTTGCCCAAGGGAACACGTGCCGGCCGTGACTCGAACCCTCGACTCAGATTGCCCGTCGTGACAGTCTTGAGTCCGAGCTCTAACGCACTATAATATATATATATATATATTATATATATATATATATATTGTATATATATATATATATATATTATATATTTATATATATATATATAAACCAACACACACACATACACATACACGACACACACACACACACACACACACACACACACACACACACAACACAACACGCACACACCACCACACCACACCACACACCATATGAGTGGGGTGGTGTGATCAGATATTTAAGTCCTAAAAAAGAAACCTTGGAAATAAAGGCACGAAATGCGAAATATATAAGACGTAGAAGATATGTCAAATGCGACGGAATAGGAAAAGGCGTTGGAAACTTATAATTATAAGTGATAGAATATTATTGTTGGAGTGAAGAAAAAAGAGTGGAGAGCAGAGCAAAGGATAAGAATGAGAATGAAAACAAAAGTAAAAAAAGGATGGAATGAGAAAATTGGCGAAGAAAGGGTTTGAGAAAAAACAGCTAACAGGTAGGCAGCTGAGGTAGACTTTTTATTTCGCTGTCAATATAATGAAGATGGCTTGTGTGTGTGTGTGTGTGTGTGTGTGTGTGTGTGTGTGTGTGTGTGTGTGTGTGTGTGTGTGTGTTTTACCATGCAACTGTATACATACTGTACATAATGCCTATGTTTTAATGCCTATGTTTTATTGCATAATAATTAACATAATGCCTGTGTTTTATTGAACATCGTGACGGACAGGCTCTATTCGCTTAGTTGATGAACAGTTTTCAATCAAGCGGATTTGGACTTGATCCTAAAACAGCTGCGATACAAGAATGGGGGGGCGTGGGCACCTTTTTTTAAGACTCTGGCAGACGTCTTCCCTCCTCCTCATCGAGCGTTATGAGCATCTGAAATGTATAAAGGCACTTCATTCCGTGCATAAACACATTCAGGGAACAGCCTTATTTGCATATCTCAAAGCTAATACTTATAATGTGTTTTGAATGTCTTCTGGTAACTATCGGTGTTTTTGTTTCATTTGCATTCTAGTGATTTTTATTTCGTCATTTCCTTACTCGGGTTTTGTGAAGGTTTTCTGTTACTCGGGTTTTGTTTTCTCTTTCTCCCTCTCTCTCTCTCTCTCTCTCTCTCTCTCTCTCTCTCTCCCCCTCCTCGCTCTCATCTCATCAACTCTCCTCTCCTCTCTCCTCTCTCTCTCTCTGTCTCTCTCTCTCTCTCTCTCCTCTCTCTCTCGCCTCTCTCCCCCTCTTTCTCCCTCTCTCCCTCCACTCTCTCTCTCTCTCTCTCTCTCTCTCGATCCTCTCATCTTCTCTCTCAGAACTCTCTCTTCTCTCTCTCTCTCTCTCTCTCATTCTCTTCTCTCGTCTTCTCTCTCACTCTGTCCACTGTCTCTCTTTCTCATCCCTGTCCGAAATCTCGCCGTCTGTCATTCCCTCTCTCTGTCACTCACCTCTCTGTCACGCCAATCTCTCTGTCAAAACTTTTTCAAACTTCCCCCCCCCCCCCCCCCCCCCCCCCCCCCCCCACCCCCCCCTTCCACCCCTTTTCCCCCCAATCTCTCTGTTACTCTCTCTCTCTGTTACTCTCTCTCTCTCTCTCTCTATCTATCTATCTATCTATCTATCTATCTATCTATCTGTCACTCTCTCACTCTCTCTCTCGTCATCTCATCTCATCGTCACTCTCTCTCTCTCCTCTGCCCTCTTCACCCCGTCCACCGCCTCAATCGTTCCTTACGTCATCCGTCTCTCCTGATCCTCTCGTCTCGTCTCTCTTCGGCACCATCTCGTCGTCTCTCTCCACTCTCTCTCTCTTTCTCTCTCATCTCTTTCTCTCTCTCTTTCTCTCTCTCTCTCTGATTTCCCCCCTCTCTCTCTGCATTTACACTCAGCCGTGATGACGTCAAAAATCGCGCCGCTTCGAAGACGCGAGGAAGCCTTGCTGCAGAATCCCTCCTCTAGTTCTGGGCGAGGCAACAATGGTTTCCTTTGTCGACTGCTTCTTTTTTTTCCTTTTTCTTTTTCTTGTCTTTTATTTTTTATTATCTTCTTTTTCTCTCTCTCTCTTTATGCATTTCCTTCTTTCGCACCCATCTCTGCCTTTCCGAACGTCGTAAATAATCGTAATTTTTCCTCCCTGCGCTACAGATTCCGTAATGTCCCGGAGATTTCATAACGTCTTTTGGAATCCTCAAGAATCCATAATGTTTTGGGAGGTGGGGTGGGGGCAGGGGAGAGGCCGGGAGGGGTTTCCTTAAGTTTGGTAGAAGGACGTTCGTTGTCATGCGTGCGATTTGTGTGTGTTTGTGGATGTGTATCTGTTGGGGAGAGGAGGGTATGTTAGTGGGGGTTGGAGGAGGGGGTTGTGTGTTCGCGCTTGGGATGTGTATGTTTGGAGTGGGTTGTCTGTGTGTGTGTGTGTGTGTGTGTGTGTCTGTGTCTGTGTCTCTCTCTCTCTCTCTCTCTGTGTCTGTGTCTGTGTAAGTTAATGAATAAGTATGTTTATTTAAGTGCGTGAGTATGAGTGCGGACGTGCCTGTGCTTGCGTGTGCACGTTTGCAAAGTCCTTGTGAATATTTATGATTGTATCTCTTGGATTTTTCGGATTTATAGACATGATGAAAATGAAACCTAATAACGGATTGGTTGGCTGAAGGGCAAGGGCACAGACACCATGCATTTTTTTCTTTCCTTTACATATTCGGACAGAAAAAGCAGCAACATAACGTCAGAAACGCCATCTCCTCTCGCTACTTTTGTTTGTTGGTAGGAAGGAAGGGAGAGAACGAGAGAGGGAGGAAAGGGAGAGAGAGAGGAGGGGAAGGAGAGAGAGAGGGAGGGAAGGAGAGAGGAGGGAGGGAAAGGAGAGAGAGAGGGAGGGGAGGAGAGAGAGAGGGAAGGGAAGGAGAGAGAAAGGGAGGAAGGAGAGAGAGAGGGAGGGAAGGATAGAGAGAGGAGGGGAAGGAGGAGAGCGAGGAGGGAAGGAAGAGAGGAGGGAAAAAAAAGTAGAAAAGTAAGGAGGAGAGAAAGAGTATGGGAAGGAGAGCGAGGTGAGGAAGGGTATAGGATAGGGAGGGAATGATAGAGAGAGAGAGATATGAGTGAGAGAGAGAGCGGGGAAGAGGCGAAGAGAGAGGATTGGAAGAGTCGAGAGGAGGGAGGGAAGATAGATGAGAGAGGGAGGGAAAGAAGAGAGATATGGATGGAAGATAGATAGGGGAAGGTAGTGGTGCAGGAGAGAGAGAAAGTGAGTAATGAGAGATAGAAGAGGGAAGGATGAGAAGAGAAGAGGGAAGGATTAGAGAGCATGGAGGGAAGGCGGGAGATGTATGCGGGAAGGAGATAGAGAAGGAGGTGACTGAGAGAGATAAGATGAAGAGGTCGGAGAGCAGAGAGCGACCCGGAAGGAGAGAGATAGGAGGGGAGGGGAGAGAGAGAGAGTAGGGCAAACGGGAAGGAGAGTAGTGAGGAGGAAGGAGAGACGAGGGAGGGAAGGAGAGAGAGAGGGAACGGGAAGGAGAGAGATGAAGGGATGGAAGGCGATATAGGGGGGGTAGAGGAAAGAGAGGGGGAGGGGGGGGCTGGAATGGGAGAGGAGAGAAGAGAAGAGAAGCGAAGAGAAGAGAAAATGAAAAAAAGGGGTATATGGGGGCGGAGGATGAGAAGAAGAAGAAAAAGGAAAAGGACGAATAGGACAAGGAGAAGAAAAATCAGAAGGAGGAGAAGGAAAAGAATAAAATAGGAAAAGAAAAGAAAGAAGACGAAGAGGAAAATGAGAATGAAAGAGGAGAAGAGAGAGAGAGGTCGTAGAGGGGGGGGGGACGAGGTTGCCGCCACATTGTTGAAGAATATATATCATACTTCATTAGGGCGGGCGGCGGGACGCACAAAAGGGAATCAGACACAGTGTACGAGTGCGCGAGATGAGATTCTTCCTCGCGAGTACGGGGAAGAAAGTGTGTTGGATGCGGTAATGTCTTCGTCTATTCCTCCTCTTCTTTCCTCTTTTTCAACTTTCTTCTTCTTTTTTCCCCTTTTTCTTCCTGTTTCCTCTTTCTCTTTTTTTCTTTCCTTTTCTTCTTCCTCTCTTTTTTAAGCTGCCCTCTTCTTTTTCTTCTTCTTACTCTCTTTTTTCTTCTCCTCTCTCCTCTTCTTTCTTATTCTTTTTTTTTTCTTCTTTCCTCTCCTTCCTCTTCTTTCTCCCCCCCCCCTTTTTTAGGGGGGGGGGTATCCTATAAGGATGGCAAGAGAAAGAGGAAGCTCGAGGAGAGAGGGCATGAATCTGTTTTTCCTGTGCTTTTGGGGTTGCTCGTAATGCCTCTATTTTGAGGCGATTTTGTCTCCTCTCTCTCTCTCTCTCTCTCTCTCTCTCTCTCTCTCTCTCTGTCTCTAGTCTCCTCGCTCCTCTCAACATCTCTCTCCTCTCTCTCTCTCTCTCTCTCTCTCTCTCTCTCTCAACTCTTTCAATTTTCTGTATTTGTTTTGCTTTGTGTTATATCGAGTTTTCTTCGTCTGCTTTGGTTTGTCTAGTTTTCCTTTAATTTTGGTTTTGTTTCGTTTTGTTTTTATCGGCGTTTTATTGCATTTATTTCGTCTTGTTCTCTTTTCATTTAATTAATTTTTTCCATCTTCATCGGCATTTTCTTTGCTTTAAACCGTCCAATATTCTGTTGTGCTTATTGTTTCTCCTCTGGTTTTATCTGCATTTTTATTCTTCTTTGTTTCGACTGTTTTCCTGTCACTTTTTGTTCTATGTTATTTTAATTTTCAATTGTTCATTGTACTTCGATCTATCGTCTTTTTAAAGATACCAGGCAACAATTTCTATTGTTGAGTTTGCACCAGTATTAGAT
>NC_051403.1:21973170-21975670 GCF_015228065.2 Penaeus monodon | reverse complement strand
AATGGGGCGGCCGGACCACCTCCGCCCGGGCCTGAAATGACCCTGGGGGCATCCAGTCGATGGATATTAGGCTTTGCGAGGTCGGATGTACAGGCGAGTCGGAATTTCATTTGGCTTGGATGTCTGCGAGGGATCCCGGCGAGGAACCAGGCTTTGGGAATCGGGAATGGCTTGGCTGCAGCCCTCATTGCCTCATTTCGTCACGATTTTAAACTAGGATTCTCGTAAGATGCCGCGCCCTTCAGTGAAGATTCAAAGCGTCTAAGAGACTAATGCAATCGTGTTTAGACTGGATTTAAGACTACAAGCTGGTAAATATAGGACAATTTGTATCTCATGTCTTTTAACAGTTTTAAACTACATTTCAGATTGGTTATGAAGTTGTTTTAGAACATTATTAAGAGATCATTAAATGCGATGTTTGTTTATAAACTCGGGACTGTGCATCATCATCTCAGAGAGGAGTTTATGCATGTGACCCCCAACTCCGCTCTCTTAGGTTTGTCTGACCCAGTGTGACCTTTGTGGGGAGAGGAGGGGGGGGAGTGAGTCACGTTCGTACCCTCGCTTCACCTCCCTCTCTTCCATCACCCTCCTCCCTCCCTTCACCCCCTCCCTCCCTTCACCCCCTCATTCTTTGACTCACTTCATACTGGATCACCATAAACGACTTAATGATTTTGATGCGAAGCCATGCCCATAATTTTTTTTCTCTCTCTCTTTCACTCCCCCCCCCCCCTCTCTCTCTCTCTCTCTCTCTCTCTCTCTCTCTCTCTCTTCTCTCGTCTCTCTCCTCTCATCTCTCTCTCTCCTCTCTCTCTCCCTCTCTCTCTCTCTCTCTCTCTTCCATCCCTCTCTCCCTCCCCCTCTCTCCTTCCCTTTCCCATTCCCTTATCCGCCTCACCCTTCTTCTCTCTCTGCCTTCATTTCCTCTTCCCCTCCCTCTCTCCTCTCCCTACCCTCCACCCCTCCGCTCCCCTCGGCGCTCGAGAACGTACGTCTCGCTCCTCACGCTCCTCGCCCTCAACTACCCTCATAATCCCTCTCCCTCTCTTCCCTCTTACGCAATACCTTGGTCGAGACGGAGGAGGCTGCCTGGTAATTGTGGAGACGCCAGGCCCAGTCTACGTGTGGTGTGGTTGGTGGGGGAGGGAGGGGGTGGAGAGTATTGGGGGTGATCGTGAGGAGGTGTGAGGTTGCAGTGCAAGTGATTCCTTTGTTGTTGCCAAGAGGCGGATGCGTCTTCCTTTCTCGTTGCGAGAGTTTTCTGTTTTCTTCTTTGTGGCTTACTTGGCTCTCGATCTGTCAGTTCCTCCTTGTCCACTTCTTGATGTTTTCTCTCACTCTTTTTTTCGCCGTCCTCTTGACTCTGTGTGATGTTCTTGCCTTTGTCCTGGGGTTTTGCCCTCTCTCCCTCCTCTCTCTCTCTCTCTCTCTCTCTCTCTCTCTCTCTCTCTCTCTCTCTCTCTCTCTCTCTCTCATCTCTCTCTCACTCTCTCTCTCTCTCTTTCTCTCTCGTATCTCTCCCTCTCTCTCTCTCTCTCTCTCTCTCTCCTCTCTCTCTCTCTCTCTCTCTCTCTTTCCCTCCCTCCATCCCTCCCTCTCCCACCCCCTCCCTCTCCCCCCTTGTCTTTTTCTTTTTTAATACTTATTCATTATCAATGTTATTAGTAGTTTTATTATCATTACACCTTTTAGTCATCATTACCACCGCCACTATAATCATTATCATCGTCTTCAACCACCACCACCACATTCTTCTTGTTTGATCTTTTTGTTGTTATTATTGACATATTATTATTGTTATTATGGTTATTATCACGTTATTGTTATTATTGTTATCGTAATAATACCATAATAATAACAATAATAGTTATTATTAGTAGTAATATTATCATTATCATTGTTATTATCATAATTACTGTTATTAATCATTATTATTATTATTATTATTATTGTAATTTTTTAATTAGTCATTCTTATCATCATCATCATCTAGCTTAGGATATCGTTGGAAATTGATGGTGATTCAGACGGGACGGGGGGGGGGATAGGAGATGATCGGCGAATAGAGGAATGGCAGGTGGTGATGTCAGCAGGTGGGAAGGCGGTGGTGACATTTGGAAGGAAGGGTCGTAGTGACGTCAGGTGAGGGAGGTACACAGTGACGTCATCCGTTGTTAATGACATCGGGGAAGCAGGAAGGTTGGAGGGATTCTGTCTCGGAAGATTTTGGTCCGTGTGGCCCGTGCCTCGTGGGTGACGGGTTCTGGAGGAAGGCAGATGGATAATGATGTTGATGATAATAAAATGATAATGAAAATGATAATGATTATAAAAAGGTTAACAATAATGATGATAGTGATAATGCTAATGATAATGATCATGATGATGAAGATACTGACAAATGATAATGATCATGATGATGAAGATACTGACAAATGATAATGATGATAATGAAAGATAATAATGATGAGGATAATGGTGTTAATAAAGATAA
>NC_051403.1:21958170-21963170 GCF_015228065.2 Penaeus monodon | reverse complement strand
GGTAGTGGTAGTGGTGGTGGTGGTGGCGAAGGGGTTGCAATAGCGTGGGTGGGTGAAGCGGACGCCAGTTTGAGGCCGAGATGGTTGGGCTGGGAAAGCAGATGGTTGTTAGATTTCATGCAAGCGGTTGAGGGGAAGTAGATCTCGGTTGGAGGTGGTGACGCAACTGGTCATTGAAGATGGTGGGTGGCCGTGGTGGTGACACGGGCGTCTGTTGCGGGGCGTGGTGGTGGTCGTGCTTGCGAGGAGTTTTTGATTTGTGTTGCATTTCCCAGAAGGATGCGCATGTGCAAACGCATACACGGACACACACACTCATACTCATACTCATACTCATACTCACACAGACACTAACACACACACACACACGCACTAACACACACACACGCACTAACACACACACATGCACTAACACACACACATGCACTAACACACACACACACTAACACACACACACACTAACACACACACACACACACACACACACACGCACACGCACACGCACACGCACACACACACGCACACGCACACGCACACGCACACGCACACACACGCACGCACCACACCACACACACACACCACACACACACACACACACACACACACACACACATACTCTCTCTCTCTCTCTCTCTCTCTCTCTCTCTCTCTCTCTCTCTCTCTCTCTCTCTCTCTCTCTCTCTCTCTCTCTCTCTCTCTCTCCTCTCTCTCTCCTCCCTCTCTCTCCTCTCTCTCTCTCTCTCTCTCTCTCTCTTCTCTCCTTCCTCCCTCCCTCCCTCTCCCTCCTTCCTTCTCTCCTTCTCTCCTTCTCTCCTTCTCTCCTTTCCTTTCTCCCTCTCTCCCTCCCTCCCTCCCTACTTCGCTACGTCACATCTCCCACGTCACAGATGCGAACGGGACGCGAAGGCTGCGGGATGCGAGTGTTACTGCGGCGTTCGTTTAGTTTATACCGCGGGACGGCTCTCGAGTGGCATGCGTCATCGCCTCGGGTGTCAGACGAGGGCCTCTCCAGATGTTTATGCTTTGGTGTTTACGCCGCCTTTGCAACACGTTTTTTTTCTTTCTTTCTTTTTTATTTATTTATTTTTTTTATTCTGTAGATTTTTGGGTCTTTTGTTTGTTACTTTGTTTGGATTGTTGTTTTGTGTTGTTGTGTAAATAATGATGATGACGGAAGAGTAGTTGTAATAATATAATAATAGTAATGTCTCACGATTATCATTTTTACCAGTGTATTGTTGCTCTTCTTGTTGAAATGGTTATATAATAATTATGATTAGTTTCATTACAGCTACAACTGCCATCGTTATTAATATCATTATCATTACTATTATTATGAATTTTATTATTGTTCTTATAAAGATTTGTTACATAGCGACCCGTGCCTTTGTTTTGATTTTAGAAATCATGAAAAACGTTTTATTAGTTCAAAAGTTAATTTTATAAAACAATGGAAGCGTTTATTTGACATGTACCAAGTTGGCGTTTGTGTGGTAAACATTTGTATGGTATTTTATCTATGATTGTGATGTGGATGTATTTAATGTCAAGGAGACAGATGAATTTTTTTGTGTTGAAGATCAAGGTGATGTGTGTTTTTCTTGTTTTTATAGAGCTTAATAGAGCTTAGCTTTGCAGCGATTTTTTGGTTGAGGAAATATTACTAACAATGATAGTGAAATTGAACTGTATATAATGGATATACAGTGGGTAGTTTTTGCGGTAATTACAAATACTGATATTGTTATTGTTGTCATTGCTGTTATTATTTTTATTATTGTTATTGTTATTATTACTAGTAGTAGTGTTGTTATCATTTTTTTATTATTTTTTATGTTATTAATATTATTGTTGTTGTTGTTGCTGTTATTACTACTACTACTATTAGAATTATTATTACTGACCATTATCAGAATTAGTGTTGTTGTTTTACCATTATTATTATCAATATTGCTATCATCATTATCGACATTATTACAACATTTGTTTTATTACAGTTGCTGTCATTATATATTTTTTTTATTCACCATCACTATTATGACCTCAGCTGCCATGAGTGTTAGCATAATTTGTCTGGAAATTATATATTTTGAAAATGGTTATACTCCTTCGTGTTTTAGAATCATTTATATACATTGTTTCAGAATGTTACATAGTTCTTACTCCTATAATTCTTCTCTTCCATATTTTTTTCGTTCGTGCATTCAGTTCCTTCGATTTTTCCTTCTTCCTCCTTTTACATTTGCTTCACTTTAATTGCATCAGTTTCCATTTTTCTGTCTTTCATTTCAGATTTTTTCCTCGCGTTTTTTTCCACCTATTTCTTTCTTTCAGTTGTTAAAGCGGCAGACTGAGTTTATGATCAGATCAGTTTCCTGTTTGATATTTCTGAATCATGACTACTTGATATTGATTAACTATTTTGTGCTTTAAAATTATACTATTATATATAATAATTGTTATATATTTTTGTATAGTGTATATATTATATATATATATATAATATTATATATATATATATTGTATAATTTATATATGTATATATTATATATATATAGTATATATTACTATGATATATATATATGTTATATATATTATATTATATGTATATATATTATATATATGTATATACATGTATGTATATATATTATATATATATATATATATATATATATATATATACAATGTATGTATATATATAATGTTTATATATGTGTGTATGCATACACAAAGGGGAGAGGAGGGTGTGAACGAGAAACAGAATGCTATAACTATTTTTCGCGTTTGTATGATTTACTTAAACTAAGGGCATTTTGTAATAATATTTATATATTTTTTCCAGGTATGTAAATCGGAGTTACGAACGGGAATGATCATAAAGTTGATTTAGAAGAGGTTTTAAACTGTTTGGCCGGTCGTTCGTGGAACTTGATGAACTGAGCGCAGTCGAAAGGTCGCGGTCACACCATGGGAGAGATTGCCTAATCACATGCACGTTCAAGCACGTTTCATGCACGTACACACGCATACACAAAGGTCAGAAGCCATAATGAGGTGAGTTTTATCATTTTTGTTATTTGTTTATTTATATTTATTTATTCATTTACTTGTTTGTTTGTATGTTTGTTTATTTGATGGTGAGGGAGATTGTGACACAGATTGAATTATCAGAGGGTTAATGGGTCTTGATTTGTTCCTTTTCACTAGTTTTTGATTGCATGTTAGAGGTCATGGTTACTGCAAACAACAACAACAACAAAAGGTTTTGAATTGTTGGACGTTTCTATCGTTATCTATCACATTCGTCTGCGTTCTCCTTATCCTCCTGTTTAGCCAACTTTTCATTGAGTCCTTAGATTGCAAGTATTTCCGCGTGTGCAACATTTTCCCATTTTATTCCAGTCACGGCATGTTATCAGGTCGCTCGCGGAAATTATAATTTTTAAAAAAATATATATATGCAGGCTTCATGTTGTTTTCGTTTTTGTTGTTATTTTCCGTTGTTTGCTGATTTTTCGATATTCTCTCTCTCTCTCTCTCTCTCTCTCTCTCTCTCTCTCTCTCTCTCTCTCTCTCTCTCTCTCTCTCTCTCTCTCTCTCTCTCTCTCTCTCTCTCTCTCTCTCTTTCACTCTCACTCTCACTCACTCTTTCTCTCTCACTTCCCTCCTTTTACCCACTTGAGATGTAACTATTTGTCTCAATAAACTTGTCAAAGTCAGAATCCCCCCTTCCTCCTGACCACTCTGTCTCTTTCTTCCTCTCTCCATCCTTTCCTCCTCCTCCTTCGCCGCCTCCATCTCTTCCTCCTCCTTCATCGCCTCCATCCTTTCCTCTTTCCTCGTCGCCTCCACCCTTCTCTTCTCCTTCTTCGCCGCCTCCATCTTTTCCTCCTTTTTCCTCATCGCCTTCATTCTTTCCTTCTCTTTTCACAAAGCCTCCATCTTTTCCTCCTTCCTAGTCGCTTTCATCCATTTCTCCTTCCTCCTTCCTTAACTCCACCTTTTCCTCATCCTTCCTCCTTGCCTCCTTCCATTTCTCCTCCTTCCTCACTTCCAGCTCTTTCTCATCCTTCCTTCTCGCCTCCATCCCTCTCTCTTCCCTCCTCACTTCCATCTTTTTTTCACACCTTCCTCCCCGTCGCCTCTATCCCTCCCCCCTTCCTCCTCGTCGCCTTTATCCCTCCCTCCTTCCTCCTCGTCGCCTCCATCCCTCCCTCCTTCCTCCTCGTCGCCTCTATCCCTCCCTCCTTCCTCCTCGTCGCCTCTATCCCTCCCTCCTTCCTCCTCGTCGCCTTATCCCTCCCCCCTTCCTCCTCGTCGCCTTTATCCCTCCCCCTTCCTCCCGTCGCCTCCTATCCCTCCCTCCCTTCCTCCCCTCGTCGCCTCCATCCCTCCCCCCTTCCTCCTCGTCGCCTCTATCCCTCCCCCCTTCCTCCTCGTCGCCTCTATCCCTCCCCCCTTCCTCCTCGTCGCCTCTATCCCTCCCCCCTTCCTCCCGTCGCCTTCCCTCCCCTCCTCCCTCCCTTCCTCCCTCCTCCCGTCGCCTCTATCCCTCCCTCCTTCCTCCCGTCGCCTCATCCCTCCCCCTTCCTCCCGTCGCCTTATCCCTCCCCCTTCCTCCTCGTCGCCTCCATCCCTCCCTCCTTCCTCCCGTCGCCTCCATCCCTCCCTCCTTCCTCCTCGTCGCCTCTATCCCTCCCTCCTTCCTCCTCGTCGCCTCTATCCCTCCCTCCTTCCTCCTCGTCGCCTCCATCCTCTTCTTTCACGGAAATGGGACGTCCCTCCCGAAGTGTCGCCCGAAGTGTCCTCCTCCCCCACTTCCCCGTTTAACTTCCTTTTCCTCCCTCGAGCGCGCACCGAGAGGGGAAGCTGCTGCCAACGTACAATCTTGTCCCAAATTAGAGCAATTCCTCCTTTGTCCCATCACATTCAGGCTTCCCGGCTGTCAATCCCAGGGTCTAAGGAAGCTTTTCCGACTCCCCGTTCCCTCTCTCCCTCCT
>NC_051403.1:21950670-21953170 GCF_015228065.2 Penaeus monodon | reverse complement strand
AGAGCACAAAACTAACATGCAGGCAGAGAGAAGAACGTGAGAGGAAAGATAACAGACATAGGAACAGCAGATGGGAAGGATAACATGTAGGCAGAGATAAGAACAGCAGAGAAGAAAGGCTGTATGCGGAGAAACGTGAGAACAGAAAAACAGTAAAAACTACACGATAAACACAAGAAAACTTCAGAGAGGAAAGAGCGTCGGAGGAAAAGACAAAGAAGAACGAAAATAAACAAACAGTTAAAAAAAACAAAAAATACGTCGGAAAGGAGGATCGAAAGTGGCAAGAATGTAGCATACCTCACGAATGACAGACAGGTTGAGTATGGGTTACGTCACGAATGATAGACAGGCTTAATATGTCTCACCTCACCAATAATAGACGACTGACAGGAGTATAGTTTAATCCATAGATAATATACAGACAGAATGGCTTGCCTCACGAATATAAGACCAGCTGAGAATAGCTTACCTCACGAATGGCAGACAGGCTTACTAACCTCATGCATGGCAGACGGACTGACAGGAGGAGGATGATATACAGGCTTAGGATGTCCTACTTCACAAATGAGAGGCAGACTGAGAATGGCTGGCTTCACGAATTTTGTAGTAGACGAGCTAAGAATGGTTTACCTCACGCATGGTAGTCAGCCTGACTGGAGGAAAATGATATGCAGCCGAGTATGGCTTGCTTCACGGGTATCTGAGAATGAATGGCTTGCTTCACGAATATTGCAGTAGACAGGCTGAGAATGGCTTACCTCACGAATGGCAGACAGCCTGGCGGGGAGAAGGGGGGGGATGATATTCAGAGGTATGGCTTACCTCATGCATAATGGCCAGGCCGACAGGAGTACGTACCGAAGGTGGCCAGAAGGACTGCAACAGGACTTGCATCCACTTGCAAGCTCCTTGAGAGTGCAAGACGGAGCGGCCGGGGCAGATGGGAAGCAAGATTGCATATTAGTCTTCAGTTCGGACTGCACTTGTTGGCTCTTTTTGGTTGTTTTTAGTTTTTTTTGTTTGTGTTTATTTATTTGTTTGTTTGAAGTGTTTTTCATTTTAGGTTTGATTTAGTTTTATGTTGTTTTACTATATATATTTTTTATTATTCTTTATACTTCTTTTCGGCTGTCCATATGTTTTCTTTCGTCCTCCCCTTCTTTGTATTTGTTTGTTTGTAGTGGTTTTAATTTTCATTTTTCTTTCTTTCCGTTTCTTTTTATATGTTTGTTAAATTGTTTCTTTGTCGTGATTTTCGCTTTAGTTTTGATTTTCGTTCATTTTTATAGTTTGTCTTTTTAGATATCTTTCCTCCTCCTTTGTGTTTGTTTGTTTGTCGTGGTTTTCATTGTTTTATTATAATTTTGATTGTATTTGTGCTTTCGGCAGTTTTTATTTTTCTTTCTTTGCCCATTTTTGTTTTTTTTTGTTTGTCTTCTGTGGTTTTCATTTTAGTTTTGCTTCCCCATTACATATTTTACATTTAATTTCTTTAGTTCTGATTTTATCTTTCTTTTCTTTTTGTGTGGATTTGTTTCTTTGCTTTTTTCATCGGGATTATAATTTTATTTTTAATTTTCCGTTACTTTAATATTTGGTTATTGTTATTTTCTTTTTTCCCCTATTTTGCCTATTTATTTGTCGTTGTTATCTTCTTACGTTTGCTCCATATTTTCTCTCGTTTTGCTGAGTGGATTTACTCAGAAAAGGAAATCTCCATACACTATGGGTAAATGACGCAGGGATAATAGCGACAGAAACAATCCCGTAGGAAAATAGAACGCGAAGGGAGGGGAAAAGAGGGGAAAAATGTTGTTTCTACGCATAGCGAACAAGCCATTAGTCCCCGTGGTTTTGCCTCCTCCCTCTCTGTTCCACATCCTCATTCCCCGTCCTCTCCCCTCCCCTCCCTCCCATTTCCCTCGTCCCCTCTCCCCCTCCTACACATCCCCCTCGCCCCTCCCCCCCTCGCCTTCCTTCATACCTGCATTCTTCCCCTCCCCCCCCAACGCCCCCCTGCTTGCCCTCAGTACATCCGTGCTGATTTATGCATGACTGGCGGTGCCGTAATGTATATTAATGGCTACACACAGCTCGACGCTCGTAACAAACCACGTGCGCGCGATCCTCTGCCTTCCACAACGGCCGCCACTCCTTGCCCCCTGCAGACTCGCAGATCTCGCCTCCCCTTCCCCTTCTGCTTCTCCCTTCTCTTCTGTGCTTTACCCTTCTCTCCTCTACTTCACCCTTCTCTTCTGTGCTTCTCCCTTCTCTCATCTGCTTCATCCTTCATCTTCTGCCTCTCCCGTCCCCTCTGCTTCACCTCTGCTTCACCTCTGCTTCAACCTTTTCTCCTTTGCCTCCCCCTGCATCATCCTTCTCCCCTCTGCCTCCCCCTTTCCCCATTGCTTCATCCTTCTCTCCTCTGTTTCCCCTCTGATTCATCTTTCTCCCTTCTGCCTCCTCCTTCTCCCCATCTCCCCCTCCAATCAGCCTC
>NC_051403.1:21940670-21945670 GCF_015228065.2 Penaeus monodon | reverse complement strand
GAGGAAAAGAGACGAGAGAAGAGAGGAGAGAAGAGAGAGAGAAGGAGAGAGAGAAGGAGAAGAGAAGAGAGAGAGAAAAGGAGCAGGAGAGAGAGGAGTAATAAGGAGAGAGAGAGAGAAAAGAGGAGAGAGGGAGAGAAGAGAGGAGAGAAGACCGGAGAGAGATAGAGGGAGAAGAGAGAGATAGAGAGGGATAGAGGGAGAACCCGAGAGAGAGAGGGGGGGGAGGAAACAGAGAGAGAGAGAGAGGGGGAAAAACAGGAGAGAGAGGATAGAAGACAAAGGAAGAAATAAACGAGAGGAAGAGAAAAGAGAGAGAGTAAGACGAGAGAAAGAAAAGGAAGAGAGAGAGAAGAGAGAGAGTCCCAGAGAGAGGAGATACACAGAAAGAGAGAGAATACCCCGAAGAGAGAGAGATACACGAAAGGAGAAGAATACACAGAAGAGAGAAGAACCAAACGAGAAGAGAGAGAGAAA
Source organism: Penaeus monodon (assembly GCF_015228065.2). Lineage (NCBI taxonomy): Eukaryota > Metazoa > Arthropoda > Malacostraca > Decapoda > Penaeidae > Penaeus > Penaeus monodon. The sequence continues at coordinate 21,945,193 of NC_051403.1, read as the reverse complement.
ACAGAAGAGAGAGGAGAATACAAGAAGAGAGAGGGGAAAGAAATAAAAGGGGAGAAGAGAGGAAAGGAGAGAGAAGAGAAGGGGAAAATTACAGAGAGAGAGAGAGAGGAATTACGGGAGAGAGAGAGAGAGATACAGGAGAGAGAGAGAGAGAAGAGAGAGAGAGAGAGAGAGAGAGATTGATTTCATAACATTTATTTCCAGAAAATACATGCCTGCAAAAAGACAGGGTAAGATACCAAAGATCTATCCAACGCTGGCCTCTATTTGTGTAGAGGGATTAGTCAAAAATTGTTATATTATTGCTGATGGTGGCTATTCATTGTATAAAAAAATCATTTGCGTAAAATTTTTTTTTTATATCACTAATTGTCAAAGACAAGACCAGTGTCTATAATAAAGTTAATATAATCAACAAGTGTTAATCTGTGAACAGTACTATTTGATCGATAGGATGCAGTTTTTATGCAACAGAGTAAGTAATGGATAAGATTATGCGACTTGGGCGCCTTGCAAAGTTTGCAGTGGTGATATGAAACTGGTTTTGCCCTCAAAACTGCATCCTATACATATTGTATAGTGCACTGATATGCTATGCGTAGTCTAGTCAGAGTAACCTGCTGTCTCCGAGACAGTCCATGATAGACTATAGGGTTTGTCTATAGCTGATGTCCCAGCAATACTCTCGTAATGCCAAATAGTACCATGGCCGTCTTTTTTCATCTTCTCAGTGGTCCATACCTCACCCTCATAATCTCGAAGACAGCTAATAACACGTTTTTTCATTTGGTTGAGAGATAGCGGCACTACATAATATGGATCTAATATGGGAAAGTGCTAATCGGGCTAAACGACAGCCCTGTCACAACAATGATATTTCCCATATGAGGGGTTCCAGTATAATGACACTTGGATACCCTGTTCTGATAGTTTAGAAATTTCGTGAAGGATATATCTAGTTACCATGTTTTCTGCATTGAATGCAGTGAGCCTATGGAGAGCGCCCTGGCTGTCAGTAAAGACAGTCAGGTGTGGCTGCTGCTCACTACCTTTCTTAATGGCATGATATATGGCTACTGACTCGGCATCAGTTTGTGCTTGTCCAGTTGGAAATACACACACTTTTCTTCAAAATCTATATCAGGGAAATTTGTACACCAATCCCTGCTGCCCAGGGGGGACCAATGGAGCATAAAAGTAAAAATTGCAAGTGGGGCGTGCAAAGAGGAGGATGTAGTATGTCTTTCTATATATTTCAAGTAGTGGGCTTTTAGTTCCGTTTTTGAAGCAATGGATTTGGGCCCTGTTAGTTTATCAATATAAGCATGCACATGAGTTCTGTGCCAAGGAGCAGTAAGGACTGTTTCTGGAATGTTAATAGCTTCGTTGTTCCATACATTGAAGAACATAATAGTATGAGCAGTTTTTGTTTTCTATTCTAAGTTGGACTGTATGAGATTGGAGTATCGAGGTCGGGTATGCCTAATTCTATAATTTATCTCGTTTGAGAGAATATTGGAGATTTGTGGCCTGGGTAGAATCTGCAGGAGTCTGATGCCAAGTACGGTGTTAATTTGGATGACACGACTGAGAATAGAGGGGAGGTCTAGCTCTTTCCTCATGACGAGAACTTTGGCAGTCATTGGGCATCCAAGTATAATTCTCATGGCCTTGTTTTGTAAAACTTCAAGGGGTTGAGGGCACTTGGTGGAAACATACTAAGAACTGGGCTTGCATGTTTATCATTTGGGCCTAACAAGGAGATATACATCAACCTTAGGAAATCTCAGGGAGGCACCCCACATATCTGTTACTTATGTATTGCAATGGTTTTAAACGCTCAAGGCAAAAGCTCCTTGATGTTTTGAACAATATCCTTGGTAAAGCGAGAGCTGCGGGACACGCACACACACGCGGGGAGCAGTCACCATAACACCAAGATATTTATAGGTGTCAGTTCTTGCAATAGTTTGTCCACCTAACCTTGGAATGTAAGGTAGTTTACGAAATCTCGAAATATACTTAATATGATTGGGTTGATTTTGAGACCGAGGGAAGCACACTTTTTGCTAAACCTCCGTAGAACGTAATCCCCCCTATCAAATACCTGAATAAGAATGTCATCAGCATATGATGTGATGCTGCATAGGTTTCCTAACTCATCGTTGAGCTTGTAAAGGGAGTGCATAAGTATATTAAACAGTCTAGGGGACAGTACTCCCCCTTGTGGAGTGCCTAGTTCTAATTCGCCATAAGCACTGTAGGTGCCTTAGTACCACACTTTTGCTCTTCTCAAAGATAGATAATCCTTAATCCATAGCAGAAGCTTGCCCTTAATCTCCTAAGAGTGTTAGTTCATGGAGGATTGCTGTAGGGGAGGCTCTGTCGAATGCTCCCTTAAAATCTATGAAGTAGAACAATCTGCATTACTTTCCACTTAGGTACAGTGCTAAACACATTTTGTGTTCCTTCTCCCTTTTTGAAAGCCAAAGACAGATGGATGAATCAGGTCCTTGATCTGGTGGAGTAAACGAGTAAGGAGGATTCTTTCACAGGTTTTAGACAGGCAGGACGTCAGAGAAATTGGTCTATATTCATCAGGCTTTCCCGGTTTTGGGATGGGAATGATGGTTGCTTGTTTCCAAGTGGTAGGCAAGATGCCTGCTGTATAGGTTAAGTTGAAGAGAAGTCGGACGATGTCATAAGTGATTCCAGGACGAGAGAGAGAGAGGGGGGGGGGGGGGGAGAGAGAGAGTGAGAGTGAAGAGAGAGAGAGTGAGAGTGAAAGAGAGAGAGAGAAGACAGAGTGAGAGTGAAAGAGAGAGAGAGAAGACAGAGAGTGAGAGAGAGAGAGAGAGAGAAGACAGAGAATGAGAAAGAGAGAGAAGACAGAGAGAGAGAGAGAGAGAGAGAGAGAGAGAGAGAGAAGAAGAGAGTGAGAAAAGAGAGAGTGAGAAGAGAGAGAGTGAGAAAGAGAGAGAGTGAGAAAGAGAGAGTGAGAAAGAGAGAGAGAAGACAGAGAGTGAGAGAGAGAGAGAGAGAAGACAGAGAGTGAGAGAGAGAGAGAGAGAAGACAGAGAGAGTGAGAGAGAGAGAGAAGACAGAGAGAGAGAGAGAGAGAGAGAGAGAGAGAGAGAAGCGCAGAGAGTGAGAGAGAGAGAGAGAGAGAGAGAGAGAGGGAGAGACAGACAGACAGACAGACAGACAGAGAAGAAGACATAGAGAGAGAAAGAGAGAGGCGGGAGGGGGGAGACAGAGAGAGAGAGGGGAGGGGGGAGACAGAGAAGAGACACAGAGAGGGGGGAGAGGGGGGCGTCAGAGATACAGATAGAGGAAGGGAGAAAAAGAAAGAGAGGAACAGAGAAAATGAAAAAGACAAAGAAGGAGAAAGATGGAAAATGAAGGAGGGAGGAAACAGACAGAGGGAGGGAGGTTGAGTGGTGTTAAAGAGAAGGCAGTAGGGGAAGAGGAGATGAGAACTAAAATTGAACAGTTAAATCCATGATCTTCATAAGCCAGACTTGAAACGATCCATTGACGATAAAAACAGCACAGGCACCCAACACTGCCGGCAGTGCCATAAGGGCGAGAATCGAAATGCCCTTCGAACACTTTCTGATATGACGCACGAGATGGGAGTCAGGTAGGTACGCACGCACCTTATCGTCCACAAAGTTCTTCTCCTGTGATGTCCCTCGGCGATAGCATTTGTTGTTGCTTGCGACGAAGGGGGTGGGGGAGGGGAGAGGGAGTGGCGGGGGAGAGAAGTGCCTGTTGGAGAAAGGGGAGGAGGGGGAGGGGGTGGAAGCGTCCGTGGATTGACGGAAGGGGAGATGAAAGGGAAGTCTTTTTTCTAACAGCGGGGGAGAGAAAGAAGATATATAATTGGGTAATAAAGTATATTTATATTATGTGTGTGTGTGTGTGTTTATGTAAGTATATGTATGTGTTTGCGTCGGTGCCTGTATATTTGTGCATTTCAAGAGAAAGACAGACACACACACAGAAAGAAAGACAGGTTCACAGACACTGAACAGCAAAGGAAAATAAAACATGAAAACAAGAAATGAAGAAACAAAAAAGCTTGCCCTTGGGTAAGGTAGAGCGAGAGACCGTCGACACACGGGAGAGAGAGAGAGAGTGAGAGAGACAGACAGACAGACAGACAGACAGACAGACAGACAGACAGACAGACAAAGACAGCTAGAGAGTCAGTCAGTCAGTCAGTCAGGAGTCGAATTAGTTATCACGTAATTACGGAGCAAAATGGGCGGGGTCTTGCGTGTTCTTGTTTTGCGGGCGCTGACAAACAAGGGACAGACGGGCGCGTGACGAGAGACATGTCAGCGCAACGATAAGGAAGCGAAAAGGCAATACGTAGAAGTAAATACAGGTGAGCCCCTTATTAGGAGTGGGTGGGGAAGAAGGTGGGGGGTTTGGGGGGTTGAGGTATGGTGTGGCGGTGGGAGGGGGATGGTGGAGATGAGTGTGGGGAATGATGGGTTAGTGGATAGTTTGAATGA
>NC_051403.1:21934740-21937240 GCF_015228065.2 Penaeus monodon | reverse complement strand
TCGTATTTTCCCCTTCTCCTTTCTTGTTTGTCCACCACTTTTTATTCCATTCTTTATTATAGATTTTTTCAGGTGTAAATGCTCAGTACCTCTTGGTTCATTGCGCTGTTCATAATCACTCGTGTTTTTGTTCTTCCTCCATTCGTCTTCATTCCTTTCTATCCACTTTGTACTATTCTCTCTCCTTTTTCTTAGTTATTCCTCTCCTTCAGTCACCCTTCTTTTTCCTTATCCCTTCCATCTTCTTCATTCAGTTTATCTCTTGTGTTCCCATCCTCCATCTTCTCCCTGGTGCTCCTCCTCTTTCCTTCCTTAGTCTTGTGGTGGAGAGCAACCCCTCCCCCACGTTCACCCCACCCCACGCCCTCAGTCTCAACCCCTACTCCCACTCCCCTACCCCTACCCCGTCATCGTCTGGGAGATGGGAGATCCTTGTAAGTCGCACTCAGCCGATCATGGAGCAGACCTGATCACGCAAACAAAGGCCAACGGCGCACGCACGAGCGCGCACACTGACACCCACTCTCAAACACACACACACACACACACACACACACACACACACACACACACACACACACACACACACACACACACACACACACACACACACCACACACACACACACACACACACATTTACGTACAGGAGACTAAGCAGACGACTGGTTATAAGTATTCCCAGGGAACTCATTTCTACATAATAGCATATCATACGCGAATTTTACAGTATGACAAACCTTATTCCCACCTTGCGTAAAACGTACGGCAAAAACTACACTTTTGCCGAGAGATAGAGAAAAGAAAAATACACTCGACGAATCACTCCCTCCCCCAGAAAAATATAGATAAAAAAACGTACGCCAACATACGCACAAACACACCCACATGTAAAAATAGAAACCACTACACCACACATTCAAACACAGGCCAATATATTTTAGCCGTTCGAGGGTGTAGCCTCTCTGTGGGTAGTGATCTGTGAGTGAGGAGGGGGGAGGGGAGGTAGAGGGAATGGGAGAGGAAGAGGGGAGGAAGAGGGAGGGGTCTGTGGGAGAGGGGGGGGGTCCAATGAGTGGTTCTCGCCGAGTGTCTCAGGAGAGAGCTCGCCGAACCTACTTGTAATTGACAGGTAAATGAGTGTCATTTACCATCCAGCCGCCAGTCTTGCTGGAGTCTTCCCCCCTTTCTACCTATTTTTCTCTTTCTCTCTCTTTCTCCCCTCTCTCTTTCTTTCTTTCTTTCTTTCTTTCTTTCTTTCTTTTCTTTCTCTCTCTCTCTCTTCTCTCTCTCTCTCTCTTCTCTCTCTCTCTCTCTCTCCTCTCTCTCCTCTACCTCTTCCTCTACCTCTACCTCTACCCTCTCCTCTCCTCTCCTCCCTCCCTCCCTCCCTCCCTCCCTCTCTCTCTCTACTCTCCTCTCTCTCTCTCTCTCTCTCTCTCTCTCTCTCTCTCTCTCTCTCTCTCTCTCTCTCTCTCTCTCTCTCTCTCTCTCTCTCTCTCTCTCTCTTCTCTCTCTCTCTCTCGCTCTTTCTCATATTTAAGTATCTACCTCATATATGTCTTTTTACGGATCTATTTACATGCTATGGCCTGTATGATTTCACAGACTCACTCAACATTTTTCCGTCATGGAGTCGGTCTTGGACGAAGGCAATAATTGCCGAACGGAGGTTGTTGCGGCTTCTGAGTGATGGAACCGAGTAAGTTCAGATGAACAAATGTGCGTTTTTTCGCACGCATTTTTTTCTTTTTTGTTCTTTCTTTCTTTTCATTTATTTGATTGTTTGTTTGTTTTTTAGAGAGAGAAATTTAGAAGATTTATTTTTGAGGGAGGGATAGTAGGGAAGAGGTGGGGGTTAGGGTGAGGAAGTGTAGTCTTTGAGATTTTTTTTTTTTTCTTTTTTGGAGGAACATTTCTGCGGGGATGGGGTGAGTTATCAACATGCATTCAGTTGCCGTGAATGGATGTTGAATAGGCGGGGGCGTGTCTAAAGGAGGGTGCTGCAACCCCCACTGCTCTCTCTGCCGGCGAATGACTTCCCTTATTTGTGGAAATTTAGGTTCGTATATGCCTGATTCCACTGTATGCCATTCATTCAAACCTGTATTTATGCCTGATTCCACTGTATGCCATTCATTCAAACCTGTATTTAGATGTGTAGATATAGGTAATGCTATCTTATCATTTTAATCTTGGTCACGGTAACAATTCATCGTTCTCTTGAAGGCTTCTGGGAAGTAGGGCGTGGCTAATTTTTGGACATTAGATTAAAGGCCTTCACCTCTGCCACCACCCCCCACCCCCCACCCCTGTTAATGGCCGTTCTTGGCATAGGGGCTATCAATATATCGAAGTTGCCACGGGTAAAATGTCATTTTGTAGTATTATCATTACTTAACCGGTTGATTTGTGAGGGGAAAAATGCAATGTGATGTTTTGCGCCTGAATATTATTATTTCTAAAAGTTATTTTTTCTTACTAGGTTAAGAGTGATGCAA
>NC_051403.1:21924740-21927240 GCF_015228065.2 Penaeus monodon | reverse complement strand
TCCCCTCTGCGCCTCCTGCAAGATGAAATAATGATGTGTGTGTCTGTGCGCGCAAGGGAAGGGTTGTTTGTTCGTGTGTTTGTTTGTGTTTGCGTGTGTCGTGCATTTTATTTTTTATTTTATTATTATTCTCATTTTTTGCGCACGTGTCTGTGTTTGCGTTTGTGTGTTACTTGTATTTAATTTTTATTTTTTATTAATATTTGAGTTTGTGTTTGGAAGGCGTTGGTATTGGTCGGGTTTTTAGGAATTATGCCTTTGTCAACGTTACTGAGTTTTAGAATTGTATTTTTTGGGGGGAGGAAATAGCGATTTCCCGCCTTCCACTGATTACATTGGAGCATTTCCCTCTGTCGCTCTTCCTCCCTCCTCTCCTTGCCTCCTTCCTCTCTTAATCCTTTTCCCTCTCCTCTATCCCTCAATTCTCTCTCTCTCTCTTTCTCTTTCTCTTTCTTTCTTTCTCTCTTTCTTTCTCTCCCCCCCCCCTCCTCCCTCCCTCCCTCCTTCCCTCCCTTCCCTCCCTCCCCTCCCTCACTTCCTTCCCCTTGGAAATAACTCACCTGCGCCTCTCCTCCCCTTTCTCTCTTCCCCTCCCGCCCTCATGAATGATATAAGGCGACAGCGCTAATTGTTCACGAAGAGAAATCACAAGCGGTCGTTAATCATTGTTAAATGGTTAAACGTTCTTAAATATTATTGCCTCAATGATAACGGAAGAAATATAACGTCTTCATGCCGCCGAAGATGTGCCTCTTTCTTATCTTCGTTTCTTTTTTTTTCTTTTTGTGTTTCTTATTATTATTATTATTGTTATTAGGAATCTCTATTTATTTATTTATTTATTATTATTATTTATATTTTTATATTTTTATATATATATATTTTTTTTTTTGGGGGGGGGGTTGTTGCTGGTTGGTGTCTTGGCAGAGAATATTGAATTTATTTATGTAATACTAATAATAGTGTTGATCTGTATGACTTTGTTAATTAGATGATCATCGCTCTGCAAGGTGAAAACTTTTTTCGTTTCTCCAAACTTCTTCCAAGCACGACGATGTTGCAGTTACGAAACCAGTCACAGTCGCGTTCTCAAGCAGGGAAGCAGTTCTTGCGGAAACGCTGTTTGACGGAGATGACGCTGTGCAGCCAGAATGCGTGAGGGTTTAGTGACAATTTCCTCGGTATGCACATCATTTTTCCTTTGTTGTCGCTGCAGACCTCGTTATTTTTTTTTTTTTTTTTTTTGTATTTTTTGGTATTTTTTATTATTTATCATCCCCCTTTTCGCTCTTCATTCTTTCTCTCTCTTCTCTCTTCTTTCTCTCCCTCTTCCCCTCTCTGATATTGATATTATAGTTGCTATTGATGTTACCATAACCGCTAATGATGTTCTTATATATATTCTTGTTATAGCTGTCCTTGATGTTGTTATAAATGTTCTTGGTGTTATAGATATTCTTGATGTTATAGCTGTTCTTGATGTTGTTAAGAATGACATTCCTGGACATGGCCTAGAGCAAGCAAGCAAGACGCAGCAAACGCTGAGGCCGAAACACCCAACAAGGAAAAGGAGGTCGCGTAAAACCCACGCGAGCTCCAATGCAGAGCAGAGAGAGGGCTGCGTGTGACTCCTCTTGTGCGAGTGCACAGCAGTTTCCTCCTGCCGTGTTCTGCTCTCGTAGAGGGCGCTCGGCGGCGGGCTCTCGTGTGCCGGGATACTGTCAGCGCTAAAGGCCTTCGGGCAAGGGCTGGACCGAAGCGTCGAGCGTCTTGGGTACAGATGGGTCTACGTGGGAGGATAGGGCTCTACGTAGTTGGGGTAGTGACTCTACATATGGGGGGGTGCTCTACATGTGAGGATAAGTGTTTTACGTGGCCGGTTAGTGGCTCTACGAGGTGGAGAGTAGTGGCCCTAACTGTAGGTGTGGCTCTACATGTAAGGATAGGGGCTCTACATGTGAGGGGTAGGGGTTCTACATATGGGGGTGCCTCTATATGTGGGGGAGAGTAATGCCTCTACAGGTGAGGATAGAGGCTCTACGTGGGGAGGTAGTGGCTCTTTTTTGGGGGAGACTAGTGGCTCTACTTGTGAGGATAGGACCTCTACATGGGAGGTAGTGGTTCTACGTATGGATGATGGTGGCTCTACACGTGTGTGTGTGGGGGGGGGGCTCTACATGTGAAGATAGGGGCTCTACGTGGGGGGGAAAGTGGCTCTAAATAAACAACATAGGGTTTGGAGACGCGTCTACCTTGCATAAAATCTTACTGAATCTCTATAGGATTCTGTTGAAAGATTTTGAAAATTTATCGTGGCGATTTTCTTCATTTTTTTCAGTAAGCAGCCATGTTGTTAAATGTGCAATAGGATTTACACTTGATATGAATAAAGAATTTTAAGTTACATTGTTGATTGTCGCTGCTGCAAAAGAATTTTAGTTTTTATTATTGTAGTTGTTTTTTTTTATTTCCAAGGGATGATTCATAGGATGGAGGTGCC
>NC_051403.1:21917240-21919740 GCF_015228065.2 Penaeus monodon | reverse complement strand
CCTTCTCCTTCTTCTTCCTAATCCCCTCCTCTTCTTCTTCTTCTTCTTCTTCTTCTTCTTCTTTTTACTTCTTCTTTCCCCTCCTCCTCCTCTTCCTCTTCCTCTTCTCCTTCTTCTACCTCCTCCTCTCCCTCCCTTTCCTCCCCCTCTTCCTCATCATCATCATCATCCTCTTCCCCCTCCTCCTCCTCTTCTTTCCCTTCTTCCCCTTCCTCCTCTTCTTTCCCTTCTTCCCCTTCCCCTCCTCCTCCTCCTCCTCCTCCTCCTCCTCCTCCTCCTCCTCCTCTCCTCCTCCTCCTCCTCCTCCTCCTCCTCCTCCACCCTCTCCACCTCTTAACTCTCTTCCTTACTTTCCTCCTCCTCCCTATCCTCCTCCCCTTCCTTGTCATCCTCCTCTTCTTCCTGCTCCTCCTCCTTCCTTTCCTGTTCCTCCTCCTCCTCCTTCTCTTCCTCCTCCTCCTCCTCCTCCTCCTCCCCCCCCCTCCCCCCCTCCCCTTCCTCCCTCCCGTCCTGTTCACGTTTTTCATTTCCATTTTCTTCCTTGCCAGGGGGAAAACTTGAGGTATTTTCTCCTCGTGGTTCCATGAAAAACTATTTGAAGAATCGTTTGGACTTGTATAGGGGATTCTTCCAGGATTTTCTTCTCGCACTTCCACGCAAAACTTCTTCAAGGATTTTGCTCGTGCGGTTCCGAAACTTGGGTCGAGTGTGAGGAAGCATATGTGGACACGCACAGGCCAGCATACACGATATGCACACGGAGCCGGCGGTGCATGCGCGAACTTTGTGCACGCACATACACGCAGGTGCACATGACCTCGCGAACACGCTCACGCATATGCGTATAGACGGATACATGAGGATATGATAGGTAGTTTTGTATTTTGTATTTTTTCTTCTCTCTTTATCACTCGGGGTTTCAATCCTGCGAAGTTAGCAAAGGTTTAATCTTTAATCAAACTTTCCTCTTCCGGGCCCACACTTTCTTATATGGCCTTGGATGTAAACTGATATAATAGCCAATGTCGGTGGAGGTGCAATAGCCATAACATCATTATTTTCAAACAACAAAATTAGAAGGAAATGTGATGCCGTTATAGAATAGAGGATTGTGACATTTGTTTCCCCGATAGCACATATGCGTGCAAGTATAATCAAACGAATCTACTAACCCGTACATTTGCACACAAGCACAACGCGTGCACTCACTCACTCACTCACTCACTCACTCACTCACTCACTCACTCACTCACTCACTCACTCACTCACTCACTCACTCACTCACTCACTCAAAACACGCACCCCTATCCCCCACCCCACACGCCCCACCCTACTCACACACACACACACGCACACACACAAACGCGCACACACACACACACACACACACACACACACACACACACACACACACACACACACACACACACACACACACACACACACATGCGCAACGGGGTCACGGCGGTCACCAGGCGAAGGGAGTGTGTTCCGTCTCCACAAAGCTGGGCGCATCCAAGGGTCAGCAGGAAACGGGTTTTTCTGGCTTTGACCAAACTTCTTATTACAGGTGTGAGTCGGGTCAGGTGCTGGCTAGCTGGAGGTACCGTTTGGCGAGCGTGATTGTGTGGGCGGGCGGGCGTGTTTGGGGATGGGTAGGGGGGAGGGTTTTTGTGTGTGAGGGGAGGATGATGTTGTGTGTGTGTGTGTGTGTGTGTGTGTGTGTGTGTGTGTGTGTGTGTATGTATGTATTGTATTTGTGTGCGTGTCTACACGTGTGTGCGTGTGTGTTTGCATACCCACGTATGAAGCGTCCTCTGTCTTCTGTACAAGTCTATCTCCCTAAATAAATCGACAGATATCTAAAATGCCATAAATACATAAACTGGATATATTTCCCTGAGGGATGCCAGCGAGGCCAGAGCCGGGAAAAGCGGCGGAATATTCAGAGAGAGAAAACACGAGACACCCGAAGGCGGAAGTTGTGAGGCGAGACGTGTAGTGGCCGTGTCAAGCAGCGCGTCTTGGACACTTCCTGAGGTGCGGGGGTAAAAACCAGTTAGTCTCCGAGGCAGCATGTTCTCTGCGAATTATATTATTTCCCCTTAAAATGTGAAGTGTTTCGTAGTATGTAGGTGAGGATGTGGCGTATTTGATCCGCGCGTCAAGGGGGAGGAGAGGTCAATGTTGACGAGTGCGTAATACTTCTCATACACGGGGAAGTTATTGATGTTATTCATTCTCATTTATACCTTTTCCTTCGTGTAGGTGAATGAGCACGACGTTACTCGCACTTTTTTCCCTTTCTTCTTTGAAACTGCAACACAATCACTCATTCTCGCGCAGCCTCGCACTCTCGGTTAGTCCTATTGGTGCAGTTTGATTGGCAGGTTATTCCAGAAGGGGAAATAACCGGCGGCAGATTCTCGGGCTCGACTTGAACCAACACAGCCGCTCCCTCCGTTGTCTCTCCTGGGTTGTAGACACACGTGGCGAGGAC
>NC_051403.1:21912240-21914740 GCF_015228065.2 Penaeus monodon | reverse complement strand
CTTACCTTCCCTCTTTCCCTTCTCCCTTTCTCCTCACCCTCTTCATTTATATTTTTTCTTCCTGCCTTGTCTCGGTTCCTCTGTCTTCCGCACTCCCCCTTTTATGCACTTCTTTCTCTTCCTTTTTTCTTTCCTCTCATATGCTTTTATTATGTCGACTTATTCACAAACTCAGCTGTGGTGGCGAGACCAAGCAGACTGTGTTGGTGTAAAAAATAGAAATATTCATACATATTTTTTTCCAATATCCCATCTCCTCTTTCTTCCTTTCTTTCTTTATCCTCGAATCCTTTCTCTGGCGAAGTTGAGTGTGATATTTGAGTGTGAAATGTAGACGACCTCGAAAATTTTCAGGACTTGGTCAAGCGTGAGACAAATCTGGCAAGCTGTACCCTTCCTCCCACCTCCCCCTCCAATACTCCACCCCTCCACCCTTTGCACTCCTGAACCATGTTTCCCCTTTTACGTGCACACGCTTGCAAGCACTCACGCACGCACGCACACACGCACTTACTTACTCATTCACACACACACACACACACACACACACACACACACACACACACACACACACACACACACACACACACACACACACACACAATCTCTCTCTCCCTCTCTCTCTCTCCCTCCCTCCCTCCCTCCCTCCCTCCCCCCTCCCTCCCTCCCTCCCTCCCTCCCTCCCTCTCTCCTCTCTCTCTCTCTCTCTCTCTCTCTCTCTCTCTCTCTCTCTCTCTCTCTCTCTCTCTCTCTCTCTCTCTCTCTCTCTCTCTCTCTTTCGCTCTCTCGCTTTCTCTCTTTCTCGCTTTTTTTCTCCCTCCTACCCTCCCTCCTTCCCTCTCTCCAGTCTCGGGAAAAAAATACGACGTGGAGATTTTTGGTTTTATTTTGAACGATGGGGATTTGGAGACAGAGAAGGGAGAGGAGGGAGGGGAAGGGAGGGAGGGGACTGGTGTACCGAAGTGGAAATGGGAGGGCGAAGGGGGGGAAGTGTGCCGAAGAGGAGGAAGGGGAGGAGAAAAGGTGGGGGATGCACAAGGGAAAACCCCGGGTTGCAGAACCATAAATAACAGCTGGACGGTTGTAGCGAGTTGGACTGGAATTGCTGAGGGATTTTGGTCAAGGGGCCGATAAGGGAGGAGGGGAGAGGGGAGAGAGAAGAAGGGAGAAGGGGAGGAGAGAGGAGGGGAGAGGGGAGAGGGAGGGGGGAATTGACGAGAGGGGCGGGGGAGGAGGGGATTGGAAAGAGGGAGGAGGGGATAAGAGAAAAGGGAGAGGGGTGGGGTGGAACGGAAGGGTCGAGATTCACATGGGAGGGAAATAGGATGAAAGATAAGATTACGACAGCAGTAAGAAAAATCGGAGAAATTCGAAGAAATAGATAGACAGCGAAGGAGAGAATGCGTTTGTCTGATAGAGGGGATGTTTGGAGAAGGGAGAAGGGTGAGAGAGAGGGGGGAAGGGAGAGAGGAGTGGAGAGAGAGAGAGAGAGAGAGAGAGAGAGAGAGAGAGAGAGAGAGAGAGAGAGAGAGAGAGAGAGAGAGAGAGAGAGAGAGAGAGCGAAAGAGAGAAAGAGAGAGAGAGTCTCAAAGTGGTTAGATGCCTTCAATGTCACACCCTCCTACTAGCAGGGTTGACCAATAGGGCGGCGTGCCCATGGCATCACCGTCGTACTGACCTAAGCCACGCCCACTGCGCTCATGACCCCATAGTTGACCTGGAACCGTAGAGACACTCTACTTTGAGTCGTGGTCCCGCTCGCACGCGGCCTTCTCCCGTGGGCAACCCTCCAGGGCCCACGGTCTAAGCTACACTACCAGGAATCTTCTAGCAATAAACATACGCAACAGACCGTGCGTTTTACAAGTACCTGAAAGAGATGGAGAGAAAGAGAGAGAGAGGGAGGAAAGACAGCTAAGGATAGTAAGATGGATGAGTACACATACACGAGAATATTGTGACGTATTTTAGAGTTCAGAAAGAAAGTGTGAAAATATATTATTAAACAGAGGCAAAGCTTAAGTGAATATCAACCAGAAAAGGTTATGAAAATGAAGATGACAACCGTAAAGAGATCAGGATAAAAAGAGTAAGTGAGAATGCGTAGTTGTTTGTGCACAAGGAAGTAGAGGGTAACAAATGTTTGATATGCAACATTGCAGTAGTGTTTTTTTCTGTCTCTCTTTCCCTTTTCCTCCTGTCTGGTCCTCCTATTCCCCTCATTCATATCTTTATTTTGCTGTCCTTTCCCTCAAGTTCTTCCCGATCCACCATTTAGCCCTGCTTCTTTAACCCTTCTCATATTTTTTCTCCTCCTCCTGTTCCTACTCATGCTGATGCTGTTTTTTTCTGCTACTACTACTGTAACAAAAATAACAACTACTGTTACTACTTCTGCTGTTGCTATTCCTGCTGCTGCTTCTGTTACTACTATTACTCTTACTATTACTACTACCGCTACCACCACCACAACTGTTGCTATTACCTCTTCCATTACTAT
>NC_051403.1:21899740-21902240 GCF_015228065.2 Penaeus monodon | reverse complement strand
TAAAAAACTGTTTGTTTGTTAGAGTTTTCCTCGATGACTTTCCTCGTTGCGTTCTGGTCCGGGGTAATTATTGACTTTTATTACACCTTGTCTAAGATCGCTAATATAATTTCCTTTTATGAAATGTCTTCTATGCATAACGTAGAGACGTGGAGAGGAAGGGGAAGAGAGACAAGTGATAAGTGAGGAGGGGACGAGTTAATAGTTAAGACATAGAGAAGGAGACTACGAAAACAGCCAACAGAAAGAATAGCGAGACGGAATGAGTCAAAAGAGGAACTTTCGGCAAGATCCCCAAGGTGACGAAAAAAAAGGGATACTGTAATCGGCAACTCTTTTTTTTCCGAAACTGTAGACGAAGTTGTAGCAGTTGGAGGAAAGAGGATAGAGAAAAAAAAGGACCATGGATCTTCTACATGAGGGGGGGAGGAAGAGGACAAGTAGTAGAAAAGAGGGGGTTGGAGCGGAGGGGATGAGAGATGGGGGGGGGGGGAGTTTGAGGACAAAGGAAAGGCAGGGAAAGAAGGGGGTTAGAGGGTAAGTTGGGGACGGAGGAAGGAAGGGGTTGGAGACGGGAGGAAAGGAAGGTGGAGGAGAAGTAGATGAAGGAGAGAGAAGGGAAGAGGTTGGAGAAGGGAGAGAAATCGAGGATTAGGAGAGAACGGAGGAAGGGGGGGGGAGAGAAGCGGAGGGCAAGAAGGGGAGGACAAGTAGGAGAAAGAGGTGGAGGGAGGACAAATAGGAGATGAAGGACGCCCAGATAGGACCATGTCGGAGACGGGAGGCAGGGAAGAATGAAGAAAACTCAGCGACGGAGCAAGAGAGGAGGGTAGAACCAGTAGGAGGCAGGGGAAGGGAGAGGGGGGAGGGGAGAGTAGAGGCATAGGATCTCAGGAGGAGAATAAAACCCCTTGAGATAAAAGTCCGACGACGGGCGCGATATTTAGATGTCACTATCGCTCAGGGAAAACAAATAACACTACAGCTGATAGTGTCCGTCGCCGCCCACTCCACGCGCTCTGGGGGAGGGAGTGCGGGTGGTTCATGGGGGTTGGAGGGGGGGGGGCGAGGGAGGACTGGTGGTTTATGGGAGTGATAGAGGGAGAAGGAGCGGGGAGGTGGTTAATGGCAGAGGGAGGAAGAAAATACTTGCTTAAAGGGAAGATAGAAAAGGAGAGACAGGAAAGTAAGAGGGAAGGTTGGGAGAGATGCGGGGGATAGAAAGAGGGGGGACACGATAGAGAGAGAGAGAGAAGAGAAGGGAGATAGAGAGAGACTGAGACAGGCCGAGAGACAGACTGAGACACTGAAAAATAGAAAGGGATTACTCGTCCAGGACCTCTTGAATAGCATAAAGCGACAAGGACAGGAGATAAATAAAGATAAATGGAAAAGGAAGATTGAATAACTTTTGTACACAGAAGCAACGCAGTGCGCCTCTCTCTCTCTCTCTTGCTGTCATCACTCTCGGTAACAATGCTTTTGCAAGTCATGACATCATGCCGGTTCCTGGCACTTTGCATGGCGGATCGTGGCATCACGCATGACAGGTCATGACACCTTGCAAGGCGAGTCATAGCATGCAGCGTGGCAAGGAGCGCGGGTCAAGCAGGGCCATTGGAGGTCGCGGGTCTGGTGTCGGGACGGCGTTGTGCATAGCAGGTCATGACAGCTCGCATGGCGGTTTGCGTCCATTGCGGGTCGCGGCGCCGTGACTGACACAGCTGCATGTTGGAACAATGGGGGTTCCTGTGTTAAGCTGCAAGCGTACAATGCGGACGTGGGGGAATGGGGGAGGAGGGGAGGGGAGGGGAAGGGATGCAAGAGGAGGGGCAGGGAGCGAATGGGGTAAAGGGGAGGAGGGAGTCAGAGCTGCCCGGACACGTTTCCAGACTTTCTTTTTCGGGGAAGAACAGGATGAGACTAAGAGAGGAGTGTGTGTAGATGTACATGCATATTATACGTAATATATATATATATATATATATATATATATATATATATATATATATAATATATATATATTATATATATAATATATATGTGTGTGTGTGTGTAAATGGTAAAACACTTCCGTGTTGATACTATGGTAGAAACCCCCACACCTTAAAAGCTAGATTTATTTGAAAATGAGACAACTGTTTCGAAATCCACTTGGATTCCATCTTCAGGTCTTTCTTTCCGCTGATGTCCACGTCCGCAGACTGGTGGAATCCTGCTTGATAAAGTTGCTGCCTAATTTCAACTTGACCAGCGGCTTTTCTCCTGCCGATAGTCTCCTTGCTTCCCACATCCTCCGCCCTCTCCCCTATGCCGGCCACTCTGCACATAGTCTGCAGGATCCTTCGATCTGACCTGACCTGACCTCTCTTCGCTTCCGTTCGTCTGTCCTCACCTGCCCCTTGTTACCGTGTTGCCTCTTCTCTCTTTTATCCTCCCTCCTCTCCCTTTCCTCTTCAGACCTGAAGATGTATTCCAGGTGGATTTCGAAACTAGTCTC
>NC_051403.1:21889740-21894740 GCF_015228065.2 Penaeus monodon | reverse complement strand
TCATTAGAACTTTAAATCTAGGAGTGGCTTAACAGGCTGTTACATATATCAATTTATACATATTCATATTCATATATATACACATAAGTATGCTTACATATCATCTAATCAATCCACCCGAAAAATACAAATCTCATACACTTGAAACCGACATATCCAGCGGGGAAGACGGGAGGATCCGTCGGCGCCCGCCCTCCTCGGCTCAGCCTGCCCTCCTCGGCTCAGCCTGCCCGGCCCCAAGTGGATCCTGCCAGTGCACTCCGCCGTGAAGCAGGTAGCACAGTGTTCCGTGAAGGAGGTGATGCAGTATTCAGCGGAGCAAGTAACAAAATGAATCGTTGCGTAAGGCAGGTAGTGCCGTAATTGTCGATAGGAAATTCAATGGAACACTCAGCCGGGTGTCCAGCCGAGCAGAAGGGGAGGCTGTGAGGCGGGCAGTCGGTCGGGTCCGCGCTCTAGGGGGAGCTCCGCGGCCGGCCCTCGAGGCGCTGGAACACTTGATGGAACGGCTCGAGGGCGGCGTCGGGATGGAATCGCGCTGGAACGGGTCGGTTCAGGGGTGGGCGGGGTGGGGTAGGGGTAGGGGGTTGGGAAGGGGTGAGAGGGGAAAACTGAAAAGAGGGGGGATGGGCAAGGAACTCGCATACATAGATATCTACTTCTATATCTACACTTATGCATACATATAACCAAGCAAACATACATACTCGTACATATGTATGTATATGTGTGTGTGTGTTTGTGTGTTTATGTATATATGTATGTATATATGTATGTATGTGTGCACGTATGTATAAATGTATGTATGTATTTTCTGGAGAGAGAGAGAGAGAGAGAGAGAGAGAGAGACAGAGAGAGAGAGAGAGAGAGAGAGAGAGAGAGAGAGAGAGAGAGAGAGAGAGAGAGAGAGAGAGAGCGCAGGAGATTGGCAGCTGCAGTCGATATTGTCATTAGGCAAGTTGAAGAGCGACTTCCCTTCCTCCTCACCGGCGCGGCGCCTCGCTTCTGAGGGGGGGGGGGGGTCCATCACCTCCACTTCTATCATCTGTGTACCGGCGAGGGGAAGAAATGAAGAAATTTAACAGATATTTACAGCGCACAGACGTGCTCGGATGCACATGCACACAAACACGCATGCGCGTACACACAAACACACACACACACACACACACACACACACAACACACACACACACACACACACACACACACACACACACACACACACACACACACACACACACACACACACACACACACACACACACACACACACACACACACACACACACACACACACACACACACACACAATCCCCAATTCGCATGTGAATACGTTAGATTCAGGCGATACTTCCTGTTGCACGAATTGTTGCCGCAGATTTAAGCCGTGGCGTTGCATCCCCGCCAAGAGCACCTAGCGTCATGTGTCAGGTGTTCCTTGCAGGATTTAAGAATATGATTTTGTTTTCCTCGTTGCAAGAGTGCGTTATTCGCTGTTGCAGATTTTTGTCGTGCGGTGTATAAATGTATTTTTCCCCGAGGCGGAGAGCTCCTGCTGCATTTGTATTAATATTCGGGCTTTGATATTTAGGGTTCTTTTGAAATCCGTTTTCTATACTGATGTTTACATTTTCTTTGTGATTATTTTACGACGGAGTTTGTGCTCAGATCATGTGCAATGCAATACAGAGCGCCGCTTTTTGTATCAGAATTCTTGTTGTTATTATTGCATAAGCGGAGGAGAAATCGTTTGGAAAATCCGCAACCTAAAGTAGTCATTGCTTGGCCACTTTGTTGGAGATACGGCATTGTGTTATTTTATTCAGTCTGTCATTCTTGGTTTGGAAAATGGTTGAAAATACGATAGACACGAGTACCATTGTAAGAAGAATCACCGTTTTATTTTTCGAGAATAACGTTTTCGCTGCCAAAAGTCATGGATTTTACGCAGGATGAACGTAATGTAATTTCTTTTTCTCTTTTTTTTTGAAGTGCGGAAGTTCATGTATGTCAGGTGAACTTGTCTCGCGTTGAAAGTTGATGATATTAAAGATATGTCATGCAGTTCTGCATGCGATTTCTTACGCCATGGAGTGGTCGCATTTACTGTTGTCTTGAATGCTTATTGCAACAAAAGATTTTCATGCCGTCGAACAGGAAGTGACATTTCATTTGTCAGCATTGTGGTGACGGAGAAAGACCGCTACATTTAATGTGTGTTGAAATGACCGTTTCGTGTGCGTGTTTGTTTGTTTGTGTGTGTGTGTCTCTGTGTCTGTGTTTATGCAGGTAAAAGAGTTCGGAAATGCTACTTATTTACTTCAAAATATGCATTAGATTATTAGAATATTGTTTCTAGAATGTATTGACGGTTGTACCAATCGCCCATAGATATGTTCACTTCCTTTGTCACCTAACTTTCTCGTATTTCGCCTTCTGCATTACATTTCTGCCTTATTCCCCATCCTTTCTATCCCTTCGTTTCTTCTCCCTCTTATCACTACTTCTCGGTTCCTTCTTCCCTCCCTCCCTCCCGTCCTCCTTTATGTCCTCTTTTTCTTCCCTTTGCATTTTCTCCTCCTATTCCTCCTCCTCTTTCCCTTCCTTCCCTCCATTCCTTCTTATTTTCTGTTCCCTCTCTTCCTTCCATTCTTCTTCCTTTCGTGTTTCCCCCCTCCTTCCACCCTCAGTTCTTCCCCCCTCATTCCTCCTCACTCCCTCTTTTCCCCTTTCCTCCACCTACTCCCTTAATTTTTCTTTCTCTGTCCGTTCCTCTACCCTCCCTTCGATTCATCTCCTCTCTCCATTCCTACTTCTCTGTACCTCTTCTTCCTCCCTCCCTACTTGCTCCTCCCTCCGTTCCTCTTCCTACTTTCATTCTTCCTGCTCCTACTCCTCTCTCCATTCCTCTTCTCTTCATTTCTCTTCCTCCTTGCACTTCTCCCTCCTCTCTCTCTTCCTCTTTCTTCCTGCATTCCTCCTCCTCCCTCCGTTTTTCTTCCCTCCTGCATAACTCGTCCTCCTCCACACTCCATTCTTCTGCCGCCTTGCATTCCTCCTCCACCACCCTCCGTCCTTCCTCCTCCTCCCTCCGTTCATCTTCCTTCATGAATTAATCCTCCCTTGATTATCTCTCCCTCCTTTCGTCTTTGTCTCTTGCTTAACTCTTCCTTCGTCTATTCCTCCTCCTCACCTCCTTTTCTCTTCCTTTCTGCATTCCTCCTCCTTCCCCCATTCCTCTTCCACCCTCTATTCCTCCTCTTTCCTCCATCCCTATTCCTTCTTCATGCATTCCTTCTCCTCCTCCTCTCCCTCCCTCCCCCCATTCCCGTTCCTTCCTGCATTTCTTCTCTTCCTCCCTCCCTTACATTTTCTTCATACACACTTCTTCCCTTTGATCCTCCATTCTTCTTCCTTCTTGCAGTCCTCCACTTCCTCCCTCCATTCGTCTTCCTTCTTGCACTCCTCCACTTCCTCCCTCCATTCCTCTTCCGTCTTACAGTCCTCCACTTCCTCCCTCCATTCCTTTTCCTTCCTGCATTCCTCCTCCTCGCTGGCCCAACAAACGGCCTCCGAACGCCCGACTCGACAGCGAGAGCAAATGTGTGGAGGAATATTGAGGAAATAATACTTTATAATTTATGGAAGGCCCTCAAGTCGGAGCCTGTAGCACCGGCATCACTTAACTGGATTACAGCAAGCAGGCCTAAAATGTTCTCAGCTTTTATGTGGCTTAGTTCTGCGTTAGTTCTCCAGTCAGGAGTGGGGAAGACCTCGGGAGAGTTATGTGTGTGTATATATATATATATATATATATATATATATATATATATATATATATATATATATATATATATATATATATATATATATATAACATATATATACACACACACATATACATATATACATATATAATAATATATATATATATATATATATTACATATACACACATATATTTTATATACTTTTATATATATATATATCATATATATATACTATATATATATTTTACATATATACATATATACATATATACATATATATATATATATATATATATATATATATATATAATATAAATATATGTATACACATATATATATATAAATATATATACATATACATATATATATATATATATATATATATATATATATCATCATCATCATCATCATTTAACGGTAGGTTCATGTCTGAGCCGCCGTGGTCACAGCATGATACTCAATTGCAGTTTTCACGTTGTGATGCTCTTGGAGTGAGTACGTGGTAGGGTCCCCAGTTCCTTTCCACGGAGAGTGCCGGTGTTACCTTTTTAGGTAATCATTCTCTCTTATTTTATCCGGGCTTGGAACCAGCACTGACATGAGCTGGCTTAGCCACCCAGTGGCTAGGCAGGCAATCGAGGTGAAGTTCCCTGCCCAAGGGAAACAACGCGGCGGTCGGTGACTCGAACCCTCGAACTCAGATTGCCGTCGCGACAGTCCCGAGTCCGACGCTCTAACCATTCGGCCACCGCGGCCCCATATATATATATATATACACACACACACACACACACCACACACAACACACACACACACACACACACACACACACACACACACACACACACACACACAACACACACACACACACACACACACACACACACACACACACACACACACACATACACGTATGTATGCATGTATAAATGTAAATATGTATGTATATGTACATACATTATATATATATATATATATATATATATATATATATATATATATATATATATATATATATATATTTGTATGCATGTATGTGTCACTATATGTATAGATGGATGTGTACATGCATATGTCTATATATGTATTTGCATTCTGTGTATATGTATTCAGTTTTCAGTGACCTCCACTATTTTAATTATCGTGTCTTTGCCAGAGGCTACAGTTGTCACCTCATTTCCTTCAAATTTCCATTTATGTCGGAGTGCACATGTTATCAGCACTCCTCC
>NC_051403.1:21877240-21884740 GCF_015228065.2 Penaeus monodon | reverse complement strand
CACTTCCCTTTGTCTCAAGTACTTCGCGTATTCATCTTCGTCTCACATTATTCCATTCAGATTTTCATGCCACACTTCCACTGCCCTTCACATCCTACTATCGTGCGCCCCACTCACTCCTTCTCCACTTTGCGTACACTATCGCCACTCCCACCCTTCTCTCCCCTTCTCCCTAACTGCACTTTCTGAATAAATTTCCACTCTTCCCCGTCACCCTTTCCGTGTGAGAAGACTCCCGAAAGCCCCCATTCCTCTCTGCAGCCTATCGCCTTCCACACGCCTGTCCTGCTGTCCCCATCATCCTCTCCCCTCTCCACTCGTCTTTGGTCCCCAACCCGTCACTTCCCCACACTGTAATCTTATTTGTACTTCATACTTTCCTCAGTTCATATCTCTTCTTCTCCAAATGCCCCTTCTGACATTCCATATTCCCTTCCCGCATTCATTATCCTCTTCCTCACCTCATCTCGTCACCCCCGACCCCGTATGCTCTCCTCCATCTCATCTCCTCCCCCACCAACTCAACATCTCCCTCACCTCGTCTTATCTCCCTCCCACTACCCTATCTCTTCACCGCCTCATGTTCTTCCCCCCACCATATGTCTCTCCCCCACCCAATAACCTCTCCCCTACCCCTTCACCTCTCCTCTCACCCCCATCTGTTCTCACCCCATCTCCTCACCCCCCATCTCTCACCGTCATCTCCCATCGCCCATCTCCCCTCCTCCCACCTTCCCCCACCCCCTCGCCAGCCATCAGTGACCCGCGGCAAGGAGAGGTCCCCGTGCTGACGTTCTGGTTTATCGTAAAGCCAAAGATTTATGAGTTCGTACCCTCCTCGGCGCCCCGCGAAGGGCAGCGAGGGTTGTTTACGCATGTGAATGTTTTCTCCTGCGACGGCGCCCTTTTTCTTCCGGGTCTGGTCGGGTTCTTACGGCCGTCGGGTGAGGTGAGCCTAGTTGGGGGTGTTTGGGTGGGTGGAGAGAGGAGGAGGGTAGATTTGGGTGAGGAGAGAATGAGGGGCGCTTTCGGAGAGTTTGGATGGGGAGAGGAGAAGGGGAGGAAGGGGAGGAAAGGAATAGAAAGGGAGGAAGAGGGGGGGATAGAAAGGTAGGTAGGGAGGGAGAGGAATGCTGAAAATGAGTGAGAGTGCTTGCTTGAGTTACTCTTGGCTGGGGGTGGGGGTAGGGAAGGCAGATGGGGAAGGAACAGAAGGATATAAGGGAGGGGGAAGACACTGGAATGACAGGGGAAGGGAGAGGGGGAGCGGAGGGTAGCCCTGAGAATGGTGAGTGCTCGTAGGGAAAGGAGGGGGGAGGGTAGACGGATATAGGAATGAAAGGGGAAAATAGAAGCAGAACAGGGATATAAAGAATGGAAGGAAAAGGGAAGAAAGAAAACAGAGGTTGGGGAGAGGAGGAAAAGCGGATGGGGGAAGTATTAGAACAAGGGGGGGGGGGAAGTAGAGTACTAGAATGCTAGAGAAGAGAGTCGGAGAATGGGAAAGTAGAACACATTAGGTAAGTGGAAAGTGAGGAGAAGGAAGGGGAATGGGTGAGGAATAGAAGGGAAGGAGAGGGACAAGGAAAAGGGCACGAGAACGGGAAGATAGGGAAAGGAATAAACGGGGAGGGAAGGGAAAAACAAAGAATAATAAAAGTTGAGAAAAGGAGTTGGAAAAGCGGGTGAGGAAAGATTATTGGAAGGGTAGAGAGTAAGAGAACGGGACGGTAGAAAATGGACGAAGAAAGGGAAGGGAAACCTAAAAAATAAGAATCTATACCAGAAAAAGACTATATTGGTGGGGCGAGGCAGCCTCGGTGTACGCTGTGACTGACAGCCCCCTCCCCCCCTCCCTCCTCGCCCCCATACCCCATAAGCCTTTTCATCCTTTAGTGAAGAAAAGAGAGGAAAAGAGAAGGAGGCTGCTATCCGTTCTTCCGTTGAAAGTTACGACCTGTTACGGTAGAGTTTATGGAAAGTTTTCACTCCGAGGTTTTGTCTCTGAGTGTGTGTGTATGTGTGTGTGTGTGTGTGTGTGTGTGCGTGTGTGTGTGTGCGTGTGCGTGTGCGTGTGCGTGTGCGTGTGCGTGTGTGTCTATAGGTGTGTGTGTGTGTGTGTGTGCGCGTGCGTGTCTGTCTGTCTGTCTGTTTCTTCCTTTCTGACTCCGTCCGCCCCCCCCCCCCGCCCCCCGAGAGAGAGAGAGAGATGCAAGTAGATTAGCATATGGAAGAGGGGAGGCAGTCATGTAAAGGCGCACTAGGGAGTTATTGTATAGTTGTAAAAGAAAAGACAGATGTATGGCGTATCCCTTATGCCACCGTCTCCCCGTGGTGTTTTTTCCATCTTTCGTACTTTCCTCTGTACTTTCCAAAATTCATATTCCGCGTGACGACCCCCTTCTCCCTCCCACTCCCATTCCCGCTTTTACACCCCCTCTTATTCCCCCTCCCACTCCCACTCCCCTTCCAATCCTACTTCCACTCCTACTCCCACTTACTCTTCCCCTCCCCCTTCCCACTTCCCCTTCCCCTTCCCCTTCCCCTTCCCCTTCCCATTTCCCCTCCCACCCTCCACCCTCCCACTTCCGCCTCACCTTCCTTCGGTGTTTATCAGCCGTCGCTCAGCAGACACGACTTTTATAGCCGTTCCTGGAGTCGTCTCCTTATAGTTTTAATGCTCTACGAGACAAATTACAGCTTTCATTTATTTGCTTGAAAGGGTTTATAGCAACGGTATTAAGGCATGTATCACGCTAAGTATTTAGAGGCTTTTAAGTTTTATGGCCGTAGCATGTTTATGATCCGCCGGTCCTGTCCGCTTGATTACACAGGCCGGAGTAGAGCGGTAATGGGAACAAAAGTAGAAAGGGAGTGCTTGATGCCTTGTTTATTTACTTATTTGCTTATTTACTTGTCATCGACTGCGGTTCTCGTGTCGCGACGGAAAGAAGCGTGGGCTACTCTTCCTTCCCTCGAGTGGGATTTATTAGTGGGATTTATGACGTGTTTGTGGTTCAGTTCTAGTCTGTTCCCTCGTCGGGTTTGTGCGTGTGGCTTGTAATGGGCCAGTCTGTTGGCTGGGACTCCGTGTTAGAGACGGACTGGCCGGTTTGGGTGGTGAAATGAGCGTTGTCAGAGGTGATTGCTTTACTATAACTCATAAGTACGCGTTGTAGTACTCACTTCATTTCGTTACAGTCCTTTCATATTGATTCCCAGAGCGACGCTTTGTTCGCCTCACCGCAAAACTGTTTAGCAAAAGCCATTGAACGCTATGTCCCTCCCAGCCCCAGGTGGCGATTGACCTCGGGTGCCACTTATCGCGCCCCCCTGTCGTCCTTGTCACCCTCGGGAGGCGCTGGCGATCGTTACATGCCCTACTGCAGTGTTTGCTCCACGCTCCACTTAACGCACACAGCCTTTTCTCAAGTCAGTTGAATCCGACTAAAAGACACAGCGAATGTTTTTTGCAATGAGTATACTTGTTTTAATGAACATTAAAATGTTGTCATTATAGGCCTTTTTTTTTGTCTTTGAAAGTTTTGATGTGAACCTTCCTGAAGTACTCCCTATGAGGTCATTTCCTACTGCGGATTCAGCTGATTCACGACGACCATTTCCTCGCACCCCCCGACTGGTACTGATATGTTAATTGGCTCCCGTATTTTCAATATTTAATACAAAAATGATAATGTGGAGACTTGCTGAGCGGGCGGAGCAAGCCGAAATCGCCCGCATTTTCTACTTCCACAAATCCCAAATTAGAGTAACAATGAGCCAATAAGCCTCTAGTGAGGTGGATCACACCAGGTATGCTGTAATTAACCAGTATCAGCCTAGACTTATGGCTAATTTAATCTAATTACGTTTTAACGAAGCTGCATTAGAGCCGACTCTCTCCGAGGCCCGGCGAGGGAGGCGGAATATGTGCCGATGATTTTTCGGGTCATTGTTTTTCTCTTCTTTTATCCTTGTGATTTTGAGTTCTTATTCACCGTGGCCCGATTTTTCTTTCTTCTTTTCTTCTTATTTTTTCTGATTTTATTTTATTTGTTTATTTTTTATTTTATTATTATTATTTTTTAGAAATTGGCTTTTGGGTAGTTGAGATTTTTGTTCTTTATTTTTTTTTTCCATTTTATGCAACGTTTCATTTCAAGCAAAATTTTATTGCGACAAAGTTGAAGCTTCAATTGACTATTCTTTTGGATATTTCTCTCAGACTATTTATGGCTGGTGCGAGGTTTTTCAAACGCGCGCACACACGGGCACGTCCATCCACCTAAACACACACACGCACACGCACACGCACACGCACACATATACATACATACATACATATATATATATATATATATATATATATATATATATATATATATATATATATATATATATATATATATACATACATACATATACATATACATATACATATACATATGTTTGCCCTATATTAAAAAAAAAAGTAAACAATTAGCGTCACAGTTACGGTGAGCGGCCGGTGGCTGCATTTCCCTCCTGCATTCAAGTGCTAAGGTTTGAGCGGCCCTGACTGAAGCAAGCAGACTGGTTCATATTTATCGAAGGATTTCATGCTTGTGCTGGAGGGTCAAGGCCCCCCAGCCTGTGTTTATTCTTTGCTTTAATGTGCTTTTATATTGAGAATCTGGAATTTTAATTTTCTTTTTAAGTTGCCCAATCTGGAATCAATATGGAGTCATAATGGAACCTGCACTTGTGTTGCTTAATGGAACAAAAGATTTTTTGATGGGGGTTCTTCATTTTTATTTTGTATCTTTATCTTTTTGTCAGTCTATCTTCTCTCTCTCTCTCTCTCTCTCTCTCTCTCTCTCTCTCTCTCTCTCTCTCTCTCTCTCTCTCTCTCTCTCTCTCTCTCTCTCTCTCTCTCTTTGCCCCCTTTCCCTCCCTCTCTCTGCCCCCCCCTCCCCCCTTCTTGCCTCGGTAGAGTGGCTTTAGATAAACCTCTCTCGTTTCTTTGCAGATTATGCGTCACGTGTTTCGTTTTTCACTAAGTTCATCACATATTATGTGGTTTTACATTATCGTATCCCTCATGTTAGAAGGGGTTTTGCTTCTGTGTGCGTTCATTTTTCCCGTCTGATTGTGCGCATGTAAGTGTATCGACTTTCATGCATGCTTATATTTTTGCTTTAGATGTGCTTGGATAAATGTGTCTATGATACGAGCATATAGGCGCGCGCGCAATTTTGTATTCATGCTCTCATACGTACGGATTCGTAGTCACTTTCTCACTCATACTATTTACACTCATATTCATGGGTACACACACACACACACACACACACACACACACACACACACACACACACACACACACACACACACACACACACACACACACACACACACACACGCTACCAGTACCCCATCACCTCCTCCCCCTCCCCTCCCCTTCCCCCCCTTCTACCTCCCCTTCCCCCCCTTCTACCTCCCCTTCCCCCCTTCTGCCTCCCCTTCCCCTCCTTCTACCTCCCCTTCCCATTCTCCTTACCCCTCACCCTCCCTTCTCCCTTTTTCTCTCTTCCCCTCTCCCCCTACCCTCACCCTTTCTTCCCCTTACCCCCACCCCCTCGACACACACGCATACGTAATGTGCACGCATTAAATGTGAATTCGCACAGCAAAATTGTAAAGCACGATGACAGGTACGAGTGGGGTTGCCTTTGGGAATCCGATAAGTAATTGCAAGTGTTCTTCATGACGAGCTTAAACATTAGCCATCCATTAGTGAGAAGGAGAGGGAGAAGAAAGGAGGAGGAGGTGGGGAAAGAGGGTAGGAAAGGAAAGAAAGAGAAGGAAGAAGATGGAGAGAGTTGAGAAGAAGGAGGAGAGAGATGAGGGCGCAGAAGAATTATAGAGATGGAGAATAAGGGGAGGGCGAGGGGAGGGGAAGGAGAGAACAAGAGAGTGGCGGAAAAGGAAGGAGGAGGAGGAGGTGGTGGGAATAGAGTAGGAAAAGAAGGAAAGAGACGGAAGAAGATAAAGTGAGAGTTGAGGAGGAGGAGAGAGATGAGGGCGAAGTAGAAGGATAGAGATAGAGTAATAAGAGGAGGAGAAGGAGAGGGGATGCACAGAAGGTGAGGAGAGAAGGAGAGAGGAGGAGAGGTGAGGCAGAAGGAGAAAAGGGAGAATTCAAACAGAAGAAGGAGGTAATGAAAGTGAAAATTGAAGTAAGAGGGAAGGGCGAATCGCGGAGAGAAGAAGAAAAAAGGGGGATAAAGAAGGTGAAGAAGGAGAGAAAGAAAGGAGCAGAAGAAAAAGGAGAGGGAATTAGAAGAATAAGGAAAGTAAAGCAAAATAAGATAACAAAGAGAAGTGAGAAGGAAAAGGGGGAGGAGGAGAATTTCAGGTAAAAGGATGAAGAAAGAACAGGAATATGGAGAGACTATGAAAAGAAAAGATCGTTTTTAATGGAGAGAAGAAAGCGACGAAAAAAATCAGAAAACATCGAGCAGGGAAACAGAACACGGAAAGACACAATAAGATAAATATAATAAATATAAAAAAGGGGAAGAAAGTAAAAAAAATGAAGAAAAATAGAGAAAAGTGGGAATAGAAAAGACTAAATAAACTAAACGCGTTAAATCTAAAAAATAAAAATGGAACATGAGATAGAGGAATGAAAAACAAACATGGCAAAACAAAGAAAAAAGGGAAGGAAAATAGATGCGAAAGCGATAGATGAAAAAAAAAGAAAAAGTTGGAACAAGTAGTTAGAAGCCGCTGGATATTGCAACTCCCGGGTTTACACTGCATGTTGAGTCTGGCCGGCGTTGCATGATGCGGCCGGTTCTGCAACATGGCGGATCCTTTGCATAACAATGTTAATTCGGAATATGTCATGGGGTTGAACTGGAAGGGGGAGGGGGGGTCGTAGGGGAGAGAGGGTGAGAGGGAATGGGAGAAGGCAAGAAGAGGTGATAAAGCTGAGGGTGATATGGGATGGGGAATTGGAGAGGGTGAGAGGGATGGAAAGGAAGACCGGAGCGGGTGAGAGGGGTGATGGCTGGGGCGAGGGGGAAGGGAGAGAGTGAGAGAGAGGAAAGGGAGGGGGTGGGGAAGGAGGCAAGGGACAGAGAAGAAGGTGATGGAAATGGAGAGGGGAGAGAGGTAAAAGGGTGAGAGAGATGAAGAGGAGGGGGATGAAACATAGGAAAGGGGAAAGGGAAAGAGATGGATGGAGAGGAAGGCGATGGGAATAGGGAAGGGGAATGAGAGTAAGAGGGAAGGAGAGTGGGGGATGGTAAAAGGTGAGAGAGGAGTTGAGAGGGTGCATGGTGGAAGAAGGAAGGGGGAAAGGGGGGGATGGAGTGTTTTCGCAATCCGTGGATTTGTTCCGTCTTAATATCCTTCGGCACGATCAAAGGACTCCGCCTCGACGAATAACAAAAGTTTGAATGTGTTTCCCCCTTTTGATTTTTATTTACTATTATTATTTTTTTAGGGGGGGGG
>NC_051403.1:21859740-21869740 GCF_015228065.2 Penaeus monodon | reverse complement strand
GCCTCACTTCTCGACAACGACCTCCGCCGCAAAGAAATTGCCGCGGGAAAGGAATCGCCTCCAGAAAATAACATTCTGCGAGTTTGGCGGGAGATGGATCGGCTGCTCCCCCCGCTCGCCCCCCCCCTCTAGCCTCGCGCTCCCTCACGCGGACCTGCACGGGTATTGCGAGCGTGTTTGTATGTTTATGTGTTAAACATATATATATATATATATATATATATATATATATATATATATATATATATATATATATATATAAATATATGTGCACATAAATACATACATAACTATATGTATATATAAATACATATATAAGTATGTGTATGTACATATATATGTATATATACACATGCATTTATATGATATATATATATATATATATATATATATATATATATATATATATTATATATATATACATATACACATACATACATACATACGTACATACGTACGTACACACACACACACACACGCGCGCGCGCGCGCGCGCGCACGTGTGTGTGTGTGTGTGTGTGTGTGTGTGTGTGTGTGTGTGTGTGTGTGTGTGTGTGTGTGTGTGTGTGTGTAAAATCTACCCTAGTATATTATTTCAAAATCATTTTCCACTTCGTATCCACTTGCGTTACTTGAAAGATCGGCACGGTCGAGGACACCCGGACGCTCGCAAAGCACACTTCCACTTTAATTCTTAAAATTATGCAGAAGATAAATAAGATCCATGATTTTTAATTTCAGCCGTTGAAAGTTTATGTCTCGGATCATTTGTCTTGCGACTGAAAAACAAGAGGCGAGGAATGGAGCCGATAAATAATTCAGGGAATTGAGTCGTTTCGCCATCCTGGTCCTGAGTCAGAGATCGAAATAGAAGGCATTACGTGGGAGAGCACGGCTTAAACTGCGGCAGTTTCTTTGTTTGTATGAATAATGGCCAAACGACAGTCATGGTAGAAATGATAATGTTAATTTTAATCTTGATCGTGATGTTAATGGTAATGGTAATGATTAATAATGATAATTATTATTATGATTATTGTAATTGTGATAATGATAATGATAGTAATGACGATAATGGTAATAATACTTATCATAATAATAATGATGATAATAGTAATAATGATAATAATGATGTAATAATAATGATAATGATGATGATAACAGTAGTAATAGTAACGGTAATGTTAATAACGATGATGATAAAATGATATAGTAATGATAACAACAGCAACAATGATAATGATAGTAATGATAGTATAGTAATAATAATGACAATGAAAATGATTATGATGATAATGATAAGGACAATAGTAATGACGGTGATAATAATGATAATTAATAGTGATGACAATAATAATAGTAATAATGATAATAATTTTATTAATTTTGATGTAATAATAATAATAAATTGATATAATATGATAATAATTGTAATAGTAAGTAATAATAATGATAATATTAATGATGATATTAATCCTGAGGATACTATTGACATTAGTAATAGTAATAATAATGGTGAAGATAATACTGATGGTAATGATTATGACTGTAATAGTAATAAAAGGATGAATGTAGATAATAATCATGTAATGATAATACTAAAAACAATGATGAAAATAACGATGACAATGGTATTGGTAATGATAATGATAATAGGAATGATAAACATGATTATGATAGTATCAGTTGGAGTAATAGTACTACTAAGTATTATGATAATAACCTAACGATAGTATTAATACTACTTGTAATGGTATTAATGATAATAATATTGACACGTTAAAGAAGAGAAAGTGAGATCTGGACTAAAATTTCCCCAGTTCTTGGAAATTAATTTTGTAACGAAATCGATTATAGGCCTACTTTTCATTTGTCGCCATAACGGATGTATTATTGCTGTTGTTGTCGATGATAATGGTGAGATTGTAGTAAGGTAGTTGCAATGAGTGTAAACAGTAACCATGGTAACAATGATATGTTAAGTGCTTTTGCTTACTAGAAAATGTATTCTTTGTCTTGGTTTATTTTACTTGTTTTTTATTTTTATCATTTCAGCGGTATGTTTATTGTCTTCTGTGCTTCGTTTTAATGTATACTCCTCTATATTATTATTATTTTTATAATGTATTCCCCTCATTGTGTATTCTTTCCTGCCACAGCGCCAATTTCCAATCTCTTTCCCGTCTCTCCTTTCCTTTTGATACTTCTGATTTCTAATCAGTTATTGTTTTTTTCTTTCTTTCTTTCATTCATTCGCAGCATCTTCCTTTTTTTCATCAATTTCATCTGTTTGCTCCTTCATTTCTTTCGTTTCTTGTCTTTTTAATTTTTGGTTTTATTTCTTCAGTTGTTTTCTTCCATTTCCTCTCATTATTTCTTTTATATCATCTATTTTTTTCTTCTTCCTCCTGGTTCTTTTTCTGATTATCTTGTCCTTATCTATTTTTTTACCGCCTCCTCTCTTCTGTCCAATGCCCTTTTGTTATTGTTTTTATTTTTCCTTTTCCTCTTTCCCCTTACTCC
Organism: Penaeus monodon; assembly: GCF_015228065.2. NCBI lineage: Eukaryota > Metazoa > Arthropoda > Malacostraca > Decapoda > Penaeidae > Penaeus > Penaeus monodon. Next base: position 21,867,217 of record NC_051403.1, on the reverse strand, counting down.
TCCACCCTTTTTTCTTCCTCCCTCCCTTTACCTATTCCTCTTTCTCCTCTTCCCTTCTCTTACCTCCTCTCTCTCCTCCATCTTCCTTTTCTAGTCCTCCCGCATTATCCAATAAATCTCTTTGACGGAAAGAGTGACGGGATTCCTCGCCCAGACCTCAGATGCGCGTGACTTTCTCTCTCTCTCTCTCTCTCTCTCTCTCTCTCTCTCTCTCTCTCTCTCTCTCTCTCTCTCTCTCTCTCTCTCTCTCTCTCTCTCTCTCTCTCTCTCTCTCTCTCTCTTTTCTTTTTTCTCATTTCTCTTTTCTCTTTCTCTCTCTCTCTCTCTTTCTTTCTTTCGTTCCGGAAACTTCACGATTTTGAGAAGGGAGTGTGAAAGAGAAGTTTTAACATTAGGTGGCTGGGATTTATTTATTTTTATTTTTATTCTATGATTTTTTTCCCTGGAGGTCCTCGTGATTCTGTCTTATTTTTCTTAACGTTTGATTTTTCTTCTTCTCCTCCTTCTCGTTTTTTTTTTTCTTCTTTGTTATTTTTTTTCTTTCCATCCTTCATTGTCTTTTTTATTTTTTACTAATCTTCTTTTTGACAATCTTTTTTTTTTTTTTTTTTTTTGCGAATTCGTTTGGTATCAGTTATTTTTATTTTAATCATAATCAGTAATGTTAATAACGTTTCTATGAACACTGTTTTTTGCAGTCTTTATACCTAACATCTGTGCTCACTTGCTTACGCCTTTCTTTTCCTTGAAATCTCTTTTATTCTAAGTAGTCGGAGAGAGAGAGAGGGAGAGGTAGAGGTAGAGATAGAAATAGAGAGGGAGAGAGAGAGAGAGAGAGAGGGAGAGAGATAGAGAAGAAAAATATCAGTTCATTAGTACAGCAGTTAGCGTATGTGTAACAGTCCTTTCTGCGTAGTTTTTGGAGAGGCGTTCGACCCCCCCCCCCCCCTCATTAGCGTGCCTCGTCTGATCATTCGGGTCCGCTATGAGGCCGGTCGATGGAATTAATTAGCAAATGTAGGGGATTTAATGAGGCCGATGATTGAATTCCGTGTCCTGTAAGTCTTCTTACCTGCGCTGCCATGTCGGCCTGTGCGGACGTGCTGGCTCTCTCTCCCTTTTCCTCTCTGGCTTTTTAACTTCCGATTTTGCCCGATTTCGTTCTCTTAGGTCGGTTTTCGTTTAATTGACTCTCTGTATCACTCGCTCTTTGAACGGACGTTCTCTTCTTTCTCTCTCTTCTTTCTTTCTTTTTCTCTCTCTCTTCTCTTCTTTCTCTCTCTTCTTTCTTTTTTTTCTCTCTCTCTCTTCTCTCTCTCTCTCTCTCTCTCTCTCTCTCTCTCTCTCTCTCTCTCTCTCTCTCTCTCTCTCTCTCTCTCTCTCTCTCTCTCTCTCTCTCCCCCACCCCCTCTCTCTCTCCCGCTCTCCCATCCCTCTCGCTCTCCCATCCCCCTCTCTCTCTCTCTCTCTCTCTTCTCTCTCTCCCTCTTCTCTCTCTCTCTTTTCTCTCTCTCTTCTCTCTCTCTTCTCTCTCTCTCTCTCCTCTCTCTTCTCTCTTCTCTCTCCTCTCTCTCTCTCTCTCTCTCTCTCTCTCTCTCTCTCTCCTCTCCTCTCTCTCCTCTCTCTCTCTCCGTCTTCTCCTCTCTCTCCTTCTCTTTCTCTCTTTCCTCTTCTCCCTCTTCTCTCTCTTTCCTCTTCTCTCTCTCTCTCCTCCCTCTCTCTCTCCCTCTTCTCTCCTCTTTCTCTCTCTCTCTTCTCTTTTCTTCTCTCTCTCTTTCTCTCTCTCTCTCTCTCTCTCTCTCTCTCTCTCTCTCTCTCCCCTCCCTCCCTCCCTCCCTCCCTCCCTCCCTCCCTCCCTCCCTCCCTCCCCCTCTCTCCTCTCTCTCTCCCTCTCTCTCTCTCCTCTCTCTCTCTGCCTCTCTCTCTCTCTCTCTCTCTCTCTCTCTCTCTCTCTCTCTCCTCATCTGCCCATCGTGTCCGTCCGTCCCTTCCATTCCACCCTCCCCTCCCATCCCATCCCCCCCCCTCCCCTCCCCTCCCATCCCATTTCGCCTCTCACCCTTTCCTTTCGCCTATATAGAGGATAACTAACAAGACGCAAAGGGAAGTTTGAAGCTGGGACATCTAGATACAATTTCGTCGTAAAAGGCCGACGGCACAATATTACGGGCTTACGCAATACCGGGCAGCGCGCGATGCTCGGCGAAGAGATTGACAAAGTTTTCAAAATCTTGAGCGCTTTTGGGGGGTTCTTTTAAGTTCATTTCTTACTCACATCGGAGATTTCTTGCCCGCGGATCGTGGCCTTTTTTTCTTCGATTTCTCCCGTTATCCTACATTCTCCTTTGCTTCATTCTTTATTCCTCTTCCTACATTTCTTCCTTCCAAGTCTTCCTTTCACGTCTTCTTTCGCCTGGACGTAATCTTCGGCGAGTCAAAAAGGTTATCGTTAATGCTACTCATTGCTCCCTGGCTGACTGTTAGGGCCTCCGCTGTGTCCGACTGGTTTCTTCGGCCTCATTTCAATGTCTTTTTTCGCTTACTTGTTTCTCTCTCTCTCTCTCTCTCTCTCTCTCTCTCTCTCTCTCTCTCTCTCTCTCTCTCTCTCTCTCTCTCTCTCTCTCTCTCTCTCTCTCTCTCCTTCTTTCTCTTCCCCTTTGGAAGAGAAAATGAATGGAAATTTAAAACAAGAATGCGGTTGCGGTGAAAGGAAGAAATGCGGATGTAATGTGGACAGAAAAGTTTCAGTTAAATGAAAAATACTGCTGTAATGTAAAAAGAAAAAATAACACAGATTAAACTTAGAATGCTATGTGGAAGAAGGATTTTTTTGTGTTTTGGCATCATTGCAGTCATATGAATGAATGTTATGAATGTTGTTTGTTAAACATTCGTATTTTTCTATCCATCCATCATCTATCCATTAGGCATATTCTACGTACTGTATTCTTACATCTTTCTCTCGCTTTCTCTCTCTCACTTGCTTTCACTCTCTCTCTCTCTCTCTCTCCTTCTCTCTCTCTCTCTCTCTCTCTCTCTCTCTCTCTCTCTCTCTCTCTCTCTCTCTCTCTTCTCCTCTCTCTCTCTCTCTCCCCCCCCCCCCTCTCCCCCTCCCCCCCTCCCCCCCCCCCTCTCTCTCTCTCTCTCTCTCTCCCTCTCTTTTTCTCTCTGTCACTCTCGTTCTACTTGTATTGGTTAGTTCGTTAAAAATTGTTTTATCTAGCATTAGCGCTTAATAGAGACGTACTACCGCAATCTATGTACATTCGGTCCCTCCATCGCCCAATGCACCTTCGCCCGAACGCAGGTGCCGATTATCATGGCCCCAACGCTGGCCAAGAGCCGACCCGAGCTCCCATACAGAATTTATTGTAGGGCCTGGGCTTGCACATGGCTCCCCGCCCGCGAGATAAATCAATTACAAGTGCAAGGTGCAGCCCGTCCGATGTATTATGGGCAGTGGCTCTTGCACTGTGCCACCCGCGACGGTGTGCTAATTGGGGTCAAGGAGAGCACAGGGCGGACCCTCCTGCAGGCTCTCGAGTTTGGCAATTAACCCTCGAATGTCAATAGATGCTGAGGTTGTTGCATCCCATTATACAAATGCTCACGCACACCTATTCTATTGGACGTTCGCGCACGCGCGCACGAACACGCACACACGCGCGCACACACACACACACACACACACACACACACACACACACACACCACACCACACACACACACACACACACACACACACACACACACACACAACACACACACACACACACACACACCACACACACCACACACACACTACACAACATATACACAATATATAACCCCTATGTATAACACTACATATAAATATATACTATATACATATTATATATATATATATATATATATATATATATATAATATAATATAATTTTTATATATATATTTATTTATTTATATATTTTAAATTTTATTTATAATATATATATAAATATATATTATATATATAAATATATAATATATATATTATATAGCATATAGTATACATGTATATGTGTAAGTATTTATACATTTGTATAAAGTATAAAAATATAGGGATATATAAAATTTATAATTTTAATATATATATATATAATTATTTGTTATATTTTATTGGGATCTATATTATGTATATATATATATTAAAATATATCTATTATATTTTATTTATTATTTTCATTAATGGGATATATTTTATATGTAAAACTATATTGTATATATTTTGGGAGTAGTATTAATTTTAATTTTATCTATTTTATATATATTGTATTATTGTATATATTTGTTTTATATATTTTACTCTAATATATAATATTTTTATATGCATATATTATTTATATTATATATATATTAAAATAATATTTTATATAAAGCATATTATATTATATATATTTTAATATAATATAAAATAATATTCTATGGGATATATATATTATAATTTTATATAATAAAAATAAATTTAAAGTATATATATATATAAAATTTAAAATAAAAAATATATATATAAAATTATATATATCATACCCCCTCCCCCCTCCTCTCTCCCCTCTCTTCTTTTCCCCCTCTCTCTTTTCTCTCTCGTCTCCCATCCCCCTCTCTTTTTCTCTCCTCCTCTCTCTCCCTTTTCCCTCCTCTCTCCCCCTCTCTTCCTTTTTTCTCTCTTTCCCCCTTTTTTCTTTCTCTTTTTCCTTCCTTTTTCTTTCTCCTTCCTTTTTTCCCCTTTCTCTCCTCTCCTCTCTCATTATATAAAATATATATATTATAAAATATAATATTATAATATATATATTTAATATAAAATGCCTATATTAAAATATATATATATATATATATATTATACATTTATACATATAATATACATATTATTTTAATAATATATATATATTATTATATATATATAAAAATTTTAATATGATGTGTGTGCGTGTGTGTGTGGTGGTGTGTGGTTTTTGGGGTGTGTTTTGTGTGTTGTTGGGGTGTGGTGTGTGTGGGTGTGTGTGGGGTGTGTGTTTGTGTGTGCGCGCGCCCCCGCGCCCGCATGCGCGAAAGTATCATGCCCTGCATGTTGTGTAAAATATTTTATATATTAAAATATATATATATTATATATTTTATATATATATATATATTATATTTAATATATATATTTTAAAATAATAAATATTTTATATTAAAAATTTTATATATATATATTATATATTTTATATATATATATATAAAATATATTAAAATTATATATATTTTTTTAAAAAATTATATATATAAATTTTATATATATTATTACAATATATAATTATTATATTTATAAAATATTTTTATATTATATATTATATTTTCCCCTATATATTTATATTTATATTTATCTATATTATATATTCCTATATTTATATATAAAATAAAATATATATAAAATTTTATATATTTCTTTCCCATATATTTTTTTATCTCTATATATATATATAATATTAAAATATAATATATATACATACATGCCTGCAATACACGCACGCAAAGCGCATGCGCGCGCGAAACAAAACCACACACAACACCACACCACACAACACCCCACACACACCACACCACAAAAACCACCACACACACATCATATATTATATATATATATATAAAATATTAAAAATTTTATAATATATTATATATATTTTATATAATTTTTATATAAAATTTTATTTTAAATGTAATATGTAATTGTATATATGTAAAATGTATATTATTTTATATATATATATATAAATTAAAATACCCCTATATATACATATTATTAATTTTTATATTTTAAATATATATAATTTTAAATTCCCTATTTAAATTTCCCATTTTTTATATATATATTATAAAATATATATATTAAAATTATATATATTATGTATGTTTTTTAAAATTTTAAAATTTTTTAAAATACTTATATATTTAGTTATATATATATTAATTTATTTCTTTATGATTAATAAAATATATATTAAAATTTTAACATATATTTAATATTTATATTTTAAAATTATATATATATAATATTTTAAAAATATAAAAATATATATTTATATTATATATATTTTTTATATATATAATTAAAATTTCATAAAATTATTTTTATAATTTTTATATTTTATTATATATATATATTAAAATTTTTTATATTTTTTTACGGGGCCGACCGCCCTCGTCTCTCTGCCACCCAAAACAAGGGGTGGCTAGGCAGACGGGGTGGTTTTTCCACAGGGGCTTTAACCTAACACTCCAAAAGGCAACCAAACACCACACCGGTTTCCCCCGAAACTACAAAAGCAAACGCCAAGTGGCGGGCAGGGCCCCCGAAATAAAAAACAAAATGACGTCCCTTTTCCCTTTTTTTACCAAATAGTTTTTTTAAACCCTACACTTTTCTATAGGCAAAAACGGGGGAAAACCCGCATGTCACACTGCCCCGATAAAAAGCTTAAAAACAGGGCAAAACAACGTTTATCAGGTCCCAAGGGGGACACACAGGGCTTCCAGGGCAGCCCCCCAACCCGTTCTCCTGGCTTTCCCCACTCCTCCGCTCGCAGCCAGTTTTCATCAGTTTGGGCCCCCCGGGCCCTTTTATGTTAACACAAAGCCCAGGTCTCCTTTTTATTTAACACATGTTTTTCACAGAGACAAAAACCCACTGGCATAGCAAAGTATAAAAATATATATATATATAATATATATATTTTATATATATATATATATATATTATATATATGTATATTAATGTAATAATATTTTAATATATATATATATTAAAATATATTATTTCTAATAATATATACTAATATTTTTATATTAATATATATATTTTTTTTATATATAAAATATTTTATATATATTATATATATATATATTTAAAATTAAAAATGTATTGGTTTTTAAAATATATACAATATATAATACAAAATATATATACAAAAATATATATTTAAAACTATAAAATTAAAATATATAAATAATAATATAATTTTTATATATATATATTAATATTATATAATATATTTATATATATATTATATTAATATATATATAAAATATATATATTAAAATATTTTTTAATATATTAATTTTATATATATATATTTTTAAATTATTAATATAATATATAAAATATATATATAAAAAATAAAAAAATAATTATATTTTATATAATTTAATTATATTTTTTTTATAATATTTTATATATATTTTATTTTAATATATATATAATTTTAAATTTTATATATAATATATATATATATATTTTCTATGCGTGTTAGGTTTTTTTCTTTTTTTTTATCACAACCGCACTTTTTGCGACTACGTAAAAAAAAGAAACGCTGTCCAAAATAAACACATCATCCCAAAAGCGCACCACGTTTAAATCACTCATTTCCGGGGTCCCTTTAAAACCCCCTTTAACCTTTTTTTTCGACGTGCTGACCTT
>NC_051403.1:21839740-21857240 GCF_015228065.2 Penaeus monodon | reverse complement strand
CTCTCTCTCTCTCTCCTCTCTCTCTCTCTCCTCTCTCTCTCTCTCTTTTCTCTCTCTCTACTCCGCTCTCTCTCTCTCTCTCTCTCTCTCTCTCTCTCTCTCTCTCTCTCTCTCTCTCTCCCTCCCTCTCTCTCTCCCTCTCTCTCTCTCTCTCTCTCTCTCTCTCTCTCTCTCTCTCTCTCTCTCTCTCTCTCTCTCTTCTCTCTCTCTCTTACTCTCTCTCACTCACGCTCTCACTCACTCTCTCACTCACGCTCTCACTCATTCACCCATTCTCTCTCTCTCTCGCTCGCTCGCTCTCCCTTCTCCCTTTTCCCTTCATTGAATCAATGTACTTTTGTCGAATGTTTATGAGTCACAGCCGCCAACAGAATTTCATCATCACAAGCTCTTAAAATTATCATTTATTCTACACGATTGTATCAACTACGAGGGCACTTATAACAAGAAGAGATTATCTAGAGTGATAAGAGAGGCGAGGGAGATCATTTTGCAAGATAATGAAGGCCCGATATTGCCGGTACACGATGATGAATATTTATGTCTCGGACGTTTGACACATGCACACGCACACTCGAGACATCCGCAAAAAGATTCTCAGACATCTGCACGCCTCGCGCCTGATACAGTACACTGTAAACACGCTTTCAGAAGGACGTGTGTGACCGCAAACACACACATGCACGCACAGCTATACATATACATATACATATACATACACATACACGTACATGCACACATACATACATATACACATGCACACACGCATGCTCAAACACATACACATACACAGACACATTCACAGACACATTCAGTATCACGCATAGACAAAAATAAAGAACTGATGATTATAGTAATAATGATAGTAGTAATGATGATAATGGTAATAACAGAGCATAAGATGAAAAATCTGGTTCTCATGTATTATTCATCCTGACACTCATCGGACGATTTTAACATAAATATGCCTTAAAGCCTGTTTGTTGCAGTTGATAATGTTGAAGTTCACGTCATTGTGCAACTCATATGTTGTCGAAATAGTAGCCCCATGTTGTTCTTTCCGGCACATGAGGAGTATATTTTTCCTTAAATATAGTTTGTAGTCTAAAAATACGCCATGGCTGTTAATAGCTATGGTCCCTTTTCTAAGATATAGGCTGTAGTCTAAAATATACCTTAACTATCACTAGCTATGGTTCCTTTTCTTTTAGGATAATGGTAGTCGCAGTGGCTGTTAATGGTTGTTGTGGATCCATTTCTCTTATAGGAATATCGATAGTCGATCTGCCTTTTGTTGGTTATGGTTCCTTGTCTCCTGCTGGAATATTGGTGATCGATATGGTTCTCACAAAGCCTGGATGGTCAGGCTGGCTCTTTCAACTCTGTGCCCCCCTTTCTCCTATTGGAATATTGGAGGTTATCTAGCTCCCTAATTCATACTTTTTTTAACTGAATGATTTTTAACTGTCTTATTCTCTCTACTGGGATATTGGGGGGTTTAATAGGGTCGTTTTTTCCTACTTGAATTTTCATCGTCAGTCTGGCTCTTACAATATCTGTGGCTCCTTTTATCCTCTTGGGTTATTGATGATTTCACTGACCTTGGCTCTATTTTCCCTAATGGAATGTTTGATGTTTTAACTGGCTCTTTCTCCTCCTACTGGAAGAGCTGGTTTAACTTGTGCTCTTGTTTTCCTGCTGAAGTATAAATCGTCAGTCTGGCTCTTACCATCCCTGTGGCTCTTTTTCTCCTGGAATATCGGTGATCTCCTTTTCGTTTCGTTTCATTTTAACTACAGGAATACTAATAGTTTATCTTGCTCTTAGTAGCTACATGTCGCTCCCTCATCTAGGAATACTGACCGTCAACCTGGCTTTACTGTGGCTCCTCTTCTGCTACTGGAATATTGATCGTCGATCTGGCTCACACTAGCCATTTTGGTGCCAGTGAAGTGAGGATCTAAGTCACTTTTGAACGAATTAACTTCATGGACATCAAATAAAAAAGGTCGTTCATTAATATAGCAATCTTTTATTATTATTGTTTCTGTAACTCAAGCAGAATGCAAATCTAAGTCACTTCTGGACGAAATAACTTCATGAACATTAGATTAAAAAACACATATCTAGATCTGTGTTTTTTTTCTCTAAACTCAAGCTTAATAAAAACCTAAGTCACTTCTGGACGAAATATCTTCTTGGCCATCAAATAAAAAAAGGCATACATATCTTTTTTTATTCCCTGAACTCAAGTTTAATGTAAACGTAAGTTTCGGCTATTTCGTTTATCTGCGAACTTCCGTAAAAAGATTGTTTCTCTCAGGTCCCTTAAACCAGTTTTATGGGTCCTTCGGCCTTGTATTCCTTAGTGCCTGTAGACTCTGGGGAAGCTACAGGTTGCGAGCTGACTCCGTTTGCAATTTGAGATAGCTATGGCCTCTTCTAGCTTGCATGTTTCATCTCTCCAATATTCATGGCTTTTGTCGCCCGTGAGATTATATCTGGTCTCTTTATTTCTGAATTTCCATATGCTTTTTGCGCCAGATGGGAAGAGTTTTTCGTTGTCTCAATTTTGTGTCTTTTTTTCGTGTGTTTTCTGCAGTTAAGTGATGATTGACTAATATAACCTGTAGCTTGTTTCATGGAGATATACCTATTTGCAGTATTTTTTACCTATTTATTTTTAAAATTGCATTCATGTTCAGAGTGTACGTGCACACACGCACGCACGCACGTACGCACGCACACGCACATACGTACACGCTCACACTTACACGCTCACACGGACACGCACACACACACGCACACGTACACGCTCACACGTATGCGCTCACACGTACACGCTCACACACGCATACACACACACACACGCATACACACACACACACGCATACACACACACACACGCATACACACACACACACGCATACACACACACACACGCATACACACTCACGCACACACACACACCACACACACACACACACACACACACACACACACACACACACACACACACACACACACACACACACACACACACACACACACACACACACTACTTAAACGTTTAAACGTCTCGTTGGATCTTGGTGTCCACTTTCGTATTCTGAGACGTTTGCATGAACTGAACTTCTCGGACACGATATCAGGCGCTGTTTCCCACCTTTTCCCCTCTTCTCTTGTCCTTCCTTCCTCTCTCTCCTTCTCTTCTTCCCCTCGTCTCGCCCTTTTTGCCGTCCCCTGCCTTCGGAGAATAGCAGTGGGAACTTCTTGTATAGCAAAAGGTGAGACGGTGGGGAATAGGAGGAGGACGAGAAGGAAGAAGAGGAAGGGGAAGGGGAAGGAGAAGAAGAAGAAGAGGTGGGGAGGAAAATAAGAGAGAAGAAATGGAGATGGGTAAGGGGAAGGAAAAGGAAAGGAGGTGGAGGAGGGAAGGGTAATAAGGTGAATAAGGGAAAGGAAGAAGAAAGGAGGAGGAGAAGGGAAGGGGAATAAGGGAAATGAATAGGAAAGGAGGAGAAGCAGGAAGGTAAATCAGGACGCGCAGGAAGTGTGCATATCCGCGGGGCGCGCTGGCCGTCATTACCGGGGCGTGTAAGTAAGCGGGCGGATCTGCATCACAATGGGCGGCTCGTGTCGACGCAGCGCCGCCCGCACAATCGCCGGCCTCCAGTCGCCGCCCGCGCTCCCCCTCGCTTTCTTATTCTCGTACGTACGTTTAGGCTTCCTTCTCCGTTTTCTCTCCTTACTCGTATTCCCTTCTTTTATTCATCTCCTCTCCACATTTACCTCGTTCTTCCCTCATTTTCTTGTCCTTCATAAATCCTATTTATTTCCAGCCCTCGCCGCTCTTCTCGTTTATCTCTTCCTTTTACCACTCCCATCTTCCTCTTCAGCAATTTTCAAATATTTTTCCTTCCCCTCTCTTCCTGCCCCATACGGTTTATGCTTGCATGCACTATGCATGTATGTATGCAGTGCAGTCACACATTTTAGGGCATGAGTTTTATGAGGAGGGAAATGCTTGCATACAATAACACTTAGACTAGCACATTTTTCTTCTTTTGTTTTATTGAAGCAGCTGGAAATATACAGATTGTGAGATTTTCGTGTTCTTTGTTCCTATTTCTGTAATTCCGTCTCCGCCTTCTTCTCATATTCCTCCATTCCTTCCTTTTCTTCTTCCTCCGCCCTCTCATATCCTGCCTCTCCCTCCCCCCCCCTACCGTCTTCCCTCTCCTATTCCGTCTCCATTCTTCCCTCCTCCTCCTCTCGCTGCCCCTGTCTCCACCCCTGCCCCTGCCTTCTACCCTGCCTCCTACCCTGCCTTCACCCCGTCTCCGCCCCCGCCCCTATCATGACCCCCTGTCTCCGCCCCCTCCCCTCCGTCCCTCTTCACACAGGCTGTATTTAGTCTTCATTCCGTCCCTAAGCCAGTGTGTTATGATTTTTATTGGATCAGAGGATTAAAAAAAAAAAATTGACGGGGAAAATACCGTAATTTCGTTCACGATTTTCACCAGATTCTTCAAGATCTGCTCCGAGGAATTCTTTGAACTCGGACTTATTAGAGAGCGCTCGGATCACTATGTTAAGTCGGATTACCGGCTGCTCCAAGCTGTTGTGAAAATTATGCAGGCACGAAATTCTCTCTCCGTCTGGCTTGGTCTCTCATTTTGGATAATATTTAAGATTTCTTTTTTTTTCTTCTTTTTTTTCGTTTTCTTCTCTGTGGTCGAGGTTTTCATATTTCTCTTTTTTCTGTTTTTTTCTTTCATTTTTTTATGTATTCGTGTGGTTTGAACGCGTTTTGAACGAGAAGAATAATTGGTTAATTAACAAACAGTCCGCAAGCACCCTTATATCGTTATATCGAGTCTGCAACCCCCTCGCCAAGGTGGTGTTGAACACGGACCGCTAACAACTCCTTCAACACTCCGAAGAGACGTAGCAACAAGTACGAAAGTGGGTGGAGTGGGGGTGGGGGGTAGAGTAGGTAAATTGGTGGGTGGAAGAGGTCGTGAATACTCGCTTCTCCCTCCTTCCTTTTTTTTCCTTTGCCTCCTATTCTTCTTCCTATTTTTCTTTTCCTTGTTATTCTCTTTCCATTTTCTCCTCTTCCTCCTTTCATTATCTCCACTCCTCCGTCTTTCTTCACGTTCCTCCTCTTTTTTCTCTTCCCATCACCTTCTGTTCCTCCTCCTCCTCTTCCTCGTCCTCCTTCCTTCTCCTTCTCCTCTCCTTCCTCCTCCTCCTCCTCCTCCTCTCTCCTCCTCCTCTCCTTCCTCCTCCTCTTCCCTTCCTTCCTCCTCCTCTTCCCCTCCTTCCCTCCTCCCCCTCCCCCTCTCCCTCTCCCTTTCCCCTTCTTCCTCCTCCCCCTCCCCTTCTTCCTCCCCTCCCCCCTCCTCCTCCTCCTCCTCCCCCTCCTCCCCCTTCCTCCTTCCTCCTACCCTCCTCCTTCCCCCCATCCCCCTCCTCCTCCTCCTCCCCCCCTCCCCTCCCCCCTTCCTTTCCGCTCTTTCTCCAAGGCTTTGATTTTTGGGGAGGAAATTGCAATTTCGTGATGTGCAAAATTGGCAAGGCATAACGGGAAGAAACTTAACTTTTGCCTCCTTTTTTCCGGGGGACCTGGAATTTTATTCTAGCGAAACGTGGGTCCTTTTTGCCTGTCGAACTCACGCCCCTTTGCCAAGCCCCTCGCACGCACGCACGCATACACGCATGCATTGACGCACGCACACATACACCGCAAGCATTCTCATTCATCAAGGTTTCTTGGATGTGAAGCGGGGCCACAGGGGCATGCTGTAGGCTTCGATTTATGGTGATTTGGCGTTATCAAATATGTATAAAGATTTACCTTTTTTATCTCTCTCTGTCTTTTTTCTCTTTTACTCCATGTCTCCTATTTTGCTGGGCCCGTATTGCTGATGGTGTGTGTGTGTGTGTGTGTGTGTGTGTGTGTGTGTGTGTGTGTGTGTGTGTGTGTGTGTGTGTGTGGTGTGTTTTGGGTGTTTTGTGGTGTGAGAGGAGAAGGGGGGGGGGAGGGAGGGAGGGGAGAGAAAGAGAGTGAGTGAGAGAGACAGAAACAGATACGGAGATGGAGATGGTGATGGTGATGGAGAAAGAAAGAAAGAGAGAAAACCCGACGCAGAAAAGAAAGAAAAGAAATTAAGCAAATAGGAGAGTTAAAAAAAAAAGAAAATAGATAATTCAAAATAACCGAAAGGAACAGCCACTTAAAAACACCCCTACAAACAAAAGAAAGAAAAAACCAAGAATAAACAAAACACACACAAAAAAAAACCACACCGCTGACTGACAGTGTTACAGAGCCCACATCTAAGTTCATTTCCCCTCATGACCCACTGAGACCGCGCGACGGCTCGGAGCAAAAACATGTTTTCACTCGGCGGCGGCCGGCGGCGGCGGCGGCGGAGACTCCCTTGGTGAGTGTGTTGATCACGGCGGCCTCTGGGTCCCGCCCTCCCCGCGCCCAGACGCCCTGGGTACCTTGCGGCCTCCTCTCTGTCTCCCTTTGCGTCTTGCTTTAGATAAAGATGGGGGTGTTTAGTGGGGAGGGGTGGTTGGTGGTTAGGGTGTATGTGTGTATATATTATTTATATATATGTATATATATACATATATACATGTATATACACATACATATATGTGTATTACATTTATATATGTATATATACCTACTATACATTATATACTTTTAAATTATACTATATAGATTAATATATATTATATTATATATATATTATCACATATTTTAAAATATACTCATAACATCTATCAGCTATAAAACATCTATACACACACACACACCACCCCACACCCAACACACCACACACACACCCCACCCACACACACACCACACACCACACACACACAACACACACACCCACACACACACAACCACACCACAACACACAACACACACACACACACACACAACAACACCACCACACACCAACCAAACAGACACACACACACACACCACACACACACACACCACACACACTTCCTATTACAAATTTTAAATTATATAAACAAATATGATAGGTAGGTACACTGTGATATAAATAATATATAGATATAAACTATATGTATATATAAATGTATTTTAAAAATATATATTATATAATATATAATATATATATATATATATATATATATATATATATGTGCGTGTGTGTGTGTGCATGTGTGTATATATGTATATATACACATATGTACATTTACATATATATGTTTATATATATACGTATACACACACAAACACACGCGCACACACACACACACACACAAACCACACACACCAACCACACACACACACACACACACACCAAGCGCACACACAAACCCACACACACACCACACATCTCAACACACACACACACACACACCCCACACACACACACACCCATTATTATATTATATTATATTATATATATATATAATATATATTTTATATATATAATATAGAAATTTATAATATATTTATTATATATATAAATATATATATTATAATATATATGCTTTGGTATATATTGTATCTTATAATCTAATATATATATTTATATATGTATATATTTTTTATTAAATTTATTATTAGTTTATATATTTATTATAAATTATATATTATATTATTTACATATATATAAAACTGCTTTTCATATTATTATATTTTATATTATATATATTATCTATATAATTTATTTTTTCTATCCAATTTTATATATATATATTTATATATTAAAATAAATAATTATATTTTTTTTTTTTTTTTTTTTTTTTTAATATTCACACACATTTTAAACATCTATATACATACATTGTGTTATATCATAATAATCTATATATATACAAATATATTATAATATAATATAATATAATATATTATAATACCTACATACACATATATATATATAATATATTATATATATAAAATATATATATATATATTTATATAATATTAAATGTAATATGTATAATATGCATATTAAAAAATAATAATATAATAAATTTTAAAATTTTAAAATTTTGATATATTTATATCTATTATACATATATATAATATATACCAATATAATACATATATAATACATATTTATGTATTATACATATATATACAATCTATTATATAATATATATATATATATAATACTATATAAAACTATATATACATATATATAATTATTACATAATAATTCCCTAAATATTACATAATATATATATATAATATATTTTAAAATTATATATAATTATATATATATATATAATATATATATAAAACCCTTGTTTATTTGATGATACCACTTCTTTTGCAAGCTCTTTTTCTCTCTCTCACTAACACATCTTTATCATGTAAATGTGACAGGCACTGATAGCTTGTGCCTGCAGTATGCTTCTCTTATCATAGCGTGAGTGTATGCTCGTTTAAATATACTTCTTTTATGATATTTATATTATCTTGTGGATCTAGATACTGTTTATTTGCATTACTTTCTTTTTCATTTAATTGGTCGTATGGTAATCCAATCTGAAAATTATAATTTTTTCCTAATCCCATGATTATCATTTTTTGTTTCACCCAACAGTTTCCCCTAACTTTCTGTCTACTTATCAGGCTGTCTGTCTACCCATCTGTCTATCTATCTATCTATCTATCTACTTATCTATTTGTGTATCTGTATGTCTATATAACTATCGGTTTTATAATATATATATAATCATAAAATATTATATTATAATATATATATATATATATATATTTATATCTTTCTATCCATCTGCTTATCTGTGTATGTGTGTGTACCTACCTGCCTATCAACTTATCTATATATATATCATCTTTTCTACTGATCTGTCTACCTATACTTACCTAGACATTCTTCTGTCATATTTATCTCCATACTAATCGTACGTAGTCGCTTAAAAAAGCATGATTAAACGCCATCTTTTCTTCTCTGAGCGACGGAGCCCAAGATCTATTTTGAGACTCTTTGTAACATCGAGACATGTCAGGGGAAGAAAGCGCGAATACTTCTTGTGTGTGTGTGTGTGTGTGTGTGTGTGTGTGTGTGTGTGTGGTGTTGTGTGTGTGTGTGTTGTGTGTGTGTGTGTGTTGGTGTGTGTGTGCCGGCGCGCGCCTTTAAAACTAACCAAAACACCACAAAATACACAACATATCAACACCCAAACACAACCACAAACACAACACCTAATCAACACATTTAACCCACATCAACGCCTACACCCCACACCCCCATACAACCATACATACACCACACACATACATCCCACAACACACAATAACAATAACAACAAAAATACAATAATAAAATATTTCCAATACATTTAAATTTTTAACAACGCACAACATCAAAAACACTACGACGTACCTTTACGACAATAATTAACCATATAATAATAATAATAAAAATAAAAATTATTATTACTATAATTTACTCTAATTTTATAATTAAAAATGATAAATATAATATATATATATTTATATATTATATTATTTAATATATTCTTTATAATTTAGTAAATAAAAAAAAAAATTTAAAATAAATTAAATTAAATATCTATAAATAATATAAATAAATAATATATATATATATATCTAATATATTATATAAAAATATATATATAATATAATATATATAAATTTTAAATATATAATTTAATATTAATATATAATATATAAATCCATTATAATCTATATTATAATATATATATATATCTATAATATATAAAATATAAAACATTAAAATTATATCAATAATTAATAATAAAATTTCCTATATTATTATAATATTATAAAATTTTAATAATATTTATTTATATTTATAATATTTTAATAAAATTATAATATATATTATATAAATATTATATTAATATAAATATTATATATAATATTCTTTTATTATCTTTAAATAATTAAAATTCTAAATTTATATATTTATATATATCTATATATAATTTTATTTTTTATTTTCTTATTTTTTATATATATATGATTCTAAATATAGGCCAATATATACATATATGTGGGGCCGCGGTGGCCGAGTGGTTAGAGTGTCGGACTCAAGACTGTCACGACGGCAATCTGAGTTCGAGGGTTCGAGTCACCGACCGGCGCGTTGTTCCCTTGGGCAAGGAACTTCACCTCGATTGCCTACCTAGCCACTGGGTGGCCAAGCCAGCCCAGGTCAGTGCTGATCCCAAGCCCGGATAAAATAGAGAGAATGATTACCTAAAAAGGTAACACCGGCACTCTCCATGGAAAGGAACTGGGGACCCTACCACGTACTCACTTCAAGAGGATCACAACGTGAAAACTGCAATTGAGTATCATGCTGTGACCACGGCGGCTCAGACATGAACCTACCGTTAAAAGAAGATATACATATATAGGTATATATATAATGTCTATATATAGGCCTATATATTACATATGTATGTGTGTGTGTCTGTGTGAATATGCATGTATAAATAGACACATACGCAACCCCCCCCTGCAAATTTGTACATGGTAGTATTGCGTATATTTGTACGGTATGTATATTTATTTATATATATACGAAAGAGAAGAAAGATAAACATAGACACACACATTCTAACCAAAAGAATCGAACTCAAATAAAAGGGACTCAAACTGCAGATGCAGGAAGAAGTTTCAAATAGATATGTATCTTTTGAAAAGCCGAGGCGAGCTGACCATACGATACAAGCCTCTGAGGGATTGCCTGGACAAAAGGAATTCGTGAGGACGTGTGTCTCGGATGCGCTGTTTGGATGAAGCCGGCGAGGCCCCTCTCCTCCCTCCCTCCTCCCCTTCCTCCCTCCCTCCTCCCCTTCCTCCCTCCTTCCCCTTCCTCCCTCTACCCCCCCCCCCTCTGTCTCTCTCTCTGTCTCTCTCTCTCTCTCCTCTCTCTCTCTCTCTCTCTCTCTCTCTCCTTCCTTCTCCCTCTCCCTCCCTTCCTCCCTCCCTCCCTCCCTCTCTCCCTCTCTCCCTCTCTCCCTCTCCCTCCTATTTTAAGAGGATGGTCGAGGTGGAGGGCTCGTCTTTTGTCCTCGGGTTTGTTTGCGTTGTTTGTTCGTGATTGTTTGGTTGTTTGGCTTGTTTGAATTGTATGAGTTGTTAGGGTTGTTTGGCGGGAATGTTTGAATTGTATGAGTCATTTGGGTTATTTGGTTTCATTGTTTGGATTGTTTCAGTTGTTTGGATTGTATGAGTTGCTAGGGTCGCTTGGCTTGATTGTTTGGATGGTATGAGGTTGTTTGAGTTGTATGAGTTGTTAGGGCTTGGCGTGATTGTTCGGCTTTGGCATGATTGGATTGTTTGGGTTTGGCGGGATTGTTTGCGTTGTTTAGCGTGTTTTGGTGTGTTCACTTTTGTTTGTTTTTGGCTTCGTGTGGGTGGAGAGGTTGGTGTTGTGGGTTTTAGGTGGTGGGGGCGGAGTGGCCGCGGGGTAGTGAAGTGGGGTTTTATTTGGATTGGCGATTAGAGGGGAGAGGAGTGAAGGGAAAGAGCTGGAAGATGAGAAAACGGATAATGGGATAGGAGTGAGGATAAAGGGGAGATGAGCAGGGGGGGGCGGTTGGGAGAGGAGAGAAGGGTGAGGAGTTGAGGATGTATGGGAGAAGAGACGGGGGAGAGGGGAGAGGGGAAAGTGAAGTTAGGAAAGGAAAGAGGGGGAAGTTTGGCGAGGATAGAGGAGAGATGGGAAGAGGAGATAAGGGAAGGGGGGAAGAGGGAGGAGGTGAGATATTAAAGAGGAAAGAGGGGAGTAGAGAAGGGGGAAGAAGAGAGGGGGAGAGAGGGGAGAGGGATAGGAAACACGGCAGCGTTTGGCCATTCATCTCCTCATCATCTGACCAAGATGTCTCCCAGATGTCCCTTCTGGTCGACTGAATCCCCTCCTCCTCCGCCCGGCCAAAGGGCAGACTCGCTCTCTCTCTCCCGCCTGGATGTTTGTGGACGCTCATGCATGGCAGTCTGATCCTCGGGCATGAAAGGTAGAAGGGATATTCCCATCGTGCTATTTGATGGCAGTTCTTGATATGGCAGCATGGTGGGGCATAGGAGGAAGGAAGGGAGGAAGGTAGAGGGAGGAATAGGAGAAAGAAGGTGGGGTAGGAGGGCTTAGGGGGGAGGAGGGTAGATAGGAGAAAGGAGATGGGCATAGGAGGGAAGGAAGAAGGGGGAGAATAGGGTAAGGAAAGAGGAGGAAAATAGGGGAAGGAAGGAATGGGTGCAGACAAGGAAGGAGGGAGGGGCGTAGGAGGGAGGGCAGGGGGAGAGATGAGAAATGGAAGGGAATAGCCCGCGTGTGTGTGTTTCTTCTATGGCGCATGGGTAGACTTCAAACGTATTTAAAAAAAAGAAGTGTCGCCCCTTTTTAAAAAGTGAAGTAACAGTTTCTTTACTCTAACTGCCTTCCTCCTGGTTCACTTCTTCCGCGGCAATCATCGGTCAAACTCCCTTTTTTCGATGTCCGTCGACCCCATGCTTTCTTTTCCTTTTTCACTCCGTATTTCCTTCCAGAATCCATGGAGAATGCGTCGCCCATTTTAGACCTTTGGGGAAATTGTTTGAACTCTGGAATTGACACGGAAGTACATGCGTAAAAAAAGGAAGGGTGAAAAATGGCTGCCTGACGCATGGCTCGGAGGGGCCGTGGGGAAACTGTCGTGTGGAAAAACTGGATACGTTCTAGGCGTCAGAAGAGAAAGTGTATGTGCTTCCCCAACGCTGTTATCGTTAATTGTTTTGAGTGAGGATTTATTTTCTCCTGGCTCGCTCTGTCTTGCGTGTGAAAGACAGGCATTCAGGCTCGGGCAAGAAATATGAAAGTCACAGGGATTTGTCCGCATGGATTTTCGGGAGGGGGGAGGGGAGGGGGCGTTAGAAAAGAATGGTTATATTTGAAGCTTTGGGAAATATTTGTTATTACGTTAGCTTGCATATCCTAGCGTGCAGTCAAAGGAAGCATCTGATGGCCACACATACGCCTGTAGATCTTAAATCTTGGATGGAAGACCCAGAAATAGGAAAATCCTCCAAAATATCTATTTGGATCCCGTTTTCTCCGAACTGGGTCCGTCATGCACATCATCATCATTTAACGGTAGGTCCATGTCTGAGCCGCCGTGGTCACAGCATGATACTCAGTTGCAGTTTTCACGTTGTGATGCTCTTGGAGTGAGTACGTGGTAGGGTCCCCAGTTCCTTTCCACGGAGAGTGCCGGTGTTACCTTTTTTTTTTAGGTAATCATTCTCTCTTTTTTTTTTATCCGGGCTTGGGACCAGCAGTGACTTGAGCTGGCTTGGCCCACCCAGTGGCTAAAGGGAGGCAATCGAGGTGAAGTTCCTTGCCCAAGGAAACAACCCCGGCGGTTGGGGACTCGAACCCTCGACTCAGATTGCCGTCGTGACAATGTTGACTCCACGCTCCATAACCATTCGACCACCGCGGCCTTGACGATCATGTGCTTCCATGATTTTTCTTTGCATTTAGAGCGTGGTTTTGCCATTGCCTTCCCCGGGGTTTTTTTTATCGAGTCACCAAACTCTATTTACCCGGCACTGACTTGGGCTGACTTGGTCCCCCCGTGGCTAGGGAGGCAATCGAGGGGAAGTTCCTTGCCTAAGGAAACAACGCGGCGGTCGGTGACTCGAACCCTCGAACTCAGATTGCCGTCGTGAGTCTTGAGTCCGACGCTCTAACCATTCGGCCACCGCGGCCCCGTCATGCACATACACACACATATATATGTATACATATATATGTGTATATACATATTTATATATATATATATATATATATTATATATATTATATATTAAATTTTGTATATACATATATTACATAAAATATATTATATATTTATAATATTATTATATTTTATATATTATATATAATATATATTATATATTTACTATATATTGTATCATATTATTTATATTATTATTATTATATATATATATTATATTATTTATCATATATATATATTTTTATATATTTTATTTATTATATTATATTATATTATCTATATATTATTACCTATATTTTTTATTCGATATTTTTTTTATATATTATATTATTTATATCTTATATTATATTATTGTTACTTATTATTTTTTATATATTTATCCACCCTATATACACATCATACATATTGTTGGGTTTGTTTTTTTTTGTGTAATCTTATTTATTGTGCGTGTTCACGCGGGTACATGTATATTTGCAGACAAGCACACATACGCACAGGCATATGCAGACGCGCACGCATACACACACACACACACACACACACACACACACACACCCACACACCACACACACACACACACACACACACACACACA
The DNA here is from genome assembly GCF_015228065.2 of Penaeus monodon. Lineage (NCBI taxonomy): Eukaryota > Metazoa > Arthropoda > Malacostraca > Decapoda > Penaeidae > Penaeus > Penaeus monodon. Next base: position 21,842,846 of record NC_051403.1, on the reverse strand, counting down.
CACACATAGAGGGAAGAAGAAAGAGAGAGGAGAGAGGGAGAGAGAGAGAGAGGGAGAGAGAGAGAAAGGGGAAGAAAGGGAAAAGAGAGAGGGGGAGAGGAGAAAAGAGAAGGGAAAGAGAGAGAAGGGAAAGAGAGAGAAAGGGGAAAGAGAGGGGGGAAGGGGGGAAAAAGGGGGGGAAAAGGGGGGAAAGAAAGAGAGGAGAGAGAGAGGTTTTAAAGAGAGGGGGGGGGGGGGGGGGGGGGGGGAAAAGGGGGGGCGGGTCGGAGGAGAGAGGGGGGGAAAAAGGGGGGGGAAAAAGGGGGAGGGGAAGGGGAAAAGGGGGGGAGGGAAAAGGAAGGGAAGGAAAAAAAAGAAGAAAGAGAGAGAGGGGAGAGAGAAGAGAAAGGGGAGAGAGAGAGTGTGCCCAAAAACCCCCTACCAAACCTTCCTTTCCGCCTTTGTACTTTCAGCCGTGCATTTCGAAAAACCAAATTTCTCGTCATGAAAAAGTTTAAATCCCCCCTCTTTTTTTTTTTGGCCCGGGAAAAAGCCCCGGAATAAAATCGCCTTTCCCCCCCGTTCCCCCCTCCTTTCCCCCCCCCTCCCCTCCCTCCCCTTCCCTCCCTCACCCCTTTCCCCAACCCCCCCTCACCCCCCACCCCCCTCTTCCCTCCCCCCTTCCCCCCCCCCCCCCCCCCCCCCCCCCCCACTCTCCCTCACCCCCCCACCCCACTCCCCCCTCACCCCCTAAAATTCTCTACCCCTAACCCCCCCCCTCTTTCCCCCAACCCCCCACCCAATCCCCCCCTCACCCCCCCCAAACCCCCCCCCCCCCCCCTAACCCCGCCCCCCTTCCCCCACCCCCTAAAACCCCCCTCCCCCCCTCCCCCCACCCTACCCCAAATCTTTCCCCCCCACCCCCAAAAACCCCACCCCCCCTTCCCCCCCTTTCCCCCCCTCTCCCCCCTCACCCCCTAAACCCCCCTCTCCCCTCACCCCCTCCCCCTCCTCCCTTTCCCCCCCCCTAAACCCCCTCCCTCACCCCCTTTCCCCACTCTCCCTCCCCCCCCCTAAACCCCCCCTTCCCCCCCCCTACCCCCCTCCCCCCCCCTCACCCCCCTACCCCACTTCCCCCCTTTAACCCCCACCCCCCCCTCCCCCTCCCCCCACCCCACTCTCCCCCCCCCCCTTTCCCCCACCTCCCCCCCCCCCCTAAACCCCCCTCTCCCTACCCCTACCCCCTAACCCCAAACCCCCTACCCACTCCCCCCCACTCTCCCTCACCCCCTACCCCACTCTCCCTCACCCCCTACCCCACTCTCCCTCACCCCTCCCTCACCCACCCCACCCCACCCTCCCTCAAAAACCCCCCTACCCCACTCTCCCTCACCCCCTACCCCCAACTCCCCCCCCACCCCTTTCCCCACTCTCCCCCACCCCCTAACCCCCCTCGCCCCCCCCCCCTAAACCCCAAATCTCCCCCCCCACCCCTAACCCCCCCTTTTCCCCTCACCCCTACCCCCCCTCCTCCCCCCCCCCCTACCCCCACTCTCCCCCCAACCCCCCTCCCTCACCCCCCCTACCCCCCTCTCCCCCCCCCCCCACCCCCCCCCTAACCCCCCCCCACGCCCCCTCCCTCCCCCCTCCTCCCCCACCCCCCTTCCCCAACCCCCCCTTTAACGCCCTCCCCGTAGTGAAGAAATTTTAAAATTTTTTCCCCGCTCTCTTTTTTTAGCGCCATAATTGGGGGGTTGTATTTCTGAATTTAAGGTCGTTAAAAGTACGGTGATGCAGAGATTTTTTTTTTTTTTTTTTTTTTTTTTTTTTTTTTTTTGGGGGGGGGGGTGACGTTGCTTTTTTATTGCGGTTGTTTTAACGTCACGCGAAACTACATTCAGTCAAAATTTGGGATCATGAGTATTGACGTTGATGTCCATTAATATTTAAGAAAAGTTTCGAGACGTGTGAATATGAAATATATAATAAACTAACTGGTTCAGGTATAAACAAAAACTAAACACAGAGCTTTCTTGGTTGGTTTTTAAGTTGACATTACAGAAACGCTCTATTTGTATAGTCGTAACTTTATTTTTGTAAATAATATGTTGATTTGCTCTATTTTATTTTATCCCAGTCGCTCATTCTCTTAGCCTTTAGTATAATTTGCATATTACCTTTGCCCCCATTTTTATCACCAGTCCCCTCTTTCAATAGCCACACTCGATTCTTTTTCTCCTTTTTTTCTCGCTCTCTTATTGATATTCGTACTTCTTCCCGTATCTTTTCTTGACCTCTTTCGCCTCTTACTCGCTGATCATGTCACTCACGTAAGGTCAGGTCAGAGGCCGAGGTGTTGTAATATTCAAGGTCAGGCAGGCGGAAGGGAGGTGGCGGATGGCGACGTGCAGGAGGAGGATCGGCCTTCAAGGAGATGGATCTTGTAAGAAGAAAGAAAATTATGCGAATAGCGAGGCAGATAGATAGACTGCTCCCCCTCTTTTCTTCTTCTTCTCTCTCTCTCTTTCTCTTTCTCTCTTTCTTTTCTTTCTCTTCTTTTCTTTCTCTCTCTTTCTTTCTCTCTCTCTTTCTCTCTCTCTCTCTCTCTCTCTCTCTCTCTCTCTCTCTCTCTCTTTTCTCTTCTCTCTCTTCTTCTCTCTCTCTCTGTTCTCTTCCTTCTCTCTTCTCGCTCATCTCTCGTTTTTCTGTATTGTCTACGCTTTTCGTTACTTTATTGTCGTGTATTATCCCTGCACTTGATTGCGTTATTTTTTAAATAAATGTACCGAATTCAAATCTTGCTTCTCTTTTCTCTCATTCTGTCCGGATAAAACACAGTTTATTTATGCAACAGCCTCTGATATTTGTCATTTGAAACGTTAATATCTCTGCCTGGGCTGCTGTGATTTTTTCTCTTACTCATTAAATTTAAAAAATACCTGACTGCGTTTGTCTTGACGCTCGGACCAAAATGTTGCAAATTGTTTTATTTCAGGTAGTTTTGTCGCGAAGTGTCTTTTTGCAAACAGGCTAGTTGCAAATTGGCTTTTCACAAATTGTCTTGTTGCGAATTGTCTTGTCGGAATTTGTCTTGTTGCAAAGCGTCTTTTGAAAAAAAAAATCGTTG
>NC_051403.1:21812881-21834640 GCF_015228065.2 Penaeus monodon | reverse complement strand
GCGATCTCTAGTCAGTATTGAGTGATCACTTTATCGTAGTATAAGGCACGTGACGCGAGGCCTTTATAAACCCGGACACTAACTCCTGCTCTTTTTGCCTGGAGAACGTGTCCTGCTATGCGGGTATTTGTCTCTGCCGCGCGGGCTATCCGTGCCCTGCTGCTCTGGCTCTCGTGCCCTCTCGTATCGTGTCCTTTCTCTTGTCCTCGCCTTTTCTCTTCTGTATCTGTTTTATATCCGTTTCCGTTCTCTTAGCTACTGTGCCTATTCTGTTCTCTTCTCTCTCTCCCTTTCTGTATCTTCTTATATAGTGTCTTCTCTCTCTCCTTCTTTTGTTTTTTTATCTCTCTTCTCTGTCCCTATTTCTCTATTTGTGTTTTTTTTTTCTTTTCTCTTCTGCACCTCTCCTTATCTTCTGCGTTCCTTCTCTTATCTACTGTGTCTCGTCCTTCCTTTTCTCTTCTCTTCTTTTTGTATTCGTCTTACCTTCAATGCCCCTTCTCTTGTCTACTATGTCCTTTCTCCTCTCTCCCTTCTTCTTCTATCTTCTCATGTCTTCCGTACCTGTCATATCTTGTCTGCCCCTTCTCCCGTTCCCTCTCTTATCCCGTTTCTCTCTCCAACTTCTGCCCCTTCTCTCTAATACTCTCTTATTTTTGTGTTGCTTTTCCCCATTTAATAGAGATCCTATCTTACCATCTCGTTCTCTGGTGCTCTCTTATCTTGTGTCGAGTACTTCCGTGACGGCTCTTTTCCTTTTCTTTGCCGTTCTTTCTGTTCTCTGTCTCTCTCTCTCTTTTCTTCGGTGAATTCTCTTATTTCCCTGCTCTTTCTCTTTTGTTTTTTGTTTCTTTTATTTTTCTATCACCTTATGTCTGTGCCTTCCTTCTCTGGTGAGCTCCCTCAGATCGTGTCCTTTTCTCGTTTCTCTCTCTCTCTCTCTCTCTCTCTCTCTCTCTCTCTCTCTCTCTCTCTCTCTCTCTCTCTCTCTCTCTCTCTCTCTCTCTCTCTCTCTCTCTCTCTCTCTTCGTATTATCATGTTTGTTTTCTCTAATGATCTCTCTTATCTTCTCCCTTTTTGTTTCTCTTCTTTCGAGTTCTCCCTTGTCTCTCTCTATTTTGCCATTTTTTCTTTCTTCTATCAACCTTTCTCGTCTCTCTCGTCTCTTCTTGCATCCTCTTCTATTTCTATTTCTTTTTTTATCATTTCGTGTGTCTTTTCCTTTGTCTTGTGTCCCTTTTTGCCATGCTCTTGTGACTTCCTTTGCTTCCTTTGTCATTTCTGTCACCCCCGAGAGTCCTCTGTTGACAAGCGTCTTTTGATAAATGGCTCGCCCCCCATTTTATTTCATATACTGTATGCTCTTTGTTCTCCTCCTCCTTTCCTTTGCCTCACTTTTGCAATGTATTGCATCATCCCCCCTTTATCGTTTCTCTTCTGTATCTATCCTTCTCCCGCTCTCTCTCTCCCTCTCTCTCTCTCCTTTTCCCTCTCTCTCTCTCTCTCCTTTACCCTATCTCTCTCTCTCCTTTTCCTTCTCCCTCTCTCTCTCTCCTTCTCCCTCCCTCTCTCTTTCTCCCCCTCTCTCTTTCTCCCTCCTCTCTCTTTCTCCCTCCCTCTCTCTCTTTCTCCCTCCCTCTCTCTTTCTCCTCCCTCCCTCCTCTTTTCTCCCTCTCTCTCTCACTCCATCCCTATCTCCCTCCCTCCTCCCCCCTCTCTCTCTCTCCTTCTCCATCCTTTCTCTCTCTCTCTCTCTCTCTCTCTCTCTCTCACCCCTCTCTCTCACTCTCCTCTCTCTCTCTCCTTCTCTCTCTCTCCTTCTCCCTCACTCCTGCTCTCTCTCTCTCTCCTCTCTCTCCTATCTCTCTCTCTCTCTCCTCTCTCTCTCTCTCTCTTTCTCTCTCTCTTTCTCTCTCTCTTTCCTCCTTCTCCCTTTCTCTCTCCCCTCCTCCTCCTCCTCCCCCCCTTTTTTCTTTTTCTCTCTCTCCTCTTTCCCTCCCCTCTCCCCTCTCCCCCCTTTTTCCCCTCTCTCTTTCTTTCTCCCTTTTTCTCCTTTCTTTTTCCCCCTTTCTCTCTTTTTTCCCCTTCCCCCTTTTTCTCTCTCTCTCCTCTCTCTGCTCCCCTCCTCCCCCTCCCCCCCTCCTCCTCCTCCCCCTCCTTTTCCCCCCTTTCCCCTCCCCCTTTCCCCCTTTCCTCCTCCTCCTCCTCCTCCCTCTCTCTCTTCTCATGGTCACCCCTTTCCCTTTAAATTTGGCTTTAAAATTAAAAGGACCCTAAAATTTGGGTCTTTCCCTTTTTTTCCATTACGTCCCCCTTTTATCCCCTCCCCCACTTCTTACATTCAAAAAGCCCCCATTTTTAAAAAATCCAGAAACCCCAAATTTCACTTCTTCCATTATATATATTTTTAAAGGGGTTTCCCTTTTTCCCTCCTTTTGCAGTACATGTTCCCTTTTGGGAATTTGTGAAAAGGACGCGAGGGATGTATAAACGGGATTGCGTCGCTTTTAAAGTTTGAAAGTTTTGGGTTCCCCTTTTCCCATTTTTTTCCGTTTCTATTTTCTTATATTTGGGTTTCATTTTATAAAGGAAATTTTAAAATTTAAATTGATGATATAAAAGGACGGGTAAAATCCCAATATGAGGATCGTTTAAAATGATTTTTATGATGATGAGATGAGGTGATTGATTATGATGGTGATGATGATGGTGATGGTGAGGGTTTGGTTTGGTGGGGTAAAGGTGAGGGATGATATGAAAATGATGATGATGATGTTTATATGATAGGATGATGATATGTTTTGATGTTTGATGATTGATGATGATGATAACTTAACTTTGAAGAAAAAAACAACAAAAAACAACAAAAACAACAACACCTAAGTAATGATGATAATAATAAAAAATAATAATAATGTAATAAAATATAATAATAATAATAATAATAATAATAATAATAATAATAATAAAAAAAAAAACATCAAAAAAAAAAAAGACAAATCCCCCCCCCCCAAAAGAAAAACAAAAAAAAAAAAACAAAAAAAAAAAAAAAAAGGGGAAACAATCCAAAAAACCCAGAGAGAAAAAAAGAAACCCCCAACCCTAACGATCCCCAAGCCCCCTCCTCCACGCGTTTGGCCCCCCTTTGGGTGGCAGGGCACTTTTTCCTGCAAATCGGGCTGCCATAAACACGCGCCCCCGCCCTGAAGGGGTGAAGGTGTGGTGTGTTTTGTAATTACGTTTCTAATGTGGGAGTAAAAACAAGGAAAAAAAAAAAAAAAAAAAAAAAAAAAAAAAAAAAAAAAAAAAAAAAAAAAAAAAAAAATATATATATTTTTATATAAATATAAAATATATAATATATATAATATATATATATATATATAGATAAGATAAAAGTTTATAGATAAAAAGATTTTAGATTAGTATAGAATAGATATAGATATAGATTTTTTAAAAAGATATAAAGATATATAGAAATATAACAAAAGAAAAATTAAAAAATTCTAATGATAATGTTTAATAAAAACCTGTAGTAAAGGACAAAAAGGGGAAGAGACACAAAACGGGAGAGCGAGAAAAAAGAGGGAGGGAAAGAGGAAGGAGAAAGGGAGGGAAAGAGGGGGAGGGGGAGGGAGGGAAAGAGGGGGAGAGGGAGGAGGTGAGGGGGGGAGGGAGGGGGGGAAAGGGGGGGAAAGGGAGGGAGGGAAGAGGGAGAGAGAGAGAGGAGCGACAGAGACAAAAGAAAAAAAAAGAAAAAAAACCGAGAGGGAAGTTTCAAGAGGTCGATGTCGATGTAAATTCGCCCCTGGGCAGCATTCGATCCTGCCAAGTAAAACGAAAACAAACTAAATATAAGGGCGGAGGGTTTTTTATACGCCCCTAGACAGTAAAAGTTCGCTGACAGAGGGGGTGCGCGGTTTAAAACTTTTAAAAAGGGGGGGCATGGACAGGGGAAAGGGAAGGGGGGGAAGGGGGGGAGGAAAGGGAGGGGGCAACCCAGAAAGGGGGGGCAAGGAGAAAAAGGGGGGGAGGGAAAGGGGAGGAAGAGGGGGGGGCAAGGAGGGAGAAGAGGGGGGGGCAAGGAAAGAAAGGAAGGGGGGAAGGGAAGGAGAGGGGAAAGGGGGGAGAGGGAAGGAGAGAGAAGGGTGAAGGGAAAGGGGTAGGAAGGGGGGGTGTAAAGGGAAAAAAAGGAGAAGGAATGGGGGGGAAAAGGAAAAAAAGGAAAAGGGAAAGGGGGGAAATTTAAGGGGAGGGAGGGAGGGGGACAAGATGGAAAGGGGAACAAGGGGGAAAGGGAAAGGAGGGAAAGAAAATGGGAAAAAGGAAGACAAGGAAAAAGGAAGGGGGTGGGAAGTAGAAGGGATTTAGGGGCCAAAATTGAAGGGAGGGGGAGGGAAACCCCAGGAAAAGGGGGAAGGGGAGAAAATTGCTTTAGGAGAAATAGCGAAAAAATTAAGAAATAGGGTTTTAAAAAAACAAGGAATGGGAAATTTGAGCACACAAAAAGATAAAAACAAGAAGAAAACATTGGGGAAGGGGGTGTTTATAAGGGAAGAAAAAAAAAAAAAGTTAAAAAAAAGGGCAAGATAGAAAAAGAAAAAAAAAATAAAAAAGGGGAAATAAGAAAAAATAAAAGGAATAACGAGGGGGGGCCAAGAGGGGGGGGGAAAAGGGGAGGGGAATGGGGGGGTGTTGGGGGGGGGGGAGAGGGGTTGGGGGGTGACAGGAGGTGTTGTTTACAGTGAGAAGAAACGGAAAGAATGGGGTGGGTTTGGGGAAAACTACGACCCCTCGTTTACGGCCGGGGGGAGTGGCCCAGGGGAAAGGGGGGGGGGAGGAAAGGGGAGAGGGGGGAATCGAGAGGGAAAGGGGGGGAAAATGAGGGGGAAAGGGGGTGGGAAAAGGGAAGGGGAAAACATTTTTCTGCAAAAAGGTGATTGTGCGACGAAATTTGTCTATAACTTTTAAAGGAAAAAAAGACTAAACAAAATTTTTGGTTTGAGGATGACAAAAATATTTCAATCCTTAAAAAAAAAAACAAACCCTGGGAAATGAATACGAGAAATTTAAAACCGGGAAAAAAACAAAGAAAATAATAAGGAAAAATTTTAGTCTATAAATTTAAAAAGGCCGTAAACGGGGGTTCCCCCGTCTTCTTTAAATTCTTTTGATTCTTCCCCTTTATTCAAAGATCCTTTTCTTCACTTCCCAGCCTCCGGGCAAAAAACCCGACGCTGCTCCCTCACTCTCTCTTTTCAATTTCCCCCAAATTTTCCTTCCTATTTCCCCCCTCAAATTTCCATTCCCCCCCCCCTCCAAAATCTCTTTCCAGTCCCCCTCTCCTCCCTCAAAGTCTCTTTTCCCGTCTCCTCTCCTCCCCCTTCTCTCCGGGCCCGGGTTTCCGCTCCCTATCATATTTCCAATTTTTACTTTTTTCCCTTTCCCTTTCCCCCGCCTTGGGACCCCTCTTTCCCCTTGCTCAAAAACCTCATTTTCCCCCCCTCTTTCCTCACCCTTTTTCCCATTCCCCCCGTTCACCCCTTTGCCCTACCTTCCTCTCTTTTTCCCCCCTCCCTACCCCCCGCCTTTCCTTTTTTCTCTTTTTTTCCCTATTTTCCCCCCTCCCTTTCCCTTTTCTCATTTTTTTCCCCACCTCCCAAAAACCCTTCCCTTTTTCCCCCTTTTGCCCAAACCCTTTTTTCCTCCCTAATCCCCAAAAACCTTTTTGCTTTCTCCTTCCCCCCCCTCCTTTCCCTTCCCGTACCCCCCCCTTTCCCCCCCTCCTCCCACCCCCCTTTCCCCCCTTCCCCTCCTCCTTTTCCCCCCTTCTCCCTTCTCCCCCCTCTCCTCTTTCCCCCCCATCGTGAAAACCAAGGGCCAAAATTAATTGAAGGCTTTTTCCCCGGGCCCAGAAAAAGCGCGAGGGGTTTAAATCCAAGGCCCGAGAGGAAGGGGACGAAGGGGCATATGGGCCCCTGGAGGGGAAAGAGAGGGGAAAAGGGAAAGAAAGGGGAAAGGGGGGGGGGGGGAAGGAAAAAGGGGGCCCCCGTAGGGGGAAAAAAGGGAAATTCGAAAAAGAAAAAGGTGGACCCAAAGGGGAAAAGGGGCGAAAACAGGGGGATGGGAAAGAGAAGGAAGGAAAAACAGGTTTGGGCAAGGGAGACAGAGAGGGGGCGAAAAAACCCGATTTAAAAGAGGAAAAGGAAAGGGAAATATGTAACAAGAAAAGTGGGGAAAAAAAACAGGGAAAAAGGGAGAGAGAAGGAACGAAAAAGGTAGACAAGGAAGAGGGGCAAGCAGGGGGGGTAAGGCTTAAGAGAAGAGAACAGGGGGGTAAAGGGGAAGAGAAGACATCGAGGGTAAAAAAAAGGGGGAAAAGAAAACGGGGGGGTAAGGGAGAGATGGGAGGAAAGAGGGAATTATGGGGGTAGGGTTTGGGTGGGGGAAAGGGGTTGGGGGAGGGGAAGGGGGATGGGGGAAGAACAGGGCATAACGGGCAAAATGACCCGACCACGTCCAGGTTACACAAGTCCCTTGCCCCTTTCCTCCCTTACCCCCTCCCCACCCCCCCCTCCCACGTACTACCCTTTGTCGAGTTACCGGGAAAAACCGCGCGCTTACTCTGCTACCCCCAGAAACAGATCCCCTTTCCCGGGGGAAGGGAGGAAAGGACAGAAAACTAAGGAAAGGGGGAAGAGGGGTATAAAGGGGGGGTGAGGGGTTTTGAGGGAGGGAGGGGGAAAAAAAGGGAGGGAGAGAGAGGGGAGGGGGGGATAGAGGGAGGGGGAGAGAGGGGGGGGGGGAGAGGGGGAGCGAAAGAGATGGGAAAGGGAGGAGGGAAAGGGGGAAGGGGGGAAGGGGGGGGGAGGGAGGGGGGGAGGGGGGGGAAGGGGGAAGGAAGGAAAACAGGAAAAGGGAAAAAAGACAGACCCGAAAGCAAACACCGGGTGCGGGCCAGAAACGAGCAGAAAAAGGGAAAAAACCCAAAAAAGAGAAAGGGAAAAAAAACGAAATAAAGGCAGGGCATATTAATAACCCGGGGGAGCGTGCTTTTCACGGGCGCTGCCGGCGGGGCAGAAACCTGTTTTTTCTAAATTTAAAAAAAAATGGGTAAATCGATGCCCTTACCTCGGGGAAAAATTTCCCTAATCGGTTGATAATATGCTTTAAAAAAAGTCCCGGGTGAGCTGCCCCGCGAATACGAGACCCCCCCCCCCCACTCGTCCCCCGTTTGGGAAAACCCCTTTGGGGGCCCCGCTTCATAAACCAAAACTCTTTGGCCCCTTAAAAAACCCCCATTAAACCAAGGCCCCAAGGGCCTTTTTTGAAACCCCTTTTAAAACCCCGAGACCCCAAAAATCCCCAAAATCCCAAGACCCTTAAGCTCCGCGTTCCCCAAGACCTGGAGACCCCAGGACCCAAAGGCCCCAAACCCCCCTCCTCGCACCTCCCCCCACTCCTGACTTCTCCCCCTTCCACCCATCCCCCCCATCGATCCCCCCACTTACCCTAAACTTTCACCCCCTCTTACCCCGCCACATGACACCCATCCCCGGCAATTTTTTTTCCTTTTTTTTCCTTTTACCTCCTTTCCTTCCCCCCTTCGCCTTTTCTTCCTCTTCCCCATCCCATCCCGCCTTTCGCCTTTTTTTTCCTCTTCCCCCGACTGTTGAAAAACTTGCACCTTCCCGGCCTTGCAACCGACCAAATTTGGTTTCTATCCAGGAAAATAAAAAACCGGGGGATGTTTTTTTCTGTTTATTAACGTCGAAAGAACTGCAAATATTTTAATTCGTTGTGTGTGTGTGTGTGTGTGGGTTTCCCCCTTCTCTCTCCTTTCCTTCCTTTTCCTTCCCTTTCCCTCCCTCATTTCTTTCTCCTCCCTTTCCTCCCCTTCCGGCCTCCCCCCCTCCCAAAAAAACCCTTTTCTCCCTCTCCCTTTCCCCTTCCTCCTCCCCCTCTCCCCTCCCCCTCCTCTCTCCCTTTCCCTTCCCCTTTTCCCCTCCCCCTGCCCCTCCCCTTTCCCTTTCCCTCCCTCCCTCTCCTCCTCCCTTCACCCCCCCCCTTTCCCCCCATCCTTCCTTTCTTCCCCCTTTCCCCCCCCTTTCCCTTTTACTCCCCCCTTTCCCCCCCTTCCTCCATCCCCCCCCTCCCTCCCTCCCCGCGTTCCTGGCGGTTGCGGCTGGGCAATCACGCAGCCTTCCACTGAGATCGGTTTCCCGCCGATCCTTATTATCTTCCCACTTTTTTTACCGTGCGTTATCTATCTCTTTTTTCTCTTTTTTTTTTTTCTGCCTTTTTGGGGCCCCTTCTCCGTTCCCCCTTCCCTTTCGTGATGGGCCCTCGGACTCGTCCTAAATTTAATTTCTTCCTTTTTTGCGATTTCCTTTTTTTTTACACATTTCCCCGCTTGCCTCCCCCCCTATTCCTCTTTTCTTTCCATGTTTTCTTCCCAGTGGTTCTTCTCACCTTTTTCCTCCCTCCCCTAATCGGTCTTTCTCTCTCTTCCCCTCCTTCATTCATCCTCTCCCACCCTGATCGCATGGCTCTTTCCTATTCCTCTTCCCCACCCATTCTTACGCATATATTAACATATTCAATCGAACCCATACCGTTTTCTCTTCTTGCCCCTAACGTGTCCCCTACGCCCTTTGCCACTTGCCCCCTTAACCTGCAAAACCTCCTTATCTACCTTACATAACCCCTCTCCTACAATCCCCCCCCCCACGAGAACTCCAATCACAGACAAACAAATACACACAATCACACAGCCACACCAATTGCCTATATAATAACAAAAGCAGACCACAATAAGCACATCAATACAGTCATCTGTACTCGCGACCGTAAGAAAGTACCACGAAACACTCTACTCATCCTTTCACCCTTTCACCCTTGCGCCGGCTCCACCTCGAAACCCCCCCGACATAAACATGGTTCACGCCGTGAGTGCGATCTTGTGTTCGGTGACCGACCTCAAACTCGACTCCACTATCCAGCGTGTGCTTTATCCGCATGCCCAACGTGCCAGTCTCTATATATTTATATACATACTCTCCGTAATGTACCTATTTAGATCTACACCACCACACACACACACACACACACAACACACACAGCATCTCTCTCTCTATCTATGTATATATGTGTATATTTTATATATATGTATATATATATGTAGTATATATATAATAAATATGTATATAATATAATATATAGATAAAAATAATAATATATATATAAGTATACTATATACATATCTTATATATATGTAGGCCAAGAAAAAAAAAAAGAATATAATCTCATATATATATGCATATAATATGTATACAATCTTATCGTTCTATTCTATCTATCTACTCGATACTTATATATATTATAATATCTTATATATATATATATCTGTATTATATATATATATATATATATAAACTATATATATATAAATATTATGGTGTTGTGTGTGTGTAGTTGGGTGTGTTGTGTGTGTGTGTGGTGTGTGTGTGTGTGTGTGGTGTATGTTATATAGTTATACGTGTGTATATATAATATATATAATTATATATATTATATATATATACACACACACACACACACACACACACACACACACACACACACACACACACACACACACACACACATATATGAATGTGTGTGTGTGTGTGTGTGTGTGTTGTGTGGGTGTGTGTGTGTGTGGTGTTGTGTGTGTTTGTGTGTATGGTATTATATACGTGTATAGTATATATATATATATATATAAATATTATATTATATTATGTATTATACATATATATATATATCTATATATATATTAATATTATACATATATATATAATATTATATATAATATATATATATAATATATATATGTATATAATATATATGTATATATATTAATATAATATATATATATAACATACATCTTATACATATATATAACATACATATATATACATATATAATATATATACATATATATATATATATATATATATGATGATATATATATATATATATATATATATATGCTATATATGTATATAGTATATATATAATATATATATAAATTATAAATAAATATATATATATAATATATATATATATATATATAATATAATATATATAAATATATATTATCAATATATATATATAAATATATATATATATTATATATATAGATATATATATATATATTATATATATATATATATATATATGCCATTAATAAGTTCACAGCAGCAAAATTTGTTGAAACTTATTGAGGAAAGAATGAAGTTGAATTTTAAAAGAGGAAATTGCAGACGAAACAAGCAGGTTTTTCGCCCTGGAAAGGTAACGCAAAACCAAGTCTAAATCTAAATTGATCATAGAGAAAAAACAGACAACATCAAAATAACCTATACCTGTGTTTTTCATCGATTTATATGAAAGCTTTTGATACTGTTGATCACGATATCCTCTGAATAACGAACGATTGAAGTTTCCAAACCATCATCCAATCTAGTAAAAGCCATGTATGAACCAACAGCAAGCTGCTGTAAGAAAACCACTTATGGGTTTAACGAATGGTTCGAAGTCAAACAAGGAGTGCGACAGGGTTGCATTCTGTCTCCGCACCTCTTTAACACTTATTCTGAAACAATTTATGAGAATGCTCTAGAGAATTTTGAAGGAACTGTGGATGTTGGACGGATACCAAAATATCAAATTCTGAGGTACGCCGAGTGATATAGTTTTGATTACCAGCAGTATCACTGAAACTACAACAACTACTAGATAAAGTTTTAGGAAGCAAGAGCGAAAAGGCTGGCCTTTTTTCTTAATGCCAAGAAAACTAGCTCATGCAGATTCAAATGATAACCGCAATGAACAAATGTGAACATGTTTACAATCAATGAATGATTATGGAAAATGTGAAAGAGTTCACTTATCTTGGAGCTGTGTTTAACTATACATATTATGATTTCACCGAGATAAAAAAGAAGAATTGCCCATGGCCAAAAACGCCACAATTGCTCTCAAGAACATCTGGAAAGACCGAAGCATTACCTTACGGACAAAGCTGAGGTATATGAACTCATTATTTCCCAATTGCAATCAGATGTTCGAGTTTGGTACTGAAGTAATAGACAAGAAAAAGATCATAGTTTTGAAATGTGGTGTTACAGACGAGTACTTGCATATTAGACTGGACAGATAAGAACGACGAAATGATCAAGTCCGCTGAAAAAAATAAATTGTAAAGACCGGCTTTTGGCATCTTGAACAGGAGGAAATTAAAGTTTATTGGTCATGTGATGTGAAGCAAAGTAATGAGAAAGACTTGTGCAGGGATTTGGATAGGAAACAGAGGAAGAGGCAAACCGAAGACTAGACTGCGGACAAATATCACAGATATTTGCGTGTTGTCGATGTACAGTGGAAAGAAATCGTAGGATCGAGTTTTATGGCTAAGGATGGCGGAGATGTCCACGGCTGACACAAACATAGCATACGTTTTGATGATGATATAAATCTATATATAAGATAGTATATATATATATATTATTATATATATATAGGTATTAGATACATATATATAATATATATATATAATATATATGGTTATATTATATATATATTTATCCTATATATACGTGTATATATATATATATATATATATATAATATAGATATATATATATATAAAGAGAGAGAGAGAGAGAGAGAAGAGAGAGAGGAGGGGGGGGAGGAAGAGATAGATATATATAGATATATATAAAATATATACAATAATATGTATATATAATACGTATATATTATACAGATTATACATATGTACATATACAGATATAACGTATAGATAGTCAAATATATACGTATATTAATACATATATTATACAATATATACATATATATATCTATATAGATATATATAGATATAAGATATAGTTAGATATATTATGTGTGTGTGTTTGTGTGTGTCTGGAGGTTTTTGTGTATGTATGTTATACTGAATACGTTATATATTCTATATACATATATCTACTATATATATATATATATATATGAGATATTACATATATATATATATATACATATATGATATATATATATATATATATTTATATATTAATATAAGACATATATATTACATATTCTAGACATATATCTTACAATATATATATATATATATATACATATATCAGATATATATTATTCTATATATATTATATATAATATCACTGACATATCTAGCACGTATTATCTATATATATCTATATATTATATCTATATATCTCTAATATATATATATGCTATATATATCACCACGTATAATATATATTATATATATCTCATATATATATATATCGATATAATATCTCTTACACCGTATAGATATATTCATTCTATAGTATATCTATATATATATATCTAGATATATACTATATTGGATGTTCACTTATATATATCATAATTAGATCTACTCTATATACGTGTACTCTATATATATTATTATGTAATATATATTATATATATATATATCGAGATCTATCTATATTATATATATATATATATGTATATATTCTACGTGTATTTCCTCTCTAGCAGGCGTGGCTCTATACTAGTATCTATATCTTATATATCTCTCTCTATATATCCGATCTACTATATATCTATATAATATCGATCTATATATATACTATATTATATATCTATATATCTATTCTTCCTCTATCCTATATCTATATTACTATATACATCATATACGGGTATCTATCTATCTCATCTCTCTATATAATATATCATCTCAATATATATCAGCTCTAATCATATATTCATATATATACTATATTACTCTATATCTATGTATATATATATATATCCGTGTATAACTTATTCAATATATATCTATATATCTAAATGTATCATCTCTATATATATATACTATATATGATATACGTGCATATATATATATATATAATTATATACTGTATACTAATATATAGTATATTGATATAATATGTATATATATATATATGTATCTATAACATATATGTATATATATTATGTATTATATATATATGTTTATATTATAAATATATATATCATATAGATATAAGTATGGTATATATATATATATTTTTTAGATATCTAAATATATATATATAATATATATATTGTAGATATATATAATATAACGTAATACGTATAACATACATACACACAGACACCACACACCAACCACACACATATATATTTATATATATATCATATATATATACTATAATATATTATATAATATATGTAATCTATGTATAGTAGTACGTTATATATACGTATTATATATGTATATATATCGTATATATCTGTATATATACATATGTATATATCTGTATATATATACGTATATATATACGTATATATATGTATATATCTATATATATCTATATATATCTATCTCTCTCTCTCTCTCTCTCTCTCTCTCTCTCTCTCTCTCTCTATATATATATAGATAGATATATATATAATATAATATATATATATATACGTAATATATATATAAATATATATATATATATATATATATATAACATTATATATATATATTATTCTATATCTATCTATCTATCTATCTATCTATCTATATTGTATTATATATATATACACATATATATTTTATATTATATATATATATTATTTATATAGTAATATACATATATATATATATATATATAATATAATATTTATATATATATTTATATCATCATCAAACGGTAATGCTCCTGTTTGTGCAGCCGTGGCCTCTCCGCCATCCTTCGCCACTAACTCGATCCACGCTTTTCTTTGCCACTTGTACCATCGGCACCCGCAAATATCTTTGATATTGGCAAACCTCGCTCATCTAGTCTTCGGTTTTCCTCTTCCTCTGTTTTCCTATCACCATCCCTTCCGCAGTCTTTCTCAACTTTTGCTTCACATCACATGACCAATGAAACTTTATTTTCCTCCTGTTTACAGATGTCCAAAACCGGTCTTTACATATTTTTTTCTCAGCCCTTCATCATTTCGTCGTCTTCTCTGTCCAGCTAATATGCAGTACTCGTCTGAAACACCACATTTCAAAACTATTGATCTTTTTCTTGTCTATCTACTTCGCACCCAAACACTCAGAACGCATATGATGCAATTGCGGAAACTAAATGAGTTCAATAACCCAGCTTGTGTCCGTAAGGTAATGCTTCGGTCCTTTTCGCAGAATTATTGAGATCAATTGTGCGTTTTTGCAATGGCAATTCTTCTATTTTTATCTCCGGTGAATCATCATTGTATTAGTTAAACAGCTCCAAGATAAGTGAACTCTTTCACATTTTCCATAATATTCCATTGATTGTAACATTTTCATCATTGTTCCATTGCCGTTTATCTTTGGAATCTTCATGATCTTAGTTTTCCTGCATTAAGAAACAGCCACCTTTTTCGCTTGCTTCTCTAACTTTATCTTAGTAGTTTTTTGTAGTTCAGTGATACTGCTGGTAATCAAAACTATATCATCGGCGTACCTCAGAATTTGAGATTTTGTATCCTCCAACATCCACAGTTCCTTCAAAATTCTCTAGAGCACCTCTCATAATTGTTTGTCATAATATATGTTAAAGAGGTGCGGAGACAGAATGCCACCCTGTCGCCCTCCTGTTTGACTTCGAACCTTCTGTTGCACCCATAAGTGGTTCTTACAGCAGCTGTTTTGTCATCCATGGCTTTTTATAGTTGGATTGATTTTTGGAAACTTCATATCGTTCGTTATTCCAGAGTAGATCGTGATCAACAGTATCAAAAGCTTTCACATAATCGATGAAACACAAGTATAGGTCTTTGATGTTTTCTGTTTTCTCTATGATCAATTTTAGATTTGAAATCTGGTTTCTGGTTTTAACCCCCACTTTTGTTTCCGGCGAAAACCTGCTTGTTCGTCTGCAATTTCCTCTCTTAACTTCAACTTCATTCTTTCAGCAATAATTTTCAACAAATTTTTGCTGCTGTGACTTATTAATGCATATGTATATATCTACTAGCTACTAATATATATATATATATATATATATATTTATATATATATTATATTTTATATATATATATATATTTATATATATATATTATATTTATATGTATATAATATTTTATATCTATAAATTTTTATATATAATATATTTATATATATATATATATTTAATATAGATACATATTTCTATATATCATTATATGTATATATATTCTATATACATATATTACATATATATTTATGTCTCTATATGTTGTTACACGTGTGTATGTATAATGCTATGTACATATCTATACATATATAATATAAGATATATATATATATATATATATATATATATATATAATATATATATGTGTATATATATATATATTATATATATATATATATCTGTATATATAGTATGTATATATAATATATATATATATTTAATTCTATATATACATAATATATATATAATTAAGTATACATATTATATACATGATATATTATATATACATATATATACATAAGATATATATATACATACATCTATGATAAATATAATATCCATAATAGTAACTAATATATACATAATATATATTCTAATATATGTATATATAAATATCTATCATAGATATATAATATATATATATATATATATATATAATTATATATATACACGTATAATATATACATACACCACACACACACACACACACTACACACACACACACACACACACACCACACACACACACACACACACACATATAGTGTGTAGAGGGTGTTTGTGTGTGTGTGTGTGTGTGTGTGTGTGTGTGTGTGTGTGTTGTGTGTGTATATATATATATATATATATATATATTATATATATATATATATATAACACGTATATATATACATACCCACACACACACACACACACACACCCCACACACACACACACACACCACACACACCACACATATTATATATATAATATATATATATATATATATATATAATATATATATACACGATATTATATTATATATATATATATATATATATATATATATATATATATATATATATATATATATATATATATATATACATACATATATATATACATATATATAAATATACACATATATACATAGATAGAGAGAGAGATGTGTGTGTGTGTGTGTGTGTGTGTGTGTGTGTGTGTGTGTGGTAGATCTAAATAGGTACATATACGGAGAGTATGTATATACATATACATAGAGACTGGCACGTTCGGCCATGCGAATAAAGCACACGCTGGAGTGCGAGTGAGGTCGGTCACCGAACACAAGATCGCACTACGGCGTGAACCCTGTTTATGTCGGGGGTTTAGGGAGGAGCCGGCGCAAGGGTGAAAGGGTGAAAGGATGAGTAAGAGTGTTTCGTTGTACTTCTTACGGTCGCGTGTACAGATGACTGTACTTATGTGCCTTATTGCTGGTCTGCTTTTGTTATTTATTATCTGCAATTGGTGTGTGATTGTGTGTATTTGTTTGTCTGTGATTGAGTTCTCCGGGGGTGGGGATGTAGGAGGAGGGGTTATGTAAGGGTAGACTAAGGATGGTTGTCAGGGTAAGGGGGCAAGGGGCAAAGGGCGTAGGGTACGTTAGGGCAAGAAGAGAAAACGGATGGTTCGATTGAATATGTTCAATATATGCGAAGAATGGGTGGGGAAGAGGAATACGGAAGAGATGCGAAGGGTGGGAGAGGATGAATGAAGGAGGGAAGAGAGAGAAAGACCGATAGGGGAGGGAGGAAAAGGGAGAAGAACCACTGGGAAGAAAAATGGAAGAAAAGAGTGAATAGGTGGGGGAGAGACAAGCAGGAAAATGTGCTAATAGAAAGGAATCGCGAAAAATGGAAGAGAATTCGAATTAGCGACGAGTCCGATGGCCATCACGAAAGGGAAGAGGGAACCGGAGAATGAGCGCACAAAGGCAGAAAAAGAAAGAAAGAGAAAAAAGAGCATAGATAACGCACGGTAATTAAAGTGGGGAAGATAATAACGGATCGGCGGGAAACACGATCTCACGTGGAAGCGCTGCGGTGATTGCCCGAGCCGCAGACACGACCACGGAGACGCAGGGAGGGAGGGGAGGGAGGGATGGAGGAGAGGGAGGGAGAGGGAGTGAAAGGAAGGGAGGAGGGAGAGGGAAGCAAGGAAGGGATGAGGGAAAGGGAGGGGATGAAGGGAGGAGGGAGAGGGAGGGAAGGGAAGGAAGGGAGGAGGCAGAGGGATGGAGGAAGAGGAAGGGAAGGGAGAGAGGAGGGGGAGGGGAGAGAGGGAGGAGGAAGAGGAAGGGAGAGGGAGATAAGGGATGGGAGGAGGGAGGCCGGAACGGGAGGTAAGGGAGGAGAGAAACGCAATGAGGGAGGGAAGGGAAGGAAAGGAAAGGAAAGGAGAGAGGAAGGAGAGTACACACACACACACACACACACACACGAAATTAAGAATATTTAGCAGTTTCTTTCGACGTTAATCAACAGAACAAACATGCCCACGGTTATTTATGTTCCCTGGATATTGACACCGAATTGGCTCTGGTTGCAAGGGCCAGGGAAGGTGCCAAGATTTGCAAGCAGTCGGGGAAGAGGAAGAAAAGGCGAAAGGCGGGATGGGATGAGGAAGAGGAAGAAAAGGCGAAAGGCGGGAAGGAATAAGGAAGAGTAAAAAGGAAAAAGAGGAGAATAACTATTCGCCGGCATGGAGTGTCATGTGGCGGTGTAAGAGGGTGGATGAAACTGTTTAGTGGATAAGTGGTGATCGATGGGCGCTGGATGGATGGAAGGAGAGAAGTGCAGGAGTGGAGGGAGGCTGCGAGGAGGGGATTCTGGCGTCCTTGGAGTCCTGGGATCTCCAGGTCTTGGGAATCGCGGAGCTTAAGGGTCTTGGGATCTAGGGATCTTGGGGTCTCAGGGTCTAAGGGTCTAAAGGTCTTAGGGCCTTGGCTAATAGGGGTTTAAGAGGCAAAGAGTCTATGGTTTATGAAGCAGAGTCTAAGGGTCTTGCCAACGAGGGACGAGTGGGGGGGGGGGTCTCGTATGCTCGCGTGAGGCAGCTCATCCGGACTATTTTAAAGCGATATTATCAACCGATTATGGATTTTTCCCCCGAGGTCACGCATCGATTTATCATTATAGTTTAATTAGCGAACAAGTCTGCCCCCGCCGGCAGCGCCCGTGCACGCACGCTCCGCCGGGTTATTAATATGACTGCCTTTATTTTCGTTTCTTTTCCCTCCGTCTTTTTTTGGGGTCTTCCTCTGCTCGCTTTCTGGACCGCACCGTGTTTGCTTTCTGTCTGTCTCTCTGTCCCTCTGTCTTCTCTCTCTCTCTCCCTCCCCCTCCCTCCCTCCCTCCCTCCCTCCCTCCCTCCCTTCCTCCCTCTCCCT
Source organism: Penaeus monodon (assembly GCF_015228065.2). Classification (NCBI taxonomy): domain Eukaryota; kingdom Metazoa; phylum Arthropoda; class Malacostraca; order Decapoda; family Penaeidae; genus Penaeus; species Penaeus monodon. Next base: position 21,816,191 of record NC_051403.1, on the reverse strand, counting down.
CTCTCCCTTTCCCCATCTCTCTCTCGCTCTCCCTCTCCCTCTCCCTCTCTCTCCCTCCCTCTATCCCTCCCTCCCCTCTCTCTCCCTCACCTTCTTCCTCCCTCCCTCCCTCTACCCCTCACTCCCCTCTATCACTCCTCTTTCTCCCTTTCTATAGTCTTTCTGTCCTTTCCTCCCTTCTCTCCGGAAAGAGATCTGATCTGGAGATAGCAGAGATAAGCATGCGACGGTGTTCCCGTAACTCGACAAAGGGTAGTACGTGGGAGGGGGGGTAGGGAGGGGGTAAGGGAGGAAGGCAAGGGACTTGTGTAACCTGGCACGTGGTCGGGTCACTCCGCCCGTTATGCTCCTGCTCTTACCCCATCGCCCTACCCCTACCCCTACCCCATCGCCCCTACCCCTACCCATATCCCATAATCATCCCTTCTCTCCTCCCATCTCTCCCTTATCCCCCCGTTTTCTTTTCCTCGCTTCTTTATCCACTCGATGTCTTCTCTTCTCCTTATCCCCCTGTTCTCTTCTCTTCAAGCCATTACCTCCCCTGCTTGCCCATCTCTTCCTTGTCTACCTGTTTTCGTTCCTTCTCTCTCTCATCCACCTGTTTTCTTCCCCACTCTTCTTTGTCTACATACTTCCTTCCTTTCTCTCTCTCATCTGTTTTCGTCCCCTCTCTGTCTCCCTTGTCCACCTGCTTTCCTTCCTTCTCTCTCCCATCCACCTGTTTTCGTCCCCTCTCGCCTTTGTCCACCTGTTTTCTTCTCGTAATCCCTTTTCCACCTACTTTGCTTCCCCCTTTTTCCTTCCCTCTTTCCCCTTCTCTTCCCTTCCCCTCTCTTTCTCTCCAGCGGCCATATGACCCTTCGTCCTCTTCCTCTCTGGCCTTAGGATTTCAACCTCGCGCTTTTTCTAGGCGAGGAAGCCTTCATTAATTTGCCCTTGGCTTCACGATGGAGGGGAAGAGGAGAGGGGGGAGAAGGGAGAACGGGGGAAAGGAGGTAGGGAGAAGGGAGGAAAGGAGAGGGTAGGGAGGAGGGAGGAAAGGAGGGGGTACGGAGAAGAGGAAAGGAGGGGGTGGGGAAGGAGAAAGCAGGAAAGGAGGTGGGGAGTAGGGAGGAAAGAAGGTTGGCAAAAGGAGGAAAGATGGAAGGGAGGTGGGGAGGTAGGGAAAATAGAGAAGAAAGGAAGGGAGGTGGGAAATAGGGAGAAAAGAGAAGAAGGAAAGGCGGGGGTAGGGAGGAGGGAAAAGAGAGGAAGGTAGGGCTAAGGGTGAACGGGAGAATGGGAGAAGGGATGAAGGAAAGAGGGGAGGAAAATGAGGTTTTGAGCAAGAGGAAGAGTGGAGTGCAAGGCGGTGGAAGGAAGGAAAAGTATAATTGGATATGATAGGGAGCGGAAAGCCGGCGCGAGAGAAGGGGGAGGAGAGGAGACTGGAAAGAGACTTTGAGGGAGGAGAGGAGACTGGAAAGTTGAGGGAGGATAGGAAGGATAAATGGGGATTGTAAAGAGAGAGTGAGGGAGCAGCGTCGAGGATTTTGTCGGAGTGCTGGGAAGTGAAGAGAAGGATCTGTGAATGAAGGAAGAGATCGAAAGAAGTAAAGAAGACGGAGACCTCGTTCTACGGCCTGTTTATTTATAGACTAGATTCTTCCTTATTATTTTCGTTTGTTTATTTGCGTTTTATTTCTCGTATTCACTTTGCATGTTTGTTTTATTTTAAGGATGTATATATGTCATCCTCAAACCAACATATTTTGTTTAGTCTCTTTTTCTTCTACAAGTTGATAGACACACATTTCGTCGCACAGATCACCTGTTGTCAGTAAATGTCTTCCCCTTCCCTCTCCCATCCCCTCTCCTCACTCTCCCCCTTCCCTCTCGCTCCCCTCCTCTCCCCCTTCCCTCCTCTCCCCCTTCCCTCGCACTCCCCACGGCCGTCAACGACGGTCGTAGTCTTGCCAAAACCACCTCCATTCATGTCATCGTTTCTTCTCATCTGTGAACAACACCTCCTGTCACCACCACCACCCTCTCCTCACCCCCTCCACACCCCACACTTCCCCTCTCTTTCCCCCCACCTCTTGGCCCTCCCCCTCGTCTATTCCTTTCTTATTTCCTCATTAGTATTCCCCTTTTCATTTATTTTTTCTTCTTTCTATCCTTGTCCTTTTTTTAACTCCTGTTTTTTTTTCTTCCCTTATGACCACCTCTTCTCCATGTTTTCTTCTTGTTCTTTATCTTTATCTGTGTGCTCTAATTTCATTCCTTGTCTTTTCTTAAACCTATCTTCTTATACTTCTTCGCTCATTTCTCCTGACAACTTTCTCCCCCTTTCCTTCTCTGTGTCTCCCCTCCCCCTCTCCCTTCAATTTGCCTCCTCACTCCCTTCTACTTGCCTCACCCCTTCCCTCTCCTTGTCTCCTCTCTTCCATCTTGCTCCTCCTCCTTCCCTCTCCTTGTCTCCCCTCTTCCATCTTGCTCCTCCTCCCTCCCTCTCCTTACCTCCCCCGTTCCTTCTCCTTTCCTCCCCCATTCCTTCTCCTTTCCTTTCCTTTACATCCCCCTTCCTACTCCTTTCCTCACTCCTTCTCTCTCCTTCCCTCTCCTCCCTTCCCTCTCCTTGCCTCTCCCCTCTTCTCTCTCCTTGCCTCCCCCTCTTCCCTCTCCTTTCCCCCCCTCTTACCTCTCCTTGCCTCCTCCCTTTCTTCTCCTTGCCTCCCCTCTCGTTGCCTCCTCCCTTTCCTCTCCTCCCTTCCTCCACCTTCCTTCCCTGTCCATGCCCCTCCTTCTTAAAGTTCTTAACCGCGCAGCCCTCTGTCAGCGAACATTACTGTCTAGCGGCGTATCCCAAACCTCCGCTCCTTATATTTAGATGTTTTCGCTTACATGCCGCAGGAGTCGAATGCTGCGAGGGCGCGAATTTACATCGACATCGACCTCTTGAAACTTCCCTCTCGGTCTCTTTGTCTTTTTTTTTCTTTCTGTCTCTGTCGCTCTCTCTCTCTCCCTCTCCCTCCCTCCCTCCCTCCCTCCCTCCCTCCCTCCCTCCCTCCCTCCCTCCCTCCCTCCCTCTCTCTCTCTCTCTCTCTCTCTCTTCCTCTCTCCCTCCCCCCTCACCCTCCTCCCCCCCTCTTTCCCCCTCCCCTCCCCCTCTTTCCCTCCCTTTCTCCTTCCTCTTTCCCTCCCTCTTTTTTCTCGCTCGTCCCGTTTTGTCTCTTCCGTTTTTGTCCTTCTACTACAGGTGTTATTATCATTATCATTATGATTCTTACTTTTGCTTTTGTTATATATCTATATATCTATATATCTATAT
>NC_051403.1:21802881-21810381 GCF_015228065.2 Penaeus monodon | reverse complement strand
ACGGCAAAGAAAAGGAAAAGAGCCGTCACGGAAGTACTCGACACAAGATAAGAGAGCACCAGAGAACGAGATGGTAAGATAGGATCTCTATTAAATGGGGAAAAGCAACACAAAAATAAGAGAGTATTAGAGAGAAGGGGCAGAAGTTGGGAGAGAGAAACGGGATAAGAGAGGGAACGGGAGAAGGGGCAGACAAGATATGACAGGTACGGAAGACATGAGAAGATAGAAGAAGAAAGGGAGAGAGGAGAAAGGACATAGTAGACAAGAGAAGGGGCATTGAAGGTAAGACGAATACAAAAAGAAGAGAAGAGAAAAGGAAAGACGAGACACAGTAGATAAGAGAAGGAACGCAGAAGATAAGAGAGGTGCAGAAGAGAAAAGAAAAAAAACACAATAGAGAAGATATGGGACAGAGAAGAGAGATAAAAAAACAAAAGGGAAGAGAGAGAAGACACTATATAAGAAAGATACAGAAAAGGAGAGAGAGAAGAGAACAGAATAGGCACAGTAGCTAAGAGAACGGAAACGGAATATAAAACAGATACAGAAGAGAAAAGGCGATGGACAAGAGAAAGGACACGATACGAGAGGGCACGAGGGAGCCAGCAGCAGCAGGGGACACGGAGGTAGCCCGGCGCGGCAGAGGACAAATACCCGACATTAGCAGGACCACGTTCCTCCAGGCAATAAAGAGCAGGAGTTAGTGTCCGGTGCTTCATAAAGGCCCTCGCGTCACGTGCCTCTCATAACTACGTCATATTAACTACGTGATGGCCTCACTGCTGCTACCCGCTGCACCCGCTCCTCCCTGCCGCGGCGCCCCTGATGGTGATGGTGGTTGTGGTGATGGGGATCGGGCTGGGGGTGGCGATGGAGGTGGTGGTGGGGGTAGGGGTGGTGGTTGGGGATCATACGATGGTGATGGCTGAGGATACGTTAAGGATTCTGGTGCAGGGCTTGTGGTGATAGGTGATGGCTGAGGACAGTACGATGGTGGTGGCTAAGGGTAAGTTGTGGATGATGGTAAAGGTGATGACTGGCGATCATGAGATGGTGGAGAAGATGGTGAAGATGATGCTGGGGAGGTTGCGATGGTGAAGACGGTGATGGTAATGGCTGGGGATAATACGATGGTAGTGTTGATGAATTCGGGGCGATGACAATGAGGAATAATGTTGGCGCAGAGTCTGTTTTATAGTGAGTGATTCATCTCATGTTGGCGCGACTGTGATGACTGCATTATCAAGAGGATATCAATCTCAATAGTGTTGAAGTAAGAATACCCATGGTATTGCAGATGATAATTATGCACCCGCTAATAAGCCAGCGATGACGACTAGCAATGAGTTTGATTATAGAACTGTGAACGGACTATGCTGAGGATGATATATGATGATGATGGCAAATCTTGCAAGTGATATTGATCATGCGACAATGCCCCTCTTGCTGGTGATGATGACTGTGGTAATGATAGTGAGGGTCAGGATGAATTTCATGAAAGATGAATAGCGAGTATTAAATTGTTTAATGGGAATAAAGTTTACCCTTTGGCACGCTTTATGCAAACCCTTTTATTTCCGCAAAATGTTTTATATACATCTTGCTTTATTTATTTACATTTCTCTATATTCTGTTTATATTTATACATCTATATATATTTATTGATATTTTGATACATTTTTATATTTATATACATTTTGCTGTATATACATCTTGCTTCATTTCATTATTGCTGCTAAATGAATCATGCAGGCCTCTCCTCAGCGGGGAAGGGGAGGGGAGGGGAGGGGGAAAGGCTGTTGTGACCTTTTTCGACAGGATTCATGTTCTGACCTTTCGTTGGCCGTGTCGAACCTTTGGCGAACAAGAGCAAACCTTCTTGAAATATGAACTTGACCTGACCTTTGGTGCGGAACTGACCCCTTGCACGAGACCCCTCGGTGCTCTCCTCCTCCTTCTCCCTCTCTTCCCTTTTCATTTGACCATTGATGACCTTTTAGCTGTCTTGCAACATGAAGAAGACCAGGGTGACCTGACTTATGCCTGGCGTCACCGAAAGGCGACAGCGTTATTAAAGGAACGAGGAGGAGGAGACAAATGGCCGGCCTGGTAGACGGGCGTGAGGGCTGGCCTGAGCGGGAGACGAGGGGGGGGGGGGGATGTGGGAACACTTGGATGACTTGCGAGATGTTAAAGTATATGTATACGTGTGTGTACATATATGCATATGCATATGTATATTCATATATATATATATATATATATATATATATATATATATATATATATATATATACACACACACACACACACACATGCACATAAATACGCATAAACACACGTATACATGTACATTAATATATACAAATAAATATGCTGAGAGAGAGAGAGAGAGAGAGAGAGAGAGAGAGAGAGAGAGAGAGAGAGAGAGAGAGAGAGAGAGAGAGAGAGAGAGAGAGAGACAGAGACAGAGAGAGATTGACAATCAGGGAAGGGGAAATGTACAGAGAGTGCAGAGAGTAGGGTACGGTAGTCAGGTAGCCGTAGGGCCATGGCCCACGGATGGCCACCCCCCTGAGCCCATCCCGGCCCGACCCGACCTGCTGGTGGTTCATCACTCAACTTTAAGCGTGTAGTTATTGGTCTTACCTGGCCGCTCCAGAGACGGGTCTTCGCGGGAAGGTGGGACGGTGAGAGGGCAAAGGGGAGGGGGGAGAGAGGGAAAGAGGGGAAAGGAGAGGAGGGAGAGAGGGCAAAGGGAAGGAGGGAGAGAGGGCGAAGGCTTGGGAGAGAGAGGGCGAAGGGGAGGGAGAGAGAGGGCGAAGGGGAGGGAGAGAGAGGGTGAAGGGGAGGAGAGTGAGAGGGAAAAGGGGAGTGAGAGAGGGTAAAAGGGAGGAGGAAGACAGAGGGCAAAGAGGATGAGGGAGAGGAAGGGCAAAGGGGAGGAGGGAGAGAGAGGGCAAAGGGGGGAGGAGAGAGAGAGGGGGCAAAGGGGAGGAGAGAGAGAGAGGGCAAAGGGGAGGAGGGAGGGAGAGGGCAAAGGGGGGAGAAGAGAGAGAGGGGGCAAAGGGGAGGAGGGAGAGAAAGGGCAAAGGGGTGGAGGGAGAAGGGGGGAGGCAAGAGGGGCACGCAATGGTTTTACATTTTAGAGCGGTTCCATTCATAATAAATATATCTCTCTGGAGGGGGGCCAGTGGTCGGACACGATTGTGGTGGAGGGGAAGGGGTAAGGGAAAGGGAAGGGGGGGGGGTGCAGAGGAATGGATTATATGGAGATGACTTGTGCACTTCGATCGGATTTGATTGTGATGTTTGCGGTTGTGTATCTCTTTGGGGGGGGGGTGAAATGAGGGGAAAGCGCGTAGGGGAGGGAGGGGAGAGAAAGAGGTCTTATATAGGGGAGGAAAAAGGAGCTGGGGCAAAGAGGAAAAAAGTGTCTTGTGTAGGGGAGTAAGGGAGGAGGAGACCGGGAAGAAAAAGAAGGGGGTTCTCCCTGCCTATGAATTAGGCAGGGAGAAAGAGAAGGATTTGTAGGGGAATAAGGGAGGAGGGTGAAGGAGGGGAAATTATTTTACGTATGGGAGAGAGGGAGCAAGAAGAAAGAGGAAAAGGATGTGTAGGGGGTGAGGGAGGAGAGAGAAAGAAGGAAAAAAATATTTTACGTAGGAAGAGAGGGAGCAAGGATATCTCGTGTAGAGGAGAGGGGGAGGCGGTGAAAGAGGTCTTTCGTAGAGGGGGGGGGGGGGGGAAAGGAAAAAACTCGGGGAGGTTTTTCCCTTTTTCCTTTTCTTCTCCGCCTCCTTTTAACCCAAATTAAAGATTTAAATCGCGAGGGCTTCTTTTGTTAAAGTTTCCCCCCCGCCCTCAAAAATACCCCCCCGCCATGATTTTTAAAACCCCCATTTTTTAAGGGAAAATACGCCTCTCTACCCCCGCTCTGCTCGCGCCCCCCCCTGTTCAGGGTTTTTTCCCGCGCGAAACCTTAGAGGGAAAAAAAATTTTCCCGGGGCTTTTTAAAGACCCAATTTAAATGTCAACAACTAAATCCCCCTGCCTTCTTCGCTCCTCTTTTTGGCATCCAGCGGCCTCTTCCCCCCGGTTTTCCCGTTTGGTCCTCTCGCTACTTTTTTTTCTCCCCGGCCCCCTTGTTCAAGCTTTTTATTTCCCCTTTTTGGCAATCTTTTTTTTTCCTTTAATTTACCCTTTTTTTTCTTTATTCATTTCTGTATCCATTCCTCGTTTTTTTTTTAAACGTTTGCATTTTTTCATTGCTGAAAATTTTTTCCCCTCTCTTCCCCCAAGGTTTTTTTTATGCCTTTTTTCTTCCTCTTTCTTTCTTCTCTACTTCCTGCTTCCATATGTATATTTTTTCAAATGTTTTATATCCGTTCGCCCACTGGGTTTGCCTTTTTTTTTTCCCCCCTTGCTCGTTTTTCTTTGCTTACATCTTTCTTTCGCTTTTGTCCAAGTTTCCTATACCCCATTTTTCTCTCCTTCTCATTTCTTCCATATAATCATTCCCTTTTTCATTGATTTTCTATCCATTTTTCTCTTTTGTTTTTTTTTTTTCTTTTTTAAATTGGGTTGTTTTTATTTCTGAAAGGCCTTTTTTTCTCACTCTATTCTTTGCTTTTTTACTATTTTTCCATTCCTTCTTTCTTCTTTTCTTTCTTCCACATAATTTTTACCATTTTTTCAGTCAGTTACATTATTAAACCCCCACTTTGGGGCTTCCTTTTTTTACTTGCTTCTTTTTTCGTGTATCTTTCTCTCACTCTTCTTATCATCTTATGCCATTTTTCTTCCTTCCTCCTTATCCTTATCCTTCATCCCAATTCAAAATCACTTTCTATCCAGTCCTGTCTTATGTGTGTCTTTATTAGTCTTCACACATCTTTTTCCTTCTGGTTAGGATGTTCCTCCCCCCACCCCCTCTTTCCCCCCTTGGCCTTTTACTAAAAGTTTTCCCGTGTCTAAAAACTACCTGCCTCCACCACCCGGGCAAATCTACTTTTTCAAAATCTTTCCCCTACACCTACCTGCAAATTTCCCCGTCTAAATCTACAGGTTAAATCTACCGTATATATCTGCCATTTTAATTTATTATTCAAATCTACTAACCAGTTCGAAAGGTGGAAATCTACCATTTAAATTTTCCGTCTACATCTACCGTCTACATCTAACCCTCTAAAAAATTCTTTAAACTTACCATCTATATCGACCGCCTAGATCTTCCATCTAAATCTACCATCTACATCAGCCGTCCCGCTAACACTCCCCTTCATCTACTGTGACGTGGCCTCATCCTAGGCAAGGGACGAGCCAGCCCGGAGGGCCCCCTCTGTCTTGATTTTTCCCCCTCCCGGGCCCGCCTCCGAAAAAAACGTGCCAAGAATTTGGGGTTTTGCTCCCCCTCCCCTCTTTTTCCCAATTTTTTTCAATCGGGTGCTTCGCCTCCGCGTGTGAGTGAATGTGTGGCGTTCTGCCTCGGTGAAAGCCAGGGAAAATTATTCCGGTGCGAGAGGGATGGTTGTCGTGGAGGGGGAGGGGAGGAGAGGGAAAGGGGAAGAGAGAGAATGAGGGGGTTGGGTGCGAGGGGGTAGAGGGAGGTGCTTTAAGAGGAAGGAGGTTTAAGAGGAAGGAGGGGAGGGAGAAGAATAGAGAGGGAGAAGGAGTTTGTGGAGGGAGGAAAGGGGGAGAAAGGGGTTAGGAAGGGGGGGGGAAAGAGACGGAAACTTTGAAAAGAGACCGGGTGAAGAAAGGAAAGAAAGAGGAGGGATGAGGGGGGTGCGAGGAGAATAAAAGAGCAGAAATAAAAGGGAAAGGGCAAAAAAAACGGAAACAATGAAAAAAACGCGGGTGAAGAAGAGCAAGAGAGAGAAAAAGGGTGTAAATGCGAGTAAGAAAGGAGACTAAGAATTTGATAAAGAAGTTAGAGAAAAGAAGAAAGAAGTAGATCTAATTGAAATGGGAACAATATAATGTCGAAAACAAGGAGAGTTAACCAGATTCTCCCCCACCCTCCCCACCCTATCCCTCCCTCCCACAGCCGCCGCCGCCGCTGCTGCACCATCGCAGTGAATATAGTTGATGATGCAAATGCTATTCAATCGAAGCTCCTTTGGGCGATGGAACAGCTCAGAATTAATGTCAGCGTGTATTAGCGGCTGTAAGTAAACATCCTAACTAAATTGGGGAACGATGTCAAAGTCAGGGTAATTACCATCACGGGGAATTTAATTGATGATATAAGTCAAGTAGAGAAGAGTTGAAAGTGGGAGGACTCCGAGTGGTGGGGTGGGGGGGGTGCGGGGGGGGGAGGGGGCTTTGGTTCTGGATGTGGGTGTTGCAGGAAAGGTGGAGAGGGAGGAGGGGAGAGAGGGAGGGAGGGTGGGAAGGAGAGGGAGAGGGAGAATGTTGGGGATAGATAGATAGACTAATATACAGACAGAGGGAAAAATAAGAATAGAATAGTCACCATCAACCGCTACCCGAGTCCTGTTATGATAAACCATTTTAATAATACATACGAATATTTTTCCCAAAACAATACTTCAAGTACCACCCCCCAACTCTCACAAAATCACTCCACACACGAAGCATATATAGAGGAAAAAAACAGTCACGACCTGTGCCAGAAATGAGCCAGAAGCCATCCGAGTGTCATGCCGAGTGTCCATCCTACTCGGCTCGGACTCGGGGCGTTGCATGCATACGTCCGGTTTATGTACTTTGGGCGTATTCTTAGGAATTGCCTCCACCACCACCACGTCGCTGGAGGAAGGAGTCGTGGGGAAAGGAGAGTCGTGGGGTAAGGAGTGTCGTGGAGAAAGGAGAGTCATGAGCAAGGGAAAATTGTTGAATAGGAGAGTCATGGGTAAGGGGAAACCATGGAAAAAAATCGGAATGGGGGAAAGAAAGTAAGGGGGAATCTGAGAAGGTTTATTTTGGTTTATCGGTATCCGAAGTCGTTTACGAACTACGACACGAGAAGTTCCTAAATACTCTTCACGCACCAGCGTAGCAGCAGCAGCAGCAGCAGTAGTAGTAGTAGTAGTAGTAGTTAAATAGAGAGTTTAAAAGGGGGATTTGATTTTTGAGCCTTTTTCACTGCCGTATTCTCCCGACGCCGCCTGGTTTCCCCTCGTACCGTAACTGATCATTATCCTGGCATTCTCCTGCGGCGGGAAGAGAGAGTCCATTGTAACACGGCCGTCGGGCTTTGTTATAGAGTCCGCCGTGATGGGGAATGGGGCTTTTTATTCAGGCTGCTCTTTCTACTCTTGCTTCTCTTCATTCTGTTCCTCTTTATATTTTTTCCCCTTTTTAAAAATGTATTTGTTCATTCTGTTTTTTTTTTTTTTTTTTTCCCCCCCCCCTCCCCCCCCTCCTTTTTCTTTTCTCCCTTTCCCCCTTTTCTTTTTTTTTCCTCTCTCTTCTCTCTCTCTTCTCTCCTATCTCTCCCTCTCTCCTCTCTCTCTCTTCGTTTTTTTTTTT
>NC_051403.1:21789922-21802781 GCF_015228065.2 Penaeus monodon | reverse complement strand
CCTCCTCCTCCTCCTTCTTCCTCCTCTCTTTCCTCCTCTTCCTCCCTTGTTCCTTCACCTTCTCCTCCTCCTTCCCCTTTTCCTTTTCCCCCTCTTACCTCCTCCACCCCCCCACCCTCCTCCTTCCCCTCCTTCCCTCCTCCTTTCCCTCCTTCCCTCCTTTCACCCCAACCACCACCCCTTTTCCCTTTTTCCCCTTTCCTCCCCTATTCCTCTTTCCCTCCTCCCCTCTCCCTCTTCTCCCCCTTCCTCTCATTCCTCCTCCCCCTTTACGGCCTTCTTGTTCCTCCCCCTCCTCCCCCTCCACCCCCCCCCCTTGCTTAGGCCGCCGGGTTCGATACTGTGAGGGAATCCAAGCACAACGCCCGCCGTGATTGCTTTGCCTTTGAGATGACTCTGATACTGTTTGTTCCGGTGACGTCATAAGGCTTGAACCGTTGACTCAGGGTTCTTGGACATGTGTGTGTGGAGACGGGTTCTTGGCTGTTAAATGGTATTATTATTAGTAGTAGTTGTAGTAGTGGTAGTAGTAGTAGTAGTAGTAGTTGTAGTAGTAATAGTAAAGATAGTGGTGCTTGTATCACCAGCAGCAGTAGCAGTAAGAGTAGTAGTAGTAGTAGTAGTAGTATAGTAATAGTAGTAGTAGTACTTGTACTTGTACTTGTATCAGCAGCAGTAGTAGTAATACGTGTGCATGTACCAGCAGGATTAGCAGTAGTAGTAGTTATTAGTATAAGTGGTTATCACTAACTAGCCAACAAAACGAAATGACGCCACAGAGCTAAAATAGAATAGACAAGATTCATGTGCAGTCCTCCTTACATGCGACCCTGATGCCTTTTCGAAAATTCAGAACTTGTTACCTCACAGCAAATCAGTATTTCATCGCATGCGAGAGAAAAAAAGGATTATAATAACGTTTGTAACAGGGTCCGTTTTAAAGCGAAAACGCCAGATCGCCAGCCAGTGTGGGATCTACGACGAACCTTTCATATGTTAATTGACATTGTTGCTAAAACGGATGATATTGGACTCGTGCTGTATGATTCGGAGGTCAAACATTCGGCAGTCCCTTGGCTCCTTTTTCCAATAGTCGACGAGATTGTCAGACGAGGATTCTCATTTGGCTCTGCAGTACAGCCAGGCTCAAAGGGGCTCCCCGATAACAATCATTTGTCAGTTCATTCAGTCTGTTCGGCGAGACTACAGCATGGGATTTTTTTTTCTCTCCCTCGTTTTTCATTTTCTTTTTTCGAGATAAAATGACTCGACTGGACTGGCAGTCTGAGTGTCCGGGACTGGAAATAATTGATGACGGGCTGTCAGGAGGCGCAAGTATTGAGGAGAGGGGGGAGGGGGCAGTAAGGAAGGGGAGGGGACAGTAAGGAAGGGGAGGGGAAGGGGAGGGGGCAGTAAGGAAGGGGAGGGAGAAGAAGGGAAGGGAACAAGGGATGATGGGGGTTCAGAGGAATGAAGGGAAGGAATGGAAGGGAACATAGGGGACAAGATAAAAGAGAGAGAAGGAATCAAGAAAAGTAGAATGAGAGGAAACACTTAGGATAACGGGTAAAAAGTGAGAAGGAACTGAAGGAAAGGGAACTAGATCAAGAGGAGAAATTCTCTTAGACAAGAAAATGTTGGAGAAGACGGAAAAGAGGACACAAAAGAGAATGAAGCATGGAGATGAAAGGGACCCAGGAGACAAGTATAAAGAAGGAAAGAAATGAAACTACACTTCAAACACGCTTCGGAACATGCGTATGACAGCCTGCCCTCTTCCTTAAAGAAACCCGATACTCGAACTCCTAGAAAACACACTGAAAAGGAAAAAAGGGAATATTGTGCATGAACCAGACAAGGGAGACGCACTACCACTCCGCTCGCCGATGACAAGAGCGACGGCGGGAGGGAAATCCGCTGGAGGAGTAGGTGGAGGAGGAGCAGAAGGAGGAAGAGGATGTGGAGGTGTAGGAGGAGGGGGAGGAGAAGGAAGGGAGGAGGTGGTGGTGGAGGAGCAGGGGTGGAGGGGGGGGGGGGGTGGAGAGATGGATGAGGAGAAAGAGGAGGTGGAGAGGTGGAGGAAGAGGAAGAGGAGGAGGTGGTGGAGGAAGAGGTGGAGGAGGAGGAAGAAAGAAATGATGATAAAGGAGGAAGAGGAAGGAGAACAGAAGGAATAGGAGGAGAAAAAAAACAAACAGAAGAACGAGGAAGAGAAGGAAGGAAAGAACGCGGAGGAAGGAGAATAAGAATAAGAGGAATAAGTGTAGGAGGACGAGGAGGAGGAGGATCTCCCACGAAGAAAAAGGAATGTTCCGGAAGCTCAAGTAATTTGTCGAGAGAGGATTTAGTGCGAGACGAACAGACGCAGGCCCTTCCGAGGGCTTGCCGGCATGACGTGGAGGTCCTCGGATCAGTCATCCCGGGGAAATGGATTCCTCGGTGGGAGAATTTTTTCTTCTTCTTTTTCCCTTTTTACGAAGAGGGGGAATGGGAGAAAGGGGTGAAGAAAAAAGGCTGGGGGTAATGGTGAAAAAGTGGAGAAGGAAAGGGTACAAGGGAAGGTATGGAAGATACGATAAAGAAGAGAGAAGGGAAAATAATTTTGTGGATGAGGATGTAGGAGCGAATGGGTAAATCTAGGAGACGGTATGTAAATGCATAATTCTACGAATTGATAAATGGGATAAGAACAGAATGAGAAAAAAAGAGAAAGAAAGAGAAAAAAAGTGAGACGGAATATATGAAGACGAGAAAGAGATAGAGAGAGAGAAAATAAACAGTTGGAAGAAGCGAAAAACACGAGCCAAGAAACGACAGGGAAAGCGAAGATGAACCGAGAGAACGGAATGGAAGGAAGGAAGGAAGAACAATGCAATAACTCATCAGCGAGTCGAAAGTCAAGAGGGACTCCAATTTTTTTGTTTTGAAATTCCGTTGATAAATAGGCATCATCCCTCTCCGGGGAAATACACGAGTCGCGGACAAAGGGTAATGTTTGCCGAGGAACTTTCCCGTGAAACAGTGTCATTATCCACCGCGTTCTTGTAAACCATGTTTATGTACACGAATGGTCGGCGATGTTGACTTTCGTGGGGCGAGGGGGGGGGGGTAAGGCTATATGGGATGAAAGGGAGGGGAGGGGGAGAGGGAGATGAACGGACGGGGTAGGGGATAAGGGGATAGGGAATGGAAGGGAGTGAAGGGGAGAGAGAGATGAAAGGACGGGAAAGGGGGAGGGGGATAAGGGGAGCGGTGAGGTGAGGGGGACAGGGATATGAACAGACAAGGGGAGAAAAATAAGGGGAGGGGGGATGGAAGGGTGGGGGGTGTAAGGGGGTTGGGGGGGAGAAAGGGGGTTGAGATTAGTAGGGAGATAAACGGCCTGGGATGTGTGTTAGGGGGTGCGGGTTATAGGGGGAAGAACGGAGGGGAGGGAGCGCATGGGGGTGAGAGGGATGGAGAGGGAGTTGAGGAGAGGGGAATGAACGGAAGGAGGATGAAGTGGGATAGAAAGTGGGGGGGAAGATAGGGGAGTATACGGACGGGGGGGGGACGTGAGGCGGGTGAAAGGGATGAAGGGGTTGAGGAGGATAGGGGGTGAGCTGACGAAAGTAAGGCATAATGGGTATGAGGGAATAAAAGGATCAAAGGGGAGGAAGGGAATGGGAGAAAGAGGAGGGCGGGGTTGTGAGGGGGGGGGGAGGAATAACGGGAAGGGGATGTGAGCTAGGATACAGGATAGATCGAAGGATAGAGAGATGTATAAGGCGTAGGATAGGGGGATGAACAATGGGATAAGGAGGGTGAAGTGGATGAGAAGAATGGTGGAAGGGACTTGAAAAGGATAGGAGAAACGGTTGGGGGGGGGGACGTAAAAGGGGTTATGGAAGCCTGAGGAATGAACATGATGAAAGGGGGGGGGGGGGGTGTAGAGGTTTAAGTGGGGCAGCTTGTGGAAGGGAGGAAGGCAGAAACTTAGGATAATGGTAAGAAATAAGTAATATAATAACGATATGACAATATAAGTGATCAGTAAATGTGAGAAAAACAATGAAGAGAGAGAGAGAATATAAAAAAAAAAATCGACCAAATTTATAACCAAAGACTTTAGATACAAAGAGAGAGCTCTAAAAGAAATGTTTGTTATAATACTTGTCATATATCAGTTGCCGAAAAGCGAAAAGTCCTTCGAAAAGATTCGCGGAAATTGCGGACATGAACATGATGACATCGAGGAATATGGAATTGATGTTGGGTTTGGTGTTCGAAGGGAAATTACGAAAAGAACTGAGAACTGTTCGGTTTCATAAAGAACATCAGAAGGGGGGGGGGGGCTTTCGTTGCCTTTCTTGCTTCGTTGATGTTTGTTTTCTTCTGTGTCTCTTTCGTGTTTTTTCTTCCTTTTTTTTCTTCTCTTCTTCCTCTGCCTTCTCCATCTCCTCATTTTGTAATCCTCCTCCTCGTTCTCCAAGTCCTCCTTTGCTCTTTTCTCCTCTTTTCCTGCTCGTCATCCTGGCTTTTTCCTCTCCTTTTCCACTTGTTTTTAGCCCTATTCCCCTAACGTGTCCACTACTTCCTCCTCCTCCACCTCCTCCACCTCCTCCACCTCCACCTCCACCTCCACCTCCTTCTCCTCCGCCTCCTTCTCTTTTTCTTCCACTTTCTCCTCTTCCTTTCGCCCTTTTCTTCCTCCACTTCTAGCTTTGCCTTTATTCCTCCTTTTTTCAGTTTAAAAATTCAGTTGTTCAATTATTATTTTTTCCTTCCATTTGTCTCCATTTTCTCACGCCAGTTTGTCCCCTTATTTATCTTTCGTTGATTTGATTGATCTTCCTGTTGCTTTTTGTTTTAACTCTATTTCTCTTAGCGTTTTTCCTCTTCATTATCATCTTCGTTGTCCCCTCTCTCCATCATTATATTTCTTCCTTCTCCTTTCCTTTCACCATCCCCTCCCCTTCGTCCCTTCCATCTTTCTCTTTCTCTTTCTCTTCCCATCTCCCCCCTTCTCAGATCCCTCCTTTTCCGCTTCTCCTCCCCCCCCTTTTTTTCTTTCTTCTTCTTCTCTTTCCTCCCCCTCTCCTTTTTTCTCTCTTTCTCCTCCTCATTTTCCTTCCTTTTCCTCCTCCCCTTTCTTTTCTTCCTTCTCCTCTCACATTTCTTCCTTCTCCTCCTGCCCTTCCTCTTCCCCCTGCTCCTCTTACATTTCTTCCGTCTCCTTCCCTCTCCCCGCCGGTCCCCTCTCCCCCCTCGCCTTCTTTCCCTCCCCATCTTTATCTTCCTCGCCGTACCCCGTTCTTCTCTGTCTTGCAGCGGTGGGCTACCCCGGAGGAAGGTCGTGACGGAGACAAATAGATTGCGGAGGGTGGGTGGAAGAGGGGGAAGGGGAACAGGGGGGGGGTAAAGGGGTAGGGCGAGGATTGAAGGAAGGGGAGAGGATGGGGGAAGGAGGGGGGGAGGGGAAGAGGGGATGGGGTTGGGAGGAGGGGGAAGAAGGGAGGGACAGAGAAGGGGGGGTGAGGTGGGACACGAGGTTTGGTAGTGATCACTAGCGATCGTGGTGGAGGTGGGGAAGGGGAAGGGGGAAGGGATGGGAAGAGTTTTTTTCTGATAGGAGCGATTGGAAGATTATAAAGGTCACACGAGTCTTTCTTTCCGGGCGGGTTAATGTTTCATACTCTCTCTTTTTTCATATATATTTTCTTTTGTTTTCTTTGACAGTAACCATATATTGGCCCTTTTGTGGTTTTCTCTCAGGTTGCAAAACAGGGTAATTTTATGAGGCTGTTGGCTGATATTGATTATGCCCATTTTTTATTCTAAAGGTGTTGCGTTTAATTGGGTGAAATTCCTGATTCCTATTTCAATTTTAGGGTGTCACGTTTAGTAGGATGAAAGGGGTAATGCCTATTTTACCATCAGTTTTAATGAAAAATTAATGTAATGGCCAATAGTTGCGAGCGAAAAAAACATAACTATAAAAACACAAGTACATACGAAATATAGAAGAACAATATGGATCAAATATAGAAATTAACCAAGAACGATGAGGATCAGATGTAGAAATTAACCAGAGTGATAAAGCTTATAGCTGCACAGACGGCAGTGGACGCTCGCCGAAGTTCTCTCGAAGGAGGAGGACGCGCTGAAGGAGGAGACAGCATGACAGGACGCCGGAATGCCACGTCCAATTCCTCCCCGCCTGCAGCCCCTTCCCCAGGAGAGGCAAGGGATGTGCTTGGGAATAATCATTGAGAATTAATTAACCTTTCTGTTTCGTGTTTACATGCGGCAGTCGTTGGTTGTCCTCTTGGAGATTGTGCCTCCCTGGTCTGTTAGTTTGTTCGGATGATTGGTTGAGTCCACCTTTTTTCATCTGCCTCTCTCTCTCTCTCTCTCTCTCTCTCTCTCTCTCTCTCTCTCTCTCTCTCTCTCTCTCTCTCTCTCTCTCTCTCTCTCTCTCTCTCTCTCTCTCTCTCTCTCTCTCTCTCTCTCTCTACTCTCTCTCTCTCTCTCTCTCTCTCTCTCTCTCTCTCTCTCTCTCTCTCTCTCTCTCTCTCTCTCTCTCTCTTTCTTTCTCTCTCTTGTTGAGTTTTTTCATCTTTTCTCTGCCTTTTTGTACGATACCGATTTTGCGATGTCTATGCCCTTAATATGGCCTGTTTGGCTGTGGCCGGAATAAAATGGGCTGACATCTCTATTTTTAGGGGAACACACTCGCCAGGTTTACAAAAGCTGACAAGGAGAGAAATAGATCTGCAATACAGAACCCTCGTTTTCTGTTGCTTTAAGTCATATCTGAATGGAGAAAGTTCTTTGCCAAGATCTCAAGAGTTTGGGAGGAAGAAAATAGACAGAGAGAGAGAGAGAAAAAAAAAAATATATATATATATATATTTATACGTTTTCCAGTTCTTTGGATTTTCTTCCAAAGCGCTGGCGAACGGTAATGAGGAAGGACATGTCCCTAGGGTCGGGATCCATGTCCAAGGGGATCTACCCCGTGGGATCAGGTCCCCTGAGGATGCCGCTGGATGGATGGGCCTCCTTGCACCTCCCCTGGGAAGGCCCTCACCTCCCCTGGGTAGGCCCTTACCTCCCCTGGGTAGGCCCTCACCTCCCCTGGGAATATCCTCCCCTCCCCTGGGTGGTTCCGCTGCTTCCCCTTGGTAGACCGTCTCCGTTTCGCCCTACATGAGCCTCTCGGGACGGGATTCTCAGCATGTACAAGTCCCAGAAGTAATGGACGATGCATGGGATGGGACGGAGTCTGTTTCTTGACCATATCTCACTTTCTTTTCTTCTGTCTGTCTCTCTTTTTCGCCCTCCCTTTTTTCTATCTAGTACCTTTTTGACTAGTGAGTTTGTTTCATGGTTAATGTGATTCTTTCGAAATGTCTGCCGTTTCGTCTGTAAATCCTTCTCTCTCTAATCTCTTCTCTTCTCTGTCTAGGCATTTTTCTCGTTTTGCTGCTTTTCGTTTTCTCCTACGTGGTAATCCTCTCTATCTCTCTTCCCTCATTTCATTTAGCTTCTTCTTTCCTTCTTCCTACTTTTTCTTTTCTGACACTCTTCTTTCATCTCTTTCATTTCATGTTTTTCCTGCCTCATTTTCTCTTGATCTTTTTCATCTTTCTTCCGTCCCTTTTTTTTTTGTCGGTTTCCTTCATTGCTTTCTCCGCCTTCCTCCTCTCTCTCTCTTATTTGTCGCTCTCCTTTCGCTTCTTGTCCCCCTTCCTTCTTCTCCCTCCCATCTTTTCTGTCGCCCTCCTATCATTTCTTTCTTTTTCCTTCTTCTCCCTCCATGCTCTCTGTCGGTCTTTCTCCACTTCTTTTTTCTCTTTTCTCCTTCTTCCCCCATAATTTGTGTCGCTCTTCCTTCATTTCTTTCTTTGCCTTACTTATTCCATACTTCGGTCTTCATTTCTGTCTTCTCTTTCCTCCTTCTCCCTCACATCTCCCTTTCTAACTCCTATCTCCCTCTCTTCCTCCCATCCCCCTTCTTCTCTCTCCTATCTCTCTATCTTCCTTCCGTCCCTCTCTCTTCCTCCCATCTCACTTTATAACTCCCTTCTCCCTTTTTCCTCCCATCTCCTTTTCTTCCTTCCATCTCCCTTTTCTCCCTCCCATATTTCCTTTTCATCCTTTTACTCCCTCCCATTTCCCTTCTTTTCCCTCCCATCTCTCTTTTTCTCCCTCCCATCTCCTTTTTTCTTCCTCCCATATCCCTCTCTCCCCCCATCACCCTTTCTCCCTCATTCCCCCCATTCCCTCCCCCATTCCTTCCCTCAAGCCCAGGAAACTGCATCGATGACTAGAGGACGCGGTATGGCGAAGGCTAACGTAACCTTCGAATTGTATAGTCTTAAGAAAACGTGAGGTGGTTCCTGGCTGGATGGTTGAATGGGTGGGTGCGTAGATGGGTAGTTGAGTGGGTGGGTGGACAGGTGGATGGGTGGTTGGATGATTGGGTGGGTGGGGCGGTGGGCAGTTGGGGAGGTGGGTGGATGGGTGGACAGTTGGGTGGGTGGGTGGTGGGTGGGGGATAGAGGGGGGGTCGTCAGAAAGACTTGTGTATTGGTGGCTCGTGAGCTGCAGGATCCAGATGGGAGGGAGGAAGGATGGGTTGAGTAGAGGGAAAAAGGGATTTAAAGGAGGAGGAAGGGAATGAGAAAGGAAGAGGAAGGGGGAGAAGGAGAAAGAGGGGGGCAAGAAGGAGAGAGGGGAAGGGAAGGAATGAAGGAAGGAAGGACGGAGAGGGAGAGAGGAAAAGAAGAAGAATAGGGGTAAGGAAGAGAAAGAGAGAGAGAGAGAGAGAACGAGATTAAGAGCGAGTTCGAGAACGAGTGAGACGCGAGTGAACGAGTAATTGTGCATCCGCAGGTAAAGTACATTATGAAGGAGAAAACGCAGTGTCGGAACGAAATAAAAGGAACAGTAGAGAAAACGAAAATATCCTAACAGCAGGTGCTATTGTATTATGAATGAGCACGTGTAGATGTATGATGAATAGCTAGTTGTTGATGATTAATGAGATATTTTACTCCTAGGCTTAATGCTCATTACTAGTTAAAACGGCGGTGTATCTGTGTGGTATAGCCCTTGCTTTCACTCCGTATATTTTTGTTATTTTTTTCTCCCCAACCAACCTTTCCTCCCCTCCTTGCCCCCACCATGCCTTCGTTCCCTTACCCCCTCTTTACCCCCGTGTTCTTTCCCCCTTCCTTCCCTTCGTGCCCTTGCCCTCTCCTTCCCCTCGTGCCCTGCCCCCTCCTTCCCTCGTGCCCTTTCCCCCTCCTTCCCCTCGTGCCCTTGCCCCTCCTTCCCCTCGTGCCCCCCTTTCCCCCGTGCCTTCCCCCTTCCCTCGTGCCCTTTCCCCCTCCTTCCCCTCGTGCCCTTTCCCCCCCCTTCCCCCTCGTGCCCTTTCCCCCTCCTTCCCCTCGTGCCCTTTCCCCTCCTCCTCGGCCTTTCCCTCCTTCCCCTCGTGCCCTTGCCCCTCCTTCCCCTCGTGCCCTTTCCCCCTCCTTCCCCTCGTGCCCTTTCCCCCCTCCTTCCCCTCGTGCCCTTTCCCCCCTCCTTCCCCTCGTGCCCTTTCCCCCTCCTTCCCCTCGTGCCCTTTCCCCCTCCTTCCCCTCGTGCCCTTGCCCCTCCTTCCCCTCGTGCCCTTTCCCCCTCCTTCCCCTCGTGCCCTTTCCCCCTCCTTCCCCTCGTGCCCTTTCCCCCTCCTTCCCCTCGTGCCCTTTCCCCCCCTTCCCTCGTCCCCTTTCCCCCTCCTTCCCTTGTGCCCTTTCCCCCTCCTTCCCCTCGTGCCCTTTCCCCCTCCTTCCCCTCGTGCCCTTTCCCCCTCCTTCCCCTCGTGCCCTTTCCCCCTCCTTCCCCTCGTGCCCTTTCCCCCTCCTTCCCCTCGTGCCCTTTCCCCCTCCTTCCCCTCGTGCCCTTTCCCCCTCCTTCCCCTCATGCCCTTCCCCTCCTTCCCCTCGTGCCCTTGCCCCCCTCTTTCCCCTAGTGTCTCTTGCCCCCCCCCCTCCCCTTCTTTGTGTATCCAACTTCCCCTCCCCTCCTCCCCTCCCTTCCCCATTTCCCCTAGAGTCACAGGTAGCGAGCTGTAGGAAAGAAAAAGAGGTTTGTCCTGCTCAAAAGAGTATGTTTAGTCTCGTATCTTGTGAGGTTTCTTTCAGGCTCTGTATTGTCCGACCTAAAGGGAGACATATTGACTTTATTCACATTTGTGAAACGCATTTTTCTTCCTTTTCTCTTTATGTGGATTTTTCTCCTTTTTTATTATTGTCGGGCGTTTGTATATTTTTCTTCCTCTCCTCTTCATGCGGATATTTTTGTTATTATTGTAAGGCATTCGTGTTTTTCTCTCTTTCTTTTGATTGCGTTAAAACTACGAATTTCGTGTTCGTTTTCAAGTCTAATCATTACTTGTTTTACCTTCTCTTACTCTCTTTCCTTAATTTCTTTCTCCGAGATTCTGCAACTCGTAACCCAGAAGGGAATTAGTCTAATCGTAAATACCTTCCAGTCGGCCTAATGTCTTATTTGTCTTTTTATTTCGTCTAGTTGCAGTAAGGAACAAATCGCCGTCTTATTGTCTGTGGCTTTTCAAACTATGTTTAATCAAATATTATTTTACACAATCTCACGTCGTTTCTCCTCCATATCTGTTCTTAATCGTTTTCTTGCTTTTATATATAAACTTGTCTTTCTCTCCCTTTGCCTTTTTGCCCTCTCTTATTGGATCGCCTGTATCCCTACTTTCTTACCTTCCTACCTCCCTACGGCCTGCTTTCCTGCCTCCGTGTCTCCCTGTCTCCCTAACTCCCTGCCTCCGAACATCCATGCCTTCCTACCTCCCTGCCTCCCTGTTTTCTACTTCCCTTCTTTCCAATCTCCCTATCTCCCTGCCTCTTTCTCATCTGCCTCCTTATCTCCCTGCCTCACTGCTTCCCTACCTTTCCCCCTACCACCCACCTTCCCCGCCTCCCTGCCTTCCTTGCGTCTCGAGTGACTTGCGTTACAGGGTCACGCTTGTTAGAGAAGAAGAAAATGTTTTTTGATATCTGTTGCAGGGAGTTTCCAGCCGGCCGTCCCTCCCTCCCCGCGGCCTCGTCACAACCCGACACTCCTGGTGCGCGAGGCTTCTCTCCGCCT
Organism: Penaeus monodon; assembly: GCF_015228065.2. Classification (NCBI taxonomy): domain Eukaryota; kingdom Metazoa; phylum Arthropoda; class Malacostraca; order Decapoda; family Penaeidae; genus Penaeus; species Penaeus monodon. The sequence goes on along the minus strand of NC_051403.1, from coordinate 21,791,627 downwards.
TCACCTCCATCCCTTCCCTCCTCCGTCTGCAGCGTCCTTGAACACGCGCGCACACGCCCACACGCCCACACATGTTCAGGTATACAAGCGCATATGTCTACGTTTACACAAATATACATGCATGTATACAAACATGTGCATGTATGTATATGCACACACACACACACACACACACACACACACACACACACACACACACACACACACACACACACACACACACACACACACACACACTGTAGGAACCCGAGAGAGGGGTGAACTTAGAGTGTAATTTAGGCAACCAAGATTCTTGATTCCTTTATCAAAGAGTAATGATGTTGGAGTGAGGTTGCTCCTCCAAGGAGCGACGTGTTGTTTCTTGGATCCTTACAGGAGTCTGTCTTTCATACCGCACAGTAGTCTAAGGATGGCTATGAATCATGTGTTTAGCTTGTGACATTCGGTGATGAAGAAGGAAGTGTTACATTAACACACAGCTCTTGCGGAGGGGGGAAAGACAACACTGCATCGGTATGTCTAATATGTGTGTGTGTGTGTGTGTGTGTGTGTGTGTGTGTGTGTGTGTGTGTGTTTGTGCTTGTGTGTGTGTGAATGTATGTGTGATAAACATGCAATATTATATACATTTTGTAGAATATAGCAATAGATACATAGAATGACATTGTCATACATATTTCGGTAATGAGATGCCGATAGAAATTGGTTACACACACGGACATGTACACGCACACATGCATACACATACACATATGCGCGTGTTTGATTTTTCTTTTCGTTTCTAATCTCCTCTGTCTATCTATCTATCTATCTATCTATCTATCTATCTATCTTTATTTCTATGTATATCTATCCCAAAGTTTGCAATCTCGAAACAATCTACAATTTTCCCGCTCAGGTTATCAAATATGGCGCAATATTCCGTAGACTTTCTCACCTTTTTAGCCTTGGTTTCGCGTGACATATTATGGTCTATAAATAAGCTGACGAGAAGAGTAAACAACCTCATTTCAGATCAGGTGAAATCAGGTCAGTGGTGTTTATTGTTGGTGTAAAAGACATGCTGTTTTTTAAGGTTTCTTGTTCAGGAAGACGAGTGGAGCCTAAATATGTTATTGAATGAAAGAGATCGACTGTAAAATGGATTCAATACATCTGTGTGAAACCTTTGATGTAGATGCTGCTGTTGGGATGTTTCGCTCTGGCGTAAAATATGTTGTCTATTTGCGTGTATAGTAATCGTTCGTAATTATATATGTTTATATTCTTGTTCTTCATGGTTGTGATATTGTCGTCTTTCATATTATTTGTTATTGTATTTCTTATGTTAGGTTTCCTAGGTCTTTTGGAAGTGTTTTCTGTCAGTTTTACATTTTCCTTATTTTATGTAATTTTATAGTATGTATATTTATTTCCTGTCTTTTATTGATATATTGGCTATTTTGTATAGCACATGGATATACCCGTGCACGCGCGCACACGCACGCGCGCGCACACACACACACACACACACACACACACACACACACACACACACACACACACACACACACACACACACACACACACACACACACACACACACACACACACACGCTTATACACATACTTGCATAACGGGAAAAGTACCATAATTTGAATATGTTAACTCTGAGGATCAAAGTTTTCCTTTATTTACACTTTTAATAGGCATTTATGAGTTTAT
>NC_051403.1:21764922-21779922 GCF_015228065.2 Penaeus monodon | reverse complement strand
TGATAATCGCTGAAATTCGACTGCGGCGACCACCACACTCTCACCCTCCCCTCTCCCTGGCCCCCATCCCCTCTCCCCCCGTCCTCAAAGCTGGCACTCTCCCTCGTTCCATGTTCCTGACCCCCACCCTCTTCCTCCGCGCTGACACTCGGCACAAGGAGCTGTCATCGTCACAAAGGCCCCACTGAACGCGGCCGAAGAACACTAAAGCCGGTGGCAGAGAAGCCTCCTCGCCGCGAACCCTCCAACGCTTTGATATCAAGCCCTCCGACGCTGACGGTCCGGGGGCAGGAAGGTGCTACCCCACACGGCCGAGCCCTCGACGCCGCACAAACGCACTCGCCAACCCCCCTCCCCCCATCCCCTCGCCCCGCTCCCTATAGCGAATGTCGATCTCGACGTCGGGCCAAATCAGACCTTATGTATATCAGATTAGAATTCTGACTGTGGACTTGCGGGGCGGATGGGCAGGGGGCAGGGGTAGGGGTAGACTGTGATTAGGGGAGGGGGAAGGGGGACAGGGTAAGGAGGGGCGAATATAGAGGCAATTGCATTTCTCATATTAACCATACGGCTGATCTGCACACTGCCGTTGCAAGCGCGAGACGACTTTAGTGGCATTTCAATAGGACTGCTATTATTGTCATTATAAACTGACCATCAGACTTTAAAGCGAGAGGGAGGGAGGGAGAGAGAGAGAGAGAGAGAGAGAGAGAGAGAGAGAGAGAGAGAGAGAGAGAGAGAGAGAGAGAGAGAGAGAGAGAAGAGGATAGAGGGGGAGGGTTGGGGGTAGGAGGCAGGAGGGGTTCGGCCGGAATGGTTAATTGATATTGTAATAGTCCGAGAGAAGGAAAGCGATGTGGGGTGGGGAGGTGGGGGTTGGCGTGGGTATAGCCGGAGGATATGTGCGAGGGAGGAATGGCCTCGCAATAGGGATAAAGGGAAGATAAGCGAGGACAGAATGGGGTGTAAAAAGGCAAGGATGGGGGAGGGGGAGGGGGAGGGACAAAGGTGTGGGGGTTGGGTGAGGGACAGTGGATGTGGGAGGGTTGGGGGAGGGGAGAGGAAATCGGAGAAGGAGGGGTGTACTGTCAATAGGGGACTCGAAGGAGGGAGAATGAGCCAAAGAAGATAAAGACGTCTGAAAGGAAGGGGAAAGAGGGAGACAGGAAAGCAAAAATCAGGTGACGAGGGAAGAAAGACGTAAAAGAAAGGATGAAGAAAGAGAACGGTGCAAAAATAACAAGACAAAGACCACAAACAGAAGGGTAGAGAGACAAGCGAAAAACGAGAACAAGTGAAAGGAAGGATTAGAAGGACGGGGGAAGGGAGGAGAAGAGAAGGAAGAGAAAAAGGGGAATTTCGAGCCATAAAATATCCAGCATTAATTAGTATCATCAGCTTAAGGGAAGGAGGGAAGGGCGGATAGAGGTAGGAGGGGGGGGAAAGAATCCGTTTGGGGGGGGGGGGTCTGAGAAGTTCATGACCAAGTTCAGAAAACATGACATTCAGGCAGAATTGGAAATATTTATGTAATGGCCAATAAAACCAATGGCTTTTTGGTGCTTTTCGCATGTGTTATTGCCGATTGAAGGTCATTCTGAGAGAGTGAGAGGGAGGGAGAAAGAGATAGAGAGAGGAAAGGAGAGAGAGAGAGAGGGAGAGAGAGAGAGAGAGAGAGAGAGAGAGAGAGAGAGAGAGAGAGAGAGACTTAAATAGATAGATAGATATATAGAAGGGAGGAAGATAGAGAGAGAAAATAAAATGAAACTATCGTAAATTGTCATCATTGCTTATGCATTGACTTTTTCGGTAAGATAACGAATACTAGTGCATTTATTTTTTTCTTTAACCAAGTTCGTTGCCACCTGCCAGAGCCGTCGATTTCACCGCTTCCTCTTCCACCTCCGTTTCCACCTCCACGAATTGTGTTCCCACCACTTACCGCCGTCTCCTCTCTTCCCTCCTTCCCTCCGTTTCTCCTCTTCCTTCTCTGCTTCTCCTTCGTCCCCCAACCCCCTGTGCCTTGTTCCATGCCTCCTTCCCTCTTCCCTCTACCTTCTTTCTTCTTCCATTCACCTTCACCTGTTCCCCCCTTACTCATATTCCCTACCCCTGCCCTTTGTCCACTTCCCCTCTTCCCTCTTCTATCTTCCGTCTTCCCTCTTCCCTCTGCTTCTTCCCCCCGTACCTCCTCCCCCCTACCCTCTTCCCTCGGTTCCTCCCTCCCCAACCACCTTCCCCTTACCCTCTTCCCTCTGCTCCTACCCCCAAACCCCTTCCCCCATCACCCTTCCCCCTTCTCCTTCTCTTTCTCCTTCCAACTCCCTTTCCTCTTGCATATCGATCCTCGCGAAATGTCAGGCGGCCATCCTCAACCTGCTTCCCTTCGTCATGTTGGCTGTCAATGTGTTCACTGAAATCAAGTTGTTCAAGGCCGTGCGCTCTCCCTTGTGTTCACAGGGTGTTCATGTTCGCAGGCTATGAAGGGGACCGGAGGGGAGGGGAGGGAAGGAAAGGAAAGTAAGTGGGAGGGAAAGGGAAGAGAAGGGGAGGCTGGGAAGGAAAAGGGAGTGAGGAAGAAAGGAGGGGGTTGGGAAGGAAAGGGAGTGGGGAAAAAAGGGAAGAAGGGGAGGAAAGGGAATGCGAAAGAAAAGGAAGGAAGGAAGAGGAAAGCAAGTAGGAAAGGGAGGTTGGGAAGAGGTGGGGAAGAAAGGGCAAGCTGGGGATAAGAAGGCGAGGAAAGAGGAGGGACGGAGAGAAGGGAGGAAGGGAAGGGAAAGCCATGAAAGAGGAAGGCCGGAGGGGGGAAGGGAGGACAGAGGAGGATCGAACGGAAGAAGAAGGGACGGAGAGAAGGAAGAAGAGAGGGAAGAGCAGGACGGAGGAGGATCGGAGGGAAGAAGGGAGGGAGGGAAACCCAGGAAAGAGGAGGGACGGAAGGAAGAAGGGGAGGAGGGAAACCCAAGAAGGAGGGAGGGAGGGAAGAAAAAAAAAAGGCTAGAGGAAAAAGCCAGGAAGGAGGGCCGGAGGGACGAGTGGAGGGAGCGAAGACTAAGAAAGAATAGGATCGGATGAAGAAGTAACGGAGGGAGGGAAGGCCAGACAGAGAAGGACCGGAGGGAAGAAGAGAAGGAGGGAAGGCCGAGGAAGGTCACCCTAGAGATGGAGAGGGTCAAGGGTCGAGGAGCTCCAGCGACAACAGAAGAAGTTTTAAGTGTTTACACCCGAACGAGGAATGGGGGATGGGGGCAGGGGGGGCAGGCAGCGACAGGGAAAGGGTGGGAGGATAGAGTTAGGTTGAGGGGGTGGGGGTGGGGATGGAAAGGTGGTTGTTTTGAAAGTTATTCCGATTTCTTTGTTATTATCGTAGGATATAAGAGAGACTGAATAAAAAGGCGGTGGATATATAGTATGTATATGTAAATATATATGTGTATCTCCCTCCCTCCCCCTCCCCCCTCACATACACACCACGTTCAAGGAACGGATCTTGAGACAATTTTCTGATAACAAGTTTATTTATTTGTGCATTCATGTATTTATTGGTTATCATGATTTTTATGTCGTTATCCTTCATTATTAGCTGCACTTTTATTTTCTCAAAGTCGATGTAATTTATTTCTTAATTATTTATGAGCTGTATGGTGAACCAAGTGGGAATAAATATACGTTGGTAGGCGACACGCGTTGGCAGGCGACACGGAAATATCACAGAACATGATTAATTATCCCTATTAAGGTTCCATCATGTACTGTAATCACGAATAGATTAATCTGCAATGATGGCGCAACGAGACAGACAGACAGGCAGACCAAAATGACCGGCAGACACTGAGGCAGAGACAGACACAAAGACTAACACAGGCGCACGCATGCACACACACACACGCTCACACGCAAGCATGCACGCACGCGCACACACACGCACGCACACACACACACGCACGCACGCACGCACGCACACACACTCACACACACACACACACACACACACACACACACACACACACACACACACACACACACACACACACACACACACACACACACACACACACACACACACACACACACACACACACACGCACACACACGCGCGCGCGCGCACACACACACACAGATACAGTAAGAGTCACAAAGAAAAAGAGAGAAAGAGAAAGAGAACGGAGGCAAGGGAGAGGGAGGAGAGGTCCGGGCACGGCAACAAAGGAGAGAGAGAGAGAGAGAGAGAGAGAGAGAGAGAGAGAGAGAGAGAGAGAGAGAGAGAGAGAGAGAGAGAGAGAGAGAGAGAGAAAGATAGCCCCATAGCAACAACACCGGCTTTTGCGCGCGACAAAGTTTACCACTAAATGAAAACCCGTTTAGGAACTGCGCAAACGAATCGCGTTACGGAGGTAATCCACGGGGAAAAGGAAGGGAAAGTTAGCACTGCAGAAGTCTGGCGTGTGTGCGTGGGGGGAGGGGGGGGGGCTGAAGATCGCCGCCTCGATAACATCTGGGAGACCCAAGTTATGTGATAATTTATGGGCAGGCAGAGTTTGAAGAAGGGAAATGTGTACTGATGCGGAGGAGGGGGAGGGAAAGAGAAAGGGGAAGGACAAAGGGAGAGGGAGAGAGAGGGATAAGGAAGGGAGAGGTTGAGGGATAGGGAAGGGAGAGATTGAGGAAAGGGGAGAGGGAGGAAAGGGGAAGGAAAACAAAGGAAGAAAAAATGAGACAGACAGAAAATCAACCAAACACAGAAGACTAAGGAGTAATATATAGAAAGAAAAACACAACACCAATGCTATCTCTGCAACAGAAGAATAATGAACAGGGGAAGCAGCGGTGCATGCAAACAGGTGACAGGGGGAAAGTGACTAACAGGTGGTCATTAAAGATAAGGGACGTGGGAGAAGGTTGGCAGGAAGATTATCATAAAAAACAGATGGTGTAGAAGGATAGTCGCAAAAAGCAGAGGAGGTAAAAGTTTTTGATTGAAAAGTAACTGACTTATACTTCGATGAAGGATATATAACTGATCTTTTAGTTGATATTATGAATTACGAATCCCATATATTCATGTGTTTTCCAGTTTTTTTGTTTTTTTTTTTCAATTTATTTATATTCTTATTATTCCCTTATACTTGTATTGTTGTATGAATGTAGATATATGAAGATAAACATTTGCATAATTAAAGTAAGATATCTTTGATCCATATTTTAGATAGATCTTTTCGTGTCATAAGTTTTTTTTTCTCGTTTTATTATCAGTTCAAATTTCAATTATCTGCTTTCTTGAGATCCTCTGTAGGAATATATCACGCACTCGGCCTTCTTCAATGTTTTTTTCGTATTTCGTTCGGGGTAGATACGCCGCGCCGGAGTGGTGAAATGTGGGGTTTGTGCCCGTAGATTTGCTGATGACTATGTGTGACATATCGAAGTTTTTACAAAATTAGGAGAGGTTGCTGAATGTTCATATTTTGCCATTCTTTGCTGTCGTTCACTAAGTGTTCTCTTCTCCCTCCTCCCATATAACTCCCTCTCCTCTTTCGACATACCGATGTTTGAGCAGCCCTCCAAGTCTTGGTTAGCTATTTTCACATGTGTGTTTGTTTGTTTGTTTGTTTTATAGCTATCTATTGCTTTATAAGTATTGGGAGTTTTTGTTTTTGTATATATCATTTACAGTATCTATGAAAAAATAAGAAAGGGAATGAATTTGCATCTCTGTCGAGTTTTTAATTATTATAAAAATAATTCTAACATTTTGAATACTAAGCCAGGTAAATATTCTAAGTGAATTTTCTAGACAATGTCTTTTTACCAGATTTGAATAGAGGCTCCAAGCCAAGTATTTCTAATTTTAGATTATAAGGTAAATGTATTCGTTGTTTTTCCCTTGAATTTTATTTCGTTGAGTATTTTCCGAAGCATAAGCTTTAATAAATGAAGAACGAGGACAGAGTTTGAAAGAAATTAATGTTAGGAAATAATAAAGAGAAAGAGAAAAAGGGAAAGGTATGAGGAGAGTAGGGAAGAGTGGGGTATGGGTAGCCGCGGATAGATTGGTAGGTAAGTAGGAAAGTTGATGGGTAGGTAGGTAGGTAAGTAGGTGGCAGATAGGTAGTAATATAGAAAAGTGAGTAGACAAGTAGGCAAAACAAGACAAGCAGACAAGACACGTAGGCAAGCAAGCAGGCAGACACAGGGAAGGTAGACAGAGAAGCAGGTAGGTAGGTAGATAGGATGGTAGGTCAGCAGGCAGGCAGGCAGGCAAGCAGTCACAAGGAAAGCAGGTAGGTAGGTAGGCAAGCAAGCAGACAGGAAGGCAAGCAGGCATATAGGTAGGCGGGGAAAAGAAGCGACCTTTGAACGGCTCCCTTGCATCCTCTAATCTAAAAATCGTCCAGAATTTTACGCAAAGTCGTAAGTCTCGGCGCAAAGTTTCACCGAAGACCCCGCCGGTATTAAGACATGAAGCATACGCCGCTGGACTCTGGTACGAAGCCATTATCCTTCGGAGGCCGTGAATTACGGAGCCTCGCTCTTAAATCGGCCCGATTTTCTTGCTCATCTCGCTTCTTCGCCATTCTTCTTCTTCTTGCTCTTGTGTCTTGCATTAATAACCCTTCGCCGGTTTTGTTTGTGTGTGTTTTATTACTTTTGGGGTATATATATTTTTTTTTCTTTTTTTTTTCTTTTTTTTCTTTTTCTTTTCATAAGGTTATATCTCCGTTAGTTCCCCCCCTCGCTCTCTCTTCTCTCTCTCTCTCTCTCTCTCTCTCTCTCTCTCTCTCTCTCTCTCTCTCTCTCTCTCTCTCTCTCTCTCTCTCTCTCTCTCTCTCTCTCTCTCTCTCTCTCTCTCTCTCTCTCTCTCCTCCCTCTCCCTCTCCCTCTCCCTCTCCCACTCTCCCCTCTCTCTCTCCTCCTCCCTTCCTTCCTTCCTTTGTTACCCCCACCTATCCACCCCCTCTCGGTTTAATTATAGATAGCATAATGTTGATAATTTACATGTTAGTTTTTCTTTTTGTATACGAACTTATTATTTGTATCTGTTTATTTTAATCCTGATAAATTATTTTGTGAGACATTGTTTATAAAATTAACAAATTAGACGTATTTGTTGGATTCCGTTTTGTTGTTTTTTATGATGTCCTTGCTATTATTGTTGTTGTTTTTAACGTAGTTGCCTGTTTTTTTAGCTGTTTTTGTGACTGCGCCTTTCCAGTGACAGTGACAAGTAAAAATTACGAAGGCACTGTATACTTTCGCTTGATGTCAGAATTTGCATAAGCTTTGTCAGCAAACTCATAACCTGTGAATGGATTAATGTTGTTTATCAGTTTATGCAAATGCTATATGTTTTTTTTCTCTCTCTCTTTTTTTAATTCTTCAGTAGGTCATTATAATTGTCGAGGTTTTTGAAGATGCCCTCCGTCATCTTCTTCATCTTCTTCATCTCCTCCTCGTCTGTGTCAGCTCGAATAAATATATACGTTTATTATGGCATAGTCTCTGTGTACAATTAATGTTAAAGAAACATAGCGGTGTTCTCAAGTAATTTATGAATTAGATGCAAATTTTGATCAGTTTGAATATATTGAAGAAGAATGATGTGAACAGAGAGAGTAAAAGAAAATTATTTTGAAAAATACATAAAAATAAGCGCGACATTGTAGAAAAATACACATATTACAGACATTTTATTCTATTCTGAAATGATACAGCCCAAAAATATTATGCAATGCTCCAAACGACAAAATTCGCCATTCCCCGACAATCCCGCTGCCGGCGAAATATTTTGATGAGATTTATCGCTGGGAGCTGGCGAGTCGCGGAGGCAGGCCCGTGGCGCCGCTGCGTTATTTTATCTGTTTGTGGTTATCCCTCAGGAGGCGGGGCAGGCGGGGCCAGGGGAAGGGGGTGGAGATAGACAGGTGGGCAGTTAGATAGAAAGATAGATAGATATGACGTATGTGTATGTATGTATGTATATATAATATATATAGTTATATATATATATATATATATATATATATATATATATATATATATATATATATATATATATTATATAATATATATATAATATATATATATATAATATATATTTATAATATATATATATATTATATATATCATATATACATCATACATATATCATATACTAATATATATATATATATATATAATATATCTATAATGTATACATATATGGTATATATATATATATTATATTATATATATATATATATTATATATATATATATATATATATATATATTTATCTTATATTATATAATATATATATATATCTATATATATATAATATATATTATATATCTATATATTTATATATATCACACACACACACACACACACACACACACACACACACACACACACACACACACACACACACACACACACACACACACACACACACACTACTATTGCGATTTATTGGTCGTGCCATGCAACATTTCTCTTTCCGTCAATAAACATTCCATTGTCTCCTTCTATATTTTCTCTCCCTCGTTAATCTCTTGCTGCTTCTTATTTCCTCTTGCGTTAACACCGTCTTTGTTTCTTTTTCTTTTACTTTACTTTGTCTTCTCCTGCACCTCCTGCTCCCTTAGTTATTACTGCTACTGCTGCTCCTCCCCTGCTCCTTTCTCCTTCTCTTCCTCCTTTTTCTTTCCTCCTTCTCATATTCCTTTCTTTCCTCCTCCTCTTCTTCTTAATCTACCTCTTGTTTCTCCTCCACCTTCCCTTTCTCCTCCTGTTCCTCTCCTCTCCTCCCCCTCCCCCTCTTCCTCCTCCTTCCTGCTCCTGCTTCCGCTCCTCCTTCTTCCCTTCCCCCTCCTGCTCCTGCTTCTCCTCCTCTTCGTCGTCGTCGTCGTCCTCCTCCTCCTCCTCCTCCTCCTCCTCCTCCTCCTCCTCCTCCTCCTCCTCCTCCTCCTCCTTTTCTTCCTTTTTTTCCTCTTGCTCTTCCCCTTCCTCTTCCTCTACCTTCTCCTCTTCCCCCTCCTCCTCTTCCTCTACCTTCTCCTCTTCCTCCTCTTCCATCTCCCTGTCTCCACCTCCACCATTGATCACTGGCGGCCCCAGGTGGCATAATACTGGCTCATGAATGTAGATTGATCACCGTGTATTATTTTGGCGGGTTTAGCTGTGATTAATGAATGAAGCGATGAATAATGAAAGGTTGTCGGGGGTGGAAATCTAGTTATTGAATTTCTACACTTGGGAGGGACTGACTACTGCTGCCTGTGATGTTTTCTCGCCTCCTGTTCCGATGTTTCTGTGACTGATGTTTTTTATGTTTATTTGTTTTTTCTCTTCCTTTTAGTGTTGTGTTTGTCTGTCCTTGTTTTGTTATGCTTTCTTTTATATGTTTATTTATTTATTTTTATTATTATTTTTTTTTTTACGTTTCTTTTTTCGTCTTTATTCTTTCTCCATTCCTCGTCCCTCATTTTTTCTTCTTCTTCTTCTTCTTCCTCCTCCTCCCACCACTTGTTTTTCCTTGTACTCGTCTGTGCCCTCGTTTTAACATTCCTTTGCGTTTTGTCGTTCCTTTCTTAATAATTATACCTCATTTCGTATATTTTTCCTCTCACTTTTCTGCCATTCTTTTCTCCTTTTCTATTTCATATCGCTCGGAAGGGAAGACGGGTAGGGAGAAGCGATTGTTAAGTTAAGGAGAGAGGAGGATAAAAACAAAATGAAAAGAAAAAAGGATGAAAGGTGGAACAGGGAAAATATTGATAATTAGAAAGCAGCGAAACTGAAGAGAAAAGAGAAAGCAAGAAAATTTAAAAGGCAAGGCAAAGGGGGGAGGGGGCGAGAGGTTACTTGCTGTATAGAATGAAGAATGAAGTGGAGTGAAAGATAAATCGTGTAAATTCTGTGATATTCGGGGGAATGAAAAGAGGAGGGAGGGAAAGGGATGGAAAAGGAGAGAGAGGGGGAGAGGAGAAGGAGGGAGGGTGAGGGAGAGGGGAAGGAAGGTAGAGGGAGAGGGGAAGGAAAGTAGAGGGATGGGGAGGGAGAGGAGAAGGAAGGTAGAGAGAGAGGGAGGGGAATAGGGAAAGAAAGGGAGAGGCAGAGGGAGAAGGACGGGGGTAGAGGCAGAGGGAAAAGGAGAGAGAGAGAGGCAGAGGGAAAAGGGAAGGGGAGAGAGGCAGAGGGAAAAGGAGGGGGAGAGAGGCAGAGGGAGATGGGAGATGGAGAGAGAGAGAGAGAGAGAGAGAGAGAGAGAGAGAGAGAGAGAGAGAGAGAGAGAGAGAGAGAGAGAGAGAGAGAGAGAGAGAGAGAAGGGAGAGAAGCAAAGGGGGAGAGAGGCAGAAGGAAAGGGAGATAGATAGATAGATAGAGGGAGAGGGAGAAAGAGAGAGATGAGAATTATGAGACAAAAAAAAACGGTAGTTGAAATAAGGATAAAACTAAGGGAGAGTATAGAAGAAAGAAAATAAAAAACGGAGGAAATAAGGAGAAAATATGAAAAGCAAAAGAAGAAACAAAAGATGGCGAAAATGGAAATAAGGCACAGAAAACAAAAAAAGGAATTGATAATTAAACTCCATCGCGGATTTTATGGGTAGTTTGTGGGTGTCTGTTTGCTGGAATGGGGAGAGGGGAGAGGTGGACGGAGGAGAAAAGGGGAGGATGAGTAGCAAGGGGAATGGCGGGAGAGAGAAAACAAGGATGGGTAGAAAGTTGAGTGGGCGGGAGAGAGGGGAAAGGTGGGCGGGAGAGGAGAAAAGGGGAATGATGGAAGGAAAGAGGAGTGGGTGGGAGAGAAACGTAGGATGGATGGGAAGGCGAGTGGGCGGGAGAAGGGAAAGATTAAAAGAGAGGGGAGTGGGAGGGAGAAGGGAAATATGGAAATATTAGTGGAGAGGAGAGGGGTGAGTGAGGAAAAGAGGGGAGAGATAGGAGGAGAGGGCATGAATGGGTGGAGAGGGATTGGGCGTGAGAGAAAAGGGAAAAGATGAGCGGAGAGGGGAGTGGGCGGGCGAAAAGAAGAGGAGAAGAATAAACAGGAGAAGACGGGAGGGGAGAGGAATGGAAAGAAAGGGGAGAGAGTGAGGGGAAGGGGTCGGGGGTAGAGAGACAGTCAGTGTATTGTCATAAAGGGGAAATAGCCTGTTTGCCGTAGGGTGTATAGAGAAGCCTACAGGGGCCGGGTTAGCGGGGTTTATTTGGTCAGGTTAGGAGGTTCCGATGTTTGCTGTGATGAGCGAAAGAGGGGAAGGGAAAAGGGGAGGCGGGGCGAGGGGAAGAGGAGAAGGGAAGGCGGGGCGAGGGGAAGAAGAGAAGGGGGAGGCGGGGCAACGGGAAGAGAAGAGAGGGGAAGGGGTGCTGGCCGAGGATTATAGGACAATGTAGGATAAACCGATGATGATGGATTGAACTGGATTTTGGGGCGTCATTCCATTTGATTTGGTGGTTGGACATGTTAACTTGTTGTTCTTTATTGTTATTGCCGTTGTTGTTGTTATATTGTTGCTGCTAGAGTTATTAGAGTTGTTTTGTGCTCAGTTGTAGTGGCTTGTGTTATTATTATTATTATTATTATTATTATTATTATTATTATTTTGCATTATTAGCGAAGATGATAAGTGAATAAGTCGCCTTTATTTTCTCCTTTGTCTCCCCCAGTATGTGGAAGCTTTTTCCATAATCCTGATAATCTCCGTCTTTTTGTTTTCCTATTTTCAGCGAGTCTGTGTTTCTCGTCTTATTTTCCTTGTTCGATTTTTACTTTATTATATTTTATCCTCCCTTCTTCGTATATTTATTGTCAATTTAGATAGATAGGTAGATAGATGGAGGGACATATTTTTTCTTCCAATCCATTGTTTATTCCTCTCTCCTCTCTCTCATCTTCCCCTTCCTCTTCTTCATCATCTTTTATTTGTTTGTCTTCACTATCCTCCTCTTTCTCCTCCTCCTGTTCTTAAATAACCAGTTTTTCTTTGTCTTCCTCCTCTTATTCCTCCTCCTACCGCCCCCTCCTTCCGTGTGGGTTCTTTGCATGCGGTGTAATTAATGTAATGTCTTGGCTGTGACGTGCCGGAATTTTGATAAGTGTCTCGGACTCTTACTCGTGGTTCTGTTGAGAAATAGAACCGTTAGTCGTACACTTGGATCCCCTTCTTGTGAGTCGCTGCTCTTTTATTGCACTTTCTCTATTTCCTTTTTGTGTCTCTCTTTTTCTCTGTTCTTTCTTTCTCTTTCTGGATTATGTTTTGCTACCTCTGCTTGTCCCTCCCTCCCTCTATCTCATCTTCCCTCCTTCCCTCCATCTCTCCTTCCCTCCCTATCTCTGTCTCTCTTTCCCTCCCTCACTCTATCTCTCCTTCCCTCCCTCTCTTTCCGTCTCCTTCCCTCCCTCCCTCTATCTCTCCTTCCCTCCCTCCCTCTATCTCTCTTCCCTCCCTTCCTTCATCTCTCCTTCTCTTCCTCCCAGTTCTCCTACTCTCCCTCCCTTCCTTCCTTCCTCTTTCCCTCCATCTTTCCTTCCCTCTTTCTCTCTCAACTTCCCTCCCTACTTCCTTTATCTTCTCTCTCTCATTTCTTTGTATTTACCCGTCTTTTCTCATACCCTTTCTCCCATCCCTCCGGCTCGCCCTCCTGTTCGTATGAAGGTGTGCGTTCATATGTAGATCATGTGGATTCAGGATCGTACGCACAAGGAGCCAACAGTTTTGTGTGTGCATGCCGGGGCTCCTTTGTGTGTTTACGTACACGCATGTGCATTTCCTCCGAGCTCTGCCGGGATTGTATTATTGGTATGAAGCAAGTAACACGGTTGCTGTATACTATGTGCAGAAGTACCCTCGCTGACGATGTTTATGGGGTGCATGTTCGGAATATATAAAGGTGCATGATCTTAGAATACACACGAGGGCGTACGTTCTTCGCAGGGAGAGCTTTATTCTGTGAGATACGATAGTCTTTGATACTTGTGGAAGGCATTTTTTCAGTGGGTATTAACGTACACGAACACGCACAGATGTGTTTGTGTCCGTATGTCTGTCTGTATGAGTATGTGCATGTGTGTCTATCTTTGGGTATGTGTGTACAATTTTAACTATGTCAGTGGATATTGTCTGTATGTGTAAGCATGTGTGTGTGTGTGCGTGCGTGCGTGCGTGCGTGTGTGTGCGAGTGCGAGTGTGTGTGTGTTTGTGTTTGTGTGTGCGTGTGCGTGTGTGTGTGTGTGTGTGTGTGTGTGTGTGTGTGTAATATATGTCATTTGACGATTTTCCTATTTGTTTTAACTCGTGGTCCCGGCCAGAGAGCACGAGTAGCACTGGATATTGAACACACACACCCCGGCGTTCGATGCGTTGGCCCGTAACGTTTTTACCTAACAATTGAGATACTCCTCCAACATCTGTGCGTGTGCGAGCAGTAAAGCACTAGTGCCATTTTGCATCATATTGCGTGCACTTGCTTTTGTCGGACACTCGGTCTCGTTGCTCGCGATGATGTGCCGCAATAGACGAGATACTTAACCCAATCCCACCGAATCGGGCGAAAGGCATTGAGCAAATGGACGCCCGCTCTTCGCCCACGAAAGATTATGTCCCTGTTGATTAAATTGCACTAGCAACAAATTTCCGATTGGTTTTATGATAATCTCGACCGCCTTGCCGCCTGTTGCAGAGTGCGTTATGATGGGAATTGAAGTCGCTTTAACGGCTGCAACCGCGAAATTGTTGCCTGTTTTCGGGCTTTGTCATTTGCCGCGGAAACGCCGCCGAACTCTTGCCAGTAAGATAATGTAAGAGGGCGGGATGTAGTCTTTTTCATTTTACATTATTGATGGCATTACTACTATTATTATCATCATTATCGTAATAATAATAACAATTATTATTATTATTATCATTTTAATTATTATTATTATCGTTATTGCTATTATTGATGTTGTTATTGTTGTTGTTGTTGATATCATCATATTTTTTGCCTTTATATTTAATATCGAAAATTATTTTGCCCTGAAATATACACATGTTTTCTTGGCCCTGTTTGCATGCTTGTATGTGACCTGTGACGTGCCATGTGATTGTGTGTGTGTGTGTGTTTACCTGTATCTGTATTTGACTGAGATTGTATGCATGTATATATGTTCTGTCTATGTACTTGCGTGTGTCAGAGGCGTAGTTGATATGTCTGTGAGTGTACGTTTCTATGTGTGTATTGTAGAAGAAAAATTTTATGTGAGTTTATTCTTGCACTTTCATACCTATATCAAGACTCGGGTCAAAATTTCTTGCACTGAGAACGTGATTTCCCAAGTAAATATTTGCCTCGTAAATTGTTTGACTCGTCGAGGCTACAAGAGGTGTATGGTAGCGATGCACTTTATACTTTGCTACTGTTCGGAAATATTTGCAGTGTGCTATTCCGTGTTGCAGAAATAGGTTTTAGAGAATAACGTAGAGAAGCGACTGTTTTATCCTTAAATATTAAGGTAAGGAAAATACCGTTTTATTTTTATTTGGAAGATTATATGGTTATTTTTGTAAACTTTAAAGACCACAAAGTGTATATTTAGTTTATATACATATCGCGACATGCGACTCCCACGTTATTCCTACCAACACCCCCTCTCCCGTGCCAACAGCCCACCCCACCCATTTCATTCTTACCACCACCCCAAAACTCCCTCTCCCATGCCAATACCCCACCCCCGTGCCAACACCCCTCCCCCTCACCCCTACCAACGACCAACCCCCCTTTCCTATACCAACACCTCCTCCCCTCCACCTCCAACACCCAGCCCTCACTGAATCCGGTGAGTCACACGAACAAAATACTGAGCGTTGTGAAGCATAAAGTGTGAAAATTTTCCAAGTGCAAGAGCTCCCCTTGGCAATATGTTCCATTATTTATGGTATATTATATACGTGAAGCGCGTGCGAGAGCTGTGTTCCACCCTACTTGGCCCCCTCCCCTCCCCACCTCCCATAACACCTTTCGTGTGTATATGTG
>NC_051403.1:21754922-21762422 GCF_015228065.2 Penaeus monodon | reverse complement strand
GGCGCTATTATTCCATTATATTCTGCGACGATTTTTTTTACTAGTTCATATCTGGATAATTGACATTTGGTCTCGCGGATTTCATTTTTTTTAAGCTTTGTGATTTTTTTTCTTTTTGTATAATGGGTTGGTAATCAGATGCGAAATATTTCTGGCTTTTTTTCATTGGGGGAACCTGTGATCTGGATGCCTTACTGACCTGTGACTTGCATCCCTTACTGACCTGTAGCTTGAATCTCTTACTGACCTGTGACCTGGATGCCTTACTGACCTGTGACCTGGATGCCTTGCTGACCTGTGACTTGGATGCCTTGCTGACCTGTGACCTGGATGCCTTGCTGACCTGTGAATTGGAGACCTTTCTGACCTGTGGTCTAGATCCCTTACTGACCTGTGCTTGGATGCCTTCTGACCTGTGACTTGGATTCCTTACTGACCTGTGCCCTAGATGTTTTACTGACCTGTTGACCTGGATGTTTACTGACCTGTATTCTTGATGCTTTACTGACCTGTATCCTGGATGCCTTACTGACCTGTGAATTGAGTGATCGCCATGACACGTGAACCGCCACCGAGACTGCCGAACGACCCGCTGACCTTATAAGCGAGATTGACACATGACCTATTCGGAAGTTAACATGTCGACGTCTGACCTATTCACAAATTAGAAATTAGCGACATCCATGTCTTTGTAAGGCCTTTGTTCTATGTCGCTCTCTCCTCTCTTCGCCATTCTTTTCACAAATTGTTAGTATTATTTTGGGGGCCATTTTTTGCTTTGGGAAACAGTTAGGCTTGTTTAATTATCAATTAGACTATTTGTTTGGTCGTTAAGTTGTTAAGCTGTTTTATGATAGTTACCAGTCCCTGTTTTAAAACCTAATATCTTCCTTGTATTGTCCAGTTATGTGATTTTCTCTCTGATTTTTTCTCTCTGGTCTTCTGTCCCTCCCACCCCCTCCCTCTCTCCTCCCTCTCCCTCTCCCTCTCCCTCTCCTTCCTCTCCCTCTCCCTCTCTCCTCCCTCTCTCTCCCTCCCCCTCCCCTCCCCCTCCCTCTCCCCCTCATTTTCCCTCTCCCTTTTCCTCCCTTTCCCTCTCCCTCGTGCATTCTTCACCTGTCCATTATTCCCCACCTTTCGTAAGTCGTGTCCCGTGACCTTTAGTTTCTTAGACCCTCGCCAAGTGTAAAGCGATTTCTTCGTTTGGCAGCGTCGTATCTTCGCCTTTTTCATACATTTACATATTTTCGTTTCGGGAAATGCCATTGCACGTTTCCTTGCTGAATGCATTCTCGCTCTTTTCTTCTGTTTTCCTCGATTATTTATTCTCTACTTTATTTTCGTGAAGTTCTTATTGTTTTTTGTTGTTGCTCCTGTTATTTTCATAAAGACATATGCACACTGACGCGTACAGAAACATATACACAGATATACACATACACAAAATCACAAACACAACAAACACACACATAACACAACACATATTCAAACTCGCCCCCCCCCCCACCACACACACAGATACATAAAAGTTTACACACGCGCTCGCTAAGATAAAGATCGTCTACTTCTTCACAAACACTCTCTTTCACGTATACATGTCAGCGACAGAACACACGCCAACAATGGGAACTTGATTTTTATATGGGACGGGAACCACGTTTCTGTAGCCCCGGGGTAGGCAGGCTATCGAGGCCCCCATCTTGTCTTCCATTCATTTCACCCGCGGCTTGCCTGGGTATATGGCGCTGTTCCTCGTTTTTTTTTTTTTGTTTTCTCTCTCTCTTTTTCTTTTGGTTTTGGTTCTTTCGCTTTCTTTATCTCTTACTCTATCTTTGTGTCTTTCTCTCTCACTCTGTCTGTCTTTGTGTCTCTCTCTTACTCTCTCTATCTTTTTCTCGTTCTTTCTTACTATATCTTTGTCTCTCTCTCTCTCTCTCTCTCTCTCTCTCTCTCTCTCTCTCTCTCTCTCTCTCTCTCTCTCTCTCTCTCCTCTCTCTCATCTTGCTCGTCTCTCTCTCTCTCTCTCTCTCTCTCCTCTCCACTCTCTCTCTCTCTCTCTCTCTCCTCTCTCTCTCTCTCTCTCTCTCTCTCTCTCTCTCTCTCCTTCTCTCTCTCTCTCTCTCTCTCCTCTCTCTCTTTCACACACACACACACTCTCTCTCTCTCTCTTTCTCGTTCTCTTTCTCTCACTCACTTTTCTTGCATTATTTCTTTAAGTACCATATTATCTTCTCCGTGTCTGTCAATAGCACACTTTACTCTTTCCGCAAGTTTTCTCCGCATCTTCTTCCTCCAAATCACTTCCTTTCATTCCCCTGCGTTTTAAGACTCCCGCAACTTCTTTTAACGTTTTTCACCTTATAAAGTAGAGAGGGAGAGAGGGAGGGTGGAGGAGAGGGAGGTAAGGAGAGAGTGGGAGAGCTGAGAGGTAGAGGGAGCGGGAGAGGGGGAGAGGTAGGGAGGTAGGGGGAGATGGAGAGAGGGTGGAGATAGAGGGAGGGAGGAGAGAGAGGGAGAGCTGAGAGAGAGAGAGAGAGAGAGAGAGAGAGAGAGAGAGAGAGAGAGAGGAGAGAGAGAGGGGGGAGAGAGAGAGAGGGAGGGGGAGGAGAGAGAGAGAGAGGAGGAGAGGAGAGAAGAGAGAGAGGAGAGAGGGAGGAGATAGAGAGAGGGAGGAGAGATGAGAGAGAGAGAGAGGAGTTATATTGATATATTATATATATTTATAATGATGATATATAGAGAGAGGAGAGAGAGAGAGAGAGAGAGAGAGAGGAGGGGGAGGAGAGAGAGAGAGAGGGAGGGGGAGGAGAGAGAGAGAGGAGAGAGAGGGAGGAGAGAGAGAAGAGAGGGAGAGGCAGAGAGAGAGAGAGAGAGGGAGAGGGAGGAGAGAGATAGATAGAGAGGGGATATATATATTTATATAATAAATAATAATAAATAATATATAATATAAGAGAGAGAGGAGAGAGAGGAGGAGAGAGAGAGACGAGAGAGAGAGAGAGAGATGTGATATAGAGAGAGGGAGATAGAGAGAGAGAGAGAAGAGGGGGGGGGGGGAGACACAGAAAGAGAGAGAGAGGGAGGGAGGAGAGACAGAGAGAGAGAGAGAGAGCGGAGGGAGGAGAGAAAGAGAGAGGGGGAAGAGAGAGAGCGATGGAGAGCAGAATAGACAGAAAGAGGAGAGTACAGCAGAGCAGACTAAAGAGGAGTGGAGCAAGTTAGAGAAGGGACGACGTAGAGAGATGAGAGAGAGAGAGAGACGAGAGCGGGAGAGAGAGAAAGAGATATTAATTTACTGATTGAGGCAGGCAGACACGCACAGACAATTAGACAGACACAGACAAATACACAGACAGACTTTAAAGAGGTTGTGGGCAAGTTTAATGACACGTGGCCGTCTTGCCTTACACCGTAATAAACGTTGTTTCTGATGACTGTCCGGATAACGAGGATTCTCATTACGGTCTCTTATTACGCATTCATTTTGATCCATCGTCGTCGTCATCATCATCATCGTCGCGGTTGTCATCATCATTGATTTTTTCCTCCTCTTTATGCTGTCTTCCTGTTTCGCTGCTTAGATTACCGTGTCACGATGATTACCCTTTCGTCCGGCTTTTTTTTCTTCTTCTTTTTTCTTTTTTCTTTCTTTTTCCTTTTTTGTTCCTGTGGGGGGGGGGAGAAGGAGTACTTTATTTTTCGATTGTCTTAACTAGTCAGTATTATTTTTTTTTTTTTTTTATAAAGCTATATGTTTTGTGTTTTTAATTACATTACTTTTATCGATATCACTTAGTTTACAAAGTGCTGTCGACAATATATGTTCAACACTTGTTTTATTTTTCATATATTTTTTAGCCTTTTTATCGACAATTAAATAATATTGTTCAGAATATTATTTGTATACAACTGTTTTTCTTTTTATCAGTCGATGATTCATAGCCAATTTACGTTTTTTTTGTAAGTCCACAACAGTGACATGACGAAAAAGTACCTTGGCACTCAGGGTCCGATTGATTATGCATCTGCGGACCATTTGGATACTTAATTAATAGGAGGGGCTTTATGTTGGCAGGTGTTTATGCCGGCGTCAATTAATGTGGAGTGTATGTAGGGTTCGCTCCGTCCTTAATTACGTCGTAGGGGGTTTCGTTATTGTTGTTGTGTCGAACTGCTGGTTGCCTCGATTGTTTAGCTGCTGTGGTGGTGTTTTGGGGGGATGTTCTGTCTGTGGGTTTGGGGGGTGGGTGGGGGGGAGTTAAATGTTGGGAGGTGATAGGGTGCTTGTGTGTGTGTGTGTGTGTGAGAGAGAAAGAAAGAGAGAGATAGAGAGATAGAGAGAGAGGATATAGAGAGATATAGAGAGATATAGAGAGATATAGAGAGATATAGAGAGATATAGAGAGAAGAGAGAGATATAGAGAGAGAGAGATAGAGAGAGAGAGAGAGAGAGAGGAGAAAAGGAAGGAAAGAGAGAGAGAGAGCGATAGCAAGAACGAGAACGAGAACGAGAGAATGACAGATTACGTCACCAACTTAATAAACGAGTGAGCAGGGTAAGTGAGCGAGCGAGCGAGCAAGTCCTTCCACACCCATAACCCACGGTGTTCACTCCCCGCCTCCCACTTCAACTTATAATAACGGAAAGGAAAAAATCTCCCCAACGACACACCCAAAATATCGAGCAGAAGAAACACAAATCGCCTTAAGTTCTCAAGAGACGAATGCTCCCACCGCCCTTTGCCCACCGCGTGTTAATAATGCTGTAATGCCGTAATGCTGTATGATGCTGACTTTCTCTAGGTCGCGACTATCCTCCTTGCAAAGACTGTGGACGCGTGGTCTCTCTTGCATTGCACGTTACATAGGGTCAACCTTGCATGTGTGGTTTGTGTTATTGTGTTTATTGTCTGAGTGTTTGTATCATTGTTTTGTTATTTTTTTTATCGATGTGATCGTTAGAGTTGTTATTTAATATTTTCAATTTTCTTGTTTGTTTTTATTGCAGTTTTTCATTGTTATTATTATTATTATCGTTGCTCTTAAAATGATAACTATTATTGTTGTTACTATGATTATTATTATCATTTTTATCATCATTGTTATTATAGTTATTGCTATTATTATTGTTTTGACCACTAGCTATCGGTGTTATTCGAAATATTTATCAATGATTTCAGTTCTCGTCTCCATTTTATTTTCGCTTGTGATACATGGGAAATCTTCCTCCTTCTTTCTCGGTCTTATATGATACATGTTTTCTTGTTTCTTCTTCTTTTTCGTTTTCTTTTTGTCATTACCATTATGTATTGTTGTTATCATCATCATCATCATCATCCTTCATCATCCCCCTTCTTGTTCTTTGACTTCCATTTCTTCCTCATTTTCTTCTCGTGTTATTTCAGTTTTTAGCTTTCACTGTTTTTATTGAAATTTATCTTGCTGTTGTCATTCTTTTTACTAATTATGTTCACCATATAGGAAGATATACAGAAACGACAAAAAAAACACACACACACAAAATATATATATATATATATATATATATATATATATATATATATATATATATAAATATATAAATAAAAAGAACAGAGGATGGATAGTCTAGTGGGACGGGTCCTGGTCCTTTACCACGGCTAACGCTACGGCATAATATATTCCTTGGGCCGGATCTGTCTCTCTTAAAGGCGGTGGTGATTGCATAAACGTCTTAGGAGATGGATGAAGCATTGGATGCGCAAGGGAGGGGTAGTATGTGGTGAACTGTGGTGGAATTATGATGTTTCGCTGTGGTTGTGGTGGTGTGATAATGGTGGTGGTTGGTTGTGATGTTATTGTATTGTCGTTGTTTTCTGTTTTTGTTGTTATGTTGTTTCTCTGTTCTTTTTTCTGATAGTGTTATTGTTATTTTTTTATAGATCGTCACCCTTAATGATTTTTGTTAGGATCTGATAATTATCTTAAAATACGATGCTCAATGATATCAATAAAACTTATGATAATTTTTTGTACAGTATGGTATTTTTTCCGTGACATTATTCATCATTTTCTTCGTGCTGGGTGACTGTGTACACCAACATTTTTTTTTATTTATTTATTTATTTTTATGTTTCTACTGTTTTTTTCTTCTTGTATTGCAGTTTGTCGACATGTGTAGTTAAATATACTCCTCTGCGTATGTTATTGTCAGAATCAGTAATTTAACAAAATAAATAGATACATAGAAAAAAGCCGTAAGAGAGAAAATGAGCAATCAGCAACAAAATTGTCCTTCCCTATTTCTTGTGTCATCAGAAGCAGGTTGATTTTCCTCCCGTCGTTCTACGCTCTTGGTTCCGCCTGGTAAATTCTACCATGGTCGGCGTCATATATATATATATATATATATATATATATATATATATATATATATAATATATATATATATATATATATATTATATATTTTTATATATATATATATATATATATATATTTCTCTCTTCTCTCTCTTCTCTCTCTCTCCTCATCTCTCTCTCCTCTCTCCTCTCTCCTCCTCTCCCTCTCATCTCTCTCTCTCTCTCTCTCTCTCTCTCGCTCTCGCTCTCTGTCGCTCCCGTGCCGTGTCTTACGTTTGTCTTCACATAATATTCTTGGTCGTTCTCCCTCGCGTATTTTCTCTTTTGAGGCAGGGAGCTTAGAGCGTAACTGCAGAGAATTAGAAGGAAATCAATGAGAGGCAAGGCCGGTAATGTTTCTTTTACCTGGTGGACAAGATGGGAGGTAGTCAGCGTGAAGCAAGGTCAGCAGTCAACTGTGTTTCCCTTAGCAGTGTGAGGTAAGGTGAGAAATTGTTTTCTTTGCCTGGTGGAGGTGATTAGGAGATCAGTATGAAGCAAGGTCAACAGAGGTCAGCAATTAACTTTTCTTTTACCTGGTGGAGATGATTAAAGGTAGTCAATGTGAAGCAAGGTCAGCAATCGACAATGGTTCTTTTACCTGATTAGAAGGAAATCAATGTGAGGCAAGGTCAGTAATCAACAATGTATCTTTTACCGGGCGTTGCTATGGACTAATGTAACCTTTACTGAGGTTATTATGAGAGTTTCTGCGCCCGGAAAAAAATATTTTTGTGACTTATTCCACGTAAATCTACTATACTTTTATATAACACAGCAGGAATTACCCCAGTAAGAGTGGGGTTCCTTAATTGCTTCAAGGAATAATTGTTTGTATTTCTTGTTTTGTTTATGTAATCCTCTAGCAATATACATTTGCATGTGGTATCGCTGGTCTCTCACCATCCTTTGTATTTTATTTATTGTTTGTAACTGTTGTAGATTATAAATGGAAAAAGTACTGCAGTAGGTATGTTGATAAATTAATGAAATACAAAAAAGAAGAATGGGGAAAATATAATAGAAATCACAAACAATACCTTGACAAATGGAATTAATGAAATTATAAAAAAATTGTCACTGCTAATCGTCTTCCGTCTCTCTCTCTCTCTCTCTCTCTC
>NC_051403.1:21747422-21749922 GCF_015228065.2 Penaeus monodon | reverse complement strand
GTGCAAATTTTTTAAAATATTTGTTTATATATAACATTATATATATTTTATGTTTTTTTATTTTAAAATTAAATATATTATTTAATATATATATATATATATTGTATGTTTTATGTTTTATATAACTTGTGTGTTGTGTGTTGTGTGTGTGTGTGTGGGGTGTGGTGGGGGTGTGGGGGTGTGTTTTTGTGTGTGTGTGGTGTGTGTGTGTGGTGTGTTTTTTATATATATTTATAATATATTATTTATATATAAATTTTTATAAAATTTTAATATTTATATTTTTTTTATTTTTTATAAATTATTTTATGACGTTTTTATAATATATATATATATAAATAAAATTTTATAATATATAATTTTTTATATATTATAACTAATATATATTATATAATATATATTTTTATATAATTATATTTATTATTTTATACACATTGTGTGTGTGTTTTATTTCTATATATTTTTTTGTATGTATATCCCAATCTGTTTATATATACACTATGTATGTGGGGTGTATGGAATTTTGGGTATATTATTACTACCCACACACACACACCACACCCCCACACCCCCAACCCACACCCCCACACACACCCACACCACAAAAACCCCACATTTTCTACTTATGTATATGTCTTTATATACTCTACTTCTATATAAAAAATTATATATACAAAAAAAATAATATAAATATATTATATATTATTATATATAAAAATATATTTTTATATGTATATTATATATGTATTATATATTATATATAATATATATATATTTATATTTATAATAATAAAACAACTCATACCATACCTACAATAAACTACATAAGACTTTTTATTACTATGCTGTACTATATATACCATACTTCTAATACATATTTATATACAATACATATATATACCCCACACACCACACACAACCACACCCACCCCACCACCCACACACACAAAAAAATAATAATTATATATATATATAATATAATATATTATATAACACCCACACACACACAACCCCCAACCCACACAACCACACCCCAACACACACCCCCCACACACACACACACACACAACCACACCCACGCAAGCCCCCCCACCACACACACGCACACCACACCCCACACACACAACCACACACACACACCACACACCACACAACACACACACACCCAAAACACCACATATTATATATTATATTAAAATATTATTATATATATATAAAAATTATACATACCCTCTTCTATTACTACTTATACAAAAATATATATATTAGATTTTGCATATATATTTTATATTTTTTATTTATTATCGTATGTATATATGTATCTCAAGTATAGATTTATGATGGAGAGAGAGAGGGAGAATATCATTATCATATATCCATCTATACCCTCTTCTTAAATTTCATAAAGCATCCTCCATAGAAAAAAAAATATTAGCGTCATATAAGAAAAAAAAATACCGTAGGTATCCGGCTTAATTTAGGCTTGGTCAAACCTCTCACGTAAGGCCCGTGATCTGCAGCGCCCCCCCCCCTCCACACACACACAAAACCTGCCTCTCCTGCGGTAAAGGGGCAAAGGGCTCGGTTGGTTCGCGTTTTTCTTTCTTTCTTTCTTTCTTTCGTGGCTGTTTTTTTTTTTTTTTTTTTTTTTTTTTTTTTTTTTTTTTTTTTGTGTGTGTGTGTGTGTGGGGGTGTGGTGTGTGTGTGTTGTTGTGTGTGTGGCCGGTGTGGGGTGGGTGGTGTTGGTGTGGTGGTGTTTGTGTTTTGTTTGTTTTGTTTTTGGTGGTGTGGGTGTGTGTGTGTGGTTGTGGTGTGGTGTGTGTGTGTATGTGTGGTTTGTGTGGGGTGTGTGTGTTGGTGTGTGTGTGTGTGTTTGGGGGTCCGTGTGTGTGGTTTTTGGGGTTTTGCATGCGCGTGCTTAAAATTTTTTGGTTCTTTTCTTATATTTATTTCATCTCCCTGTCTGTTTTTTCTTCTCTGATCATCTGTCCATCTCCTCTCTCTCTCTCTCTCTCTCTCTTCTCTCTCTCTTTCTCTCTCTCTTTCTCTCTCTCCTTTTCTCTCTCTCTCTCTCTCTCCTCTTCTCCTCTCTCTCTCTCGTTCTCCCTCTCTCTCTCTTCTCCTCTCTCTCTCTCTCTCTCTCTCATCTCTCTCTCTCTCTCTCTCTCCTCTCTCTCTCTCGTTTTTCTCCTCTCTCTCTCCCTCCTTTCTCCCTCCCCCCTCTCTCTTTTTTTCTCTCTCTCTTCTCTCTCTCTCTCCTCTTTCTCTCTTTTCCTCCGCTCTCTCTCTCTCTCTCTCTCTCCCCTCTCTCTCTCTCTCTCCGCGTTCTCCCCCCCTCTCTCTCTCTCTCTTTCTAAAAAAAAAAGAGGGGGAAAAAGGGGGAAAATGGGGGGGGGGAAAGGGGGAGGGCGGGAAAGGGGGGCCCGAAAAAAAGAGCCGGGGGGTTTTTTTTTTTTAAAAAAACCCCCCGAGGAAGGGGCGTAACCCCAGGCCCGCGGGG
>NC_051403.1:21741332-21747322 GCF_015228065.2 Penaeus monodon | reverse complement strand
TCCTTTTCTTTTTTTTTCCTTTCCCCCTTCCCCCCCTTTTTTTTTCTCTTTTCTCTTCCTCCTCCCTTTTTCTCTCCTTCCCTCTTTCTCTCTCCCCCCTCTCTCTCTCTCTCTCTCTCGTTTCATTTTGTGGACTTCGATGTGCTCGTATCATCCAAGAAGTAAATGGGAGCAGTATCATCGGTGTCTATACGATATAAAGTGTTGCAATGCCGTGTGACTTCGCAGAAACGCTTCTGTAATATATAATAGGTCTGGTGCGATAATTAATTGAATATGTTCACATGGGCACAAACAGCAAATGATATGAATACAACTCTTCATCATTTCCTCAGGTGCCAGCGAACTGTGAAGTATGTATTAACATTATTCCTGTTTCCTATAAGATGCGCGATAAGATTAGAACATCAAACGCCGGATTTTATTTTACCAGAAAGGCAAAAATGCGCGAATCCCGAGTAAATAGCAAAGAGAGAAAAGCATGCGAAAGAAACAGTAAGCGTGTTGCAGCCGTTGTGGCGAGCATTAGCATAACGTGTTTGATAAACCATTTTGGACCGCAACTCATGCTGATGTAAGGAACACTTTGTATAAATTCGAGTTCAGTCGTTTTTTGCGATTCCTTTTTTTTGTCGTCTTTGACTTGTAACACAAAAAGATTTTTAAGATTGCTGTGTGACAGATAACTTGACTTTGTTCTCTGTAGCAATATTAGGATATTATGGTTCTCTCTCTCTCTCTCTCTCTCTCTCTCTCTCTCTCTCTCTTCTCTCTCTCTCTCTCTCTCTCTCTCTCTCTCTCTCTTCTCTCTCTTTCTCTCTCTCTCTCTCTCTCTCTCTCCCTCCCTCCCTCCCTCCCTCCCCTCCCTCCCTCCCCCTCTTCTCTCTCCTCTCTCTCTCTCTCTCTCTCTCTCTCTCTCTCTCTCTCTCTCTCTCTCTCATATTTATATATATATATATATATATATATATATATATATATATATATATATATATAAACAAAAACACACACGCACGCACACACGCACACACACACGCGCGCACACACACACACACACACACACACACACACACACACACACACACACACACACACACACACACACACACACACATACACACGCGCGCATATATATATACACATATACACACATATGCATATACATCTACATATTCAAATACATATACATATACTAGTGTGTATGAGCTTTTTGCAGCATCATAGCAGCCACATGATGCACATAGCGTGGCATCTTTTCAGACACGCAGATCCTCTCACACGGAGCTTCCGCAAGCCAACAGCCAAACGCCATCAGTCCGGCTTTCCTCGTAGAGCTTGAATATAAGCCGAAAGATATAGGTAACTAACCCGTCTCCCATCCAGTCTTGTTTCCCCCTTTTGACTACCTTTATTATTATTATTGACAGCCTCCTTCGCCTCTCAGTGTCGACCTCATGATCTCGGCTAAGAGAACCTTCTGACTTCGCCCTACCACGTCGAGACTTGATATCTGAGCTCGCCCATCGCACCCAGGTCACAGTCATTCCATGTGCCATCTCAGGTTGAATTCAGTGAACTGTTATCAATGTTGAATGTGTTTGTTATCACCCTTCATGCTTTAACCATATCCGTAAAAACAACAATTGTGTAAAGTGTCTGTGTCTGTGTCTGTATGTCTGTACATACGAATTGCGTAGTCATGACATTTGTGTCTGTCTCACATTTCACTTGCATTCTCAGTTCACTTTCAGTCTCGTTCCCACTTTCACTGTCACTCTCACTGCGTCTCCCTCTTTCACCATCCACGATCGGTAATGATTGTGAATGCTGCCTAATCTCCCATTTGCCAGCCCTCCCACCTCGTGCATGCCGTAAGGGGAGAGAGTGACATATCTCCCCTTGACCAGGCGGTTCTCCCCTCACCTGCCATGAAGGGAAAGCAGTGTGTGTGTGTGTGTGTGTGTGTGTGTGTGTGTGTGTGTGTGTGTGTGTGTGTGTGTGTTCTGTGTCTATAGGCGCGTGTGTACTTTTGATTGTGTGCCTGTGCCTGTTCTTGTATATGCGTACTCCACAATTATAAGTGTTTGTCTGAATGGATATTTGTAAGAAGCACACTCATCCAGTGTTTCATACTGTTGGTCTAGAGAGGAGGACGCGTTCCTCCCCAAGAGAATTTCTGATCTCTTCCTCTCCCACCCTTATCTCCCCTTGCCAGCCACCCTTTGCTCTCAGTTTCTGCATGGTAGGAGGTTGAATATCACCTAAGCGGGACATGAGGGGAAAATGTCTTCTAATTGCTTCCTCTGCCCGCCTAAACCTCATTACGAGATTTAGTACTGTGTCGCGACCTCAACTAATTACCCCCACGGACTATTTCCCACTTTGTTGCAATCTTAGAAGAACTAAAGAAAAAGGGTGTGGGGAGGAGCCTTTTCCCTCTAGTAAACACGCTATTCACGATGCCTCTGCCTCATGAACTCGTAGGGAGGGAGGGAGTGCCAAGTGCAGGTTGAGACAAGTGGCACAACGTCCCTAGTTTGGTACATAAGCTGAAGGATCCTTTTTATGTCCTTCTGTAAGGCTGACTTTCCCTTCTTTTTCCTTGTACTTGAGACGGAAGGTATTGCCGTGTCTTTTCCCCTCCTTTTTCCCCTCGCCATAACCCCATCTGTGCATGAGAGGGGAGCGAAGGTGGTGCTTTATCTTCTCTCTACCAAGACACCGTGAGGACTAACACTAATGGGGAAACTTGTCGAAATATTTCATTAAAACTTGGAAAAGTATTCTTGCTCTGCCGACGCCCGCAGATACCCCCCAACCTCCGCCCCTACCCCCTAAACTCACTGCAATTGATGATACACTGCAAATTCAAAGAAAGAAAGAAAGAAGAAAAAGAAAAAGAAGAAGGAGGAGGAGGAGACTACAACAATGAAATGTACTGTGCTAGTTTTATTATTATTATTATATATTAAGATAACGATCGACAGAGGAGAAGAATGAACTCGTATCATCGTCATTAAGAAGTATTTTCTGAATGATTAATTGGACTTTGATAATGAAGCTGGAATTAAAAGGCTTCTTTATAGAAAGCCAATTGAAACTCGGTGAAAAAAGGAAATTGGATGACCTGTTGACAGAGGACAACTTGCAATGAGCTAATTAGTTCTAAGTCTGATGGCATAGAGTTGTTTATGATTAATTGCTTATATTTTGGGCTATATATGTAATGTGTGAATAAGAGCCACCGTACCAGTTAAAGCAATTTAATTATGAAAAGAAATGAAGGATAATTTGACTATTAAAAATTCACGTTGTAATCTTTGTGCTTAGCTAGTAATGAGTAAGACATACTGGCTGTTAACTTTATCAAACCTTTTCTCTCTGACCTCTGATTAACCTGTGACCCTGATACCATAGTCCCCACACCAGGTGCACCTGACTCACCACCCACCACAACCTCCTCAAGCCGCCAGGAAACCGATCGACGACCACCTCCCCTACCCCCCCTTCTCCCCTTGACCGCCCTCCTTCCTCCTTCTCCCACTCCCCTCTTTCGGCCCTCGTGTACCTGGCGCCACCCCGGCAAACGTACGCTGTAATTTGAAATGTTAATTAATCCGTATTGTTTAAACCTTTGATCTTGATGTTGTGCTGGTTAATTAACTCGGTGGATTAGAGAACGGGGACCTCTCCCCCTCCTTCCCCCATCTCCTCCTCTCCACCTTCCACCCCTCACCACTCTCCTCCCGTCCTCCCTCCCCCCTACTGACTGGTATTTTCTCCTCCCTCCTTTTAAGATCTTGGCAGGTCCGGAGGGTGTAAAGGCAAGAGTTTTGTAGAGCCAGAGTGAGGGAGAGGGGACGAGAGAGAGGGGATCTTGTCTTGCCCTTAAGAAGGCTAATTATTATTATCTTTCTCCTTCTCCCTCCTTTTCCTTCTCTTTTCCTTCTACCTTTTCTCTTACTCATTCTCCTTCTTCTTTGCCTTCTCATTCTCCTTTTCCTTCTCCTTCTCCTTCTCCTTCTCCTCCTGCTCTAGGTCCTCCTCTTCCTCCTCCTCCTCTCCTTCCTCTTCCTCTTCCTCTTCCTCTTCCTCTCTCTCTTCCTTCTCCTTTTTCTCCTCTTTCTCCTCTTCCCTCCATGTCCTCTTCTTGGTCCTCCTATTTCTCCATTCCATTTTTTATTTACCTGTTCCTCCTTTTCCTTCTTTGCCTGTCCCTCTTCAATCACCCCCTGCTTCCCTCTCCCTTTTCCCTGCTTCCCTCTCCCTTTTCCCTGCTTCCCTCTCCCTTTTCCTTTTCCCTTTTTTCCAGTGAAAAGTTCATACATGTTTGGTTGAAATCATTTGTGTTCGATCTTGCTATAAACGTCTCTCCATTATTCCTTTGCCCGTTCTTTGTTTACTTGTTTTACTCTTTCCCAGTTTTCTCTTTTTTTCATCTAGCTTACTTCATCGCTGTCTTACTTTTATCTTACTCTGC
Organism: Penaeus monodon; assembly: GCF_015228065.2. Lineage (NCBI taxonomy): Eukaryota > Metazoa > Arthropoda > Malacostraca > Decapoda > Penaeidae > Penaeus > Penaeus monodon. The sequence goes on along the minus strand of NC_051403.1, from coordinate 21,742,842 downwards.
GACCAAATCGTTATTATTTTTTATTTTTATAATAGTGATAATGATAATAATAATAATTATTATTATCATTATTATTTTTTTTTTTTTTTTGTACATTATCATTTTCGTTTTTTGTTTTCGGCCATCATCCGATTTCTGTCCATCTACTCTCCGTTAAAAGAAGAAGACTCTCCGTCTATCATTTTCGTGCCACTCAATTTTTCCCTCTCACGCTTTCTTCCTTCTCTCCCCGCTCTCCTCTCCTCCATCCTCTTTGATCTCCCCTCTATGCCCATATTCGTTCTTACCTATTCCTCTTCCTATACCTCCCTCCAGCTTCCCATTTTCCCCTCCACTCCCCTTTCCCATCTCCGTCTTCCATACATCTTTTTTTAAGTCTCCCTCCATTATTATGTATATTTCTTATTCTGTTTCATCATTGTTTTTTCTCATTTGTCTCCTTTCCAAACCAGTGAATGGTTTATTTACCCTCGAGATGATTAGCTGTTGGATGTTTTGTGAGAATAAACTGTATTTCAGATTCTCAACAGGTGATTTGTAATTCAAGAGGTAATTAATTATTGATGTTTTTTTTTGTCGACTGTGTTCTATGTTTCCTTTGCCTCCTTATCATAGTTGTTGATTTGTTAGAGCGATAATTAGTTTTTATTACTGATGCCGTCATAATCATCGTCACCAACGTGATTATCGTCACTGTCAATGTCGTCATCGTCATCGTCATCGTCATCGTCATCGTCATCGTCATCGTCATCGTCATCATCATCATCATCATCATCATCATCATCATCATCACATTATCTCCTCATTTTTGATATAATAATTATCATCATTCTCATCATTGTTATTATCACATTTTTATTTACTCTTTATTATATGTTTATTTATTTATTATATATATATATTTATTTATTTATTTATTTATTTTACACCATCATTTATCCTAGCTCTTTTTTTTTGTTAAATCATTACCTTCATCATCACAGTTATCCCACCTCATTCCAGTGTCTAGGAACTTAACTGAAGCCCCGCCATCCGCCGAGAAGGGTTTCCACAGCGGCGTTGGCATTTACAACACGAAACGCTGCCAGGGAAGATGGTTTCCGTTTGTCTTGTCGGTTTCTTCATTGGGGAGTCGCTCTTGGGTTCGTCCTTAAGGGTTTCTCCCGGGATGCTAAAGGGCGAGGGATGAGGGTAGGGGTGGGGGAAGGGGGGGAGTCGGTGAGTCTGAAGGTTTGGTTGTATTTTTCTTTGTTTTATATTTCGTTTAGCTCCTCTACCGCGATGCTAAGGGAGAGAAGTTTTTCTTTCTCTAGCTGTCTATCTATATCTATCTATCTATTTATATATCTCTCTCTCCTCTCTCTCTCTCTTTATTATTTTCTCCCTCTCCCCCTCCCTCCCTCCTATCCCTCCTTCTTTCCCGCTTCCCCTCTTCCCTCTCTCTCTCTCTCTCTCCCTCTCTCACATCTCCCTTTACACCCTCTCTAAACTTTTCCTTTTTTCCCTCTTT
>NC_051403.1:21728832-21736332 GCF_015228065.2 Penaeus monodon | reverse complement strand
AAAATGATTTGAACATAACGTGAATGCGAGACACTGGCGAGGTTATCTGGGTTCTTTATAAAGCAAACAAAATAATCTCAATTACACTTATAGTCTAGTATGTTTTAGGGAGAAACAGGTGAACACCGTGGAGAAATTGGATTGAATTCATGTTTGATACAAAATGGAGGCTTGCCTTTAGAGTATAGAGTGTGTGTGTGTCTGTTTCTATGTCTGTCTGTGTTTCTCTGTGTTTAATGTTTGGCTGACAAGGTTTACGATCTTTAATTTTCTGCTAAGGATATTTTTTTCTTGTATAAGAATTATGTATTTCTTTTGATCCTTTAACTTATTCAGTTACATCAAAAGTAGATTCATTTTCAAAATCGATTATTAAACAGGTAACTTGTTTGGTCGGTTATCATCAGATTTACTTTTACTGACAGTTCAGCCGTGTATATACTAATATATACTTTCCATTTAATCCACTTACCGGTTTAGTTAAAATGAAAGTAATTTTTCAACCCAAAGCAAATATTAAACCGTTTCCACAGCTCAAGGAAATATTTGCTGTTTCTCCAACGCCCCAATAGATAAGTGTTTTAAGTGTTATAAGTGTTATATATATGTTATCAACGGTGTATGGATACACATGTCTAATACTCGACTGTAACTAGGTATATCTGCTATCCCGCGCCTGGCATTGGCAACCGATTGTCAGTTCGGCGAAAACTCGGAAGCACGTAATGGGAAGTGAACATTTGCAAGATATTTCAGTCTCCTTGTTAAGGCTAGACTTTAGACTCGGGCCTTTCAGCTTGGGTCTTATGCTCAAGGATCAGACGGATGATAATAGCTTGGCCTCGTTTGTTAGGAGGAGGAAGGAGGGAGGAAGAGAAAGGTATGATAGATACAGCGTGGGCGTGTGATGTTTGATATACATATAGAAATAAATATATATATGTATAATATATATATATATATATATATATATATATATATATATATGGAGAGAGAGAGAGAGAGAAGAGAGAGAGAGAGAGAGAGAGAGAGAGCTAGAGAAAGAGAGAGAGAGAGAGAGAGAGAGAGAGAGAGAGAGAGAGAGAGAGAGAGAGAGAGAGAGAGAGAGAGCAACTTCATGATGTATGTTGTGTTATTAGATGGTTTCTTTGCTGCTGCTTTTTATTTTTCTTCATGTCTCTTCTTTTTCTCTTGATGTGATGTGTATAAGTCTCTGTGTATGCAAATGTGTCTGTATGGTTTCCTTATGTACCTTTCAATCTCTTTCGTCTTATTATCGCCTACTTCAATCACAATTACCTACCTGGTGGACATTTACCTCCAAATTCAATTTACCTTGCGTGCTTTATATTGATACCAGGAAATAGTCAACAGCAATCCCCTCCTTCCCCACCCCTTCCCCCCTCCCTAACACCCCCAGCCCCACTCCCCGCCCTCACAATCCTTACCCGAGGACGCATATGGCATCTAATAAACAAATGAGGAGCGCGACTTCATAACCCCGGTTTAGGCACTTAGTATCACTTAGGATGATATAGCCCGGAACTGTTGTCCTGGCGCGGCTGTGGAAGGTGGGACGAGAGGAAGGAGTGAGAGTGAGGGAAGAGGCTGAAGACGGTGGCGGAGGGGGGGGGGCGAAGGAGAGATTGCAATTGGTGTGTCAACGGCATCCCGTGAGGAAATGGCTGTGACGGAGATCCCCATCCTTGTCATACCGAAGAACAGGTCACACACACACACACACGCACACACGCACGCAGCACCACACACACACACACACACACACACACACACACACACACACACACACACACACACACACACACACACACACACACACACACACACACACATATATATATATGTAGGAGTTTCCCTCCTTCCCATAATTCACGAACCCAACCCTACGACCTGCCTTCTCTCTCTCTCTCTCTCTCTCTCTCTCTCTCTCTCTCTCTCTCTCTCTCTCTCTCTCTCTCTCTCTCTCTCTCTCTCTCTCTCTCTCTCTCTCTCTTCCTCCGTCCTTCCTTCTCCTCCCTCCTACCCCCTCCCCCCTGAGAACTGTCGTTGGTCCTCTCAGTCGGACATTTTTCCCTATCGGCCTAAAGACGAAGCGGAAGGAGATGGCTTTAGGATTTTCACCCTTACCGACCTCCATGACCCGGACACTGCAGCTTAGACATGGCATAAGTAAATGATGTTTTTATTACCTTTCGAATGCGAGTAGGCCTATGGAAAAAGGAGGGGCTCTGAGGTGTTTATTTTCTTGTTTATTCCGTCTGAAGAAACGGGCTCTTTGCCCTCTCTTTCTTCCTTCGTTTCTCTTTTTTTTTCAGCCAGATTGTTTTCTCTTTAAAAAAGGTGAGATTGTCCGAAGAATATTTTTGAGATGACTGGGAGGTGACGGTTGTCGGAAATGACGAGGGAAGTGGAAGGTGAATTGGATATAAGGAGAGGGGAAGACAGCAAGTTGGGAAGAGGAAATAGAAGATAAATGAATAATGTGAATAATTGTGAATGCTGGTTAGAATAGGTAGTAAATGAAAAGAAAGGGGGCAGTGTAAAATTCAGGTGGCGTGAACATGAAAGAGAACAAGGAAAATAAGGGAAAGGTCGAAAAAGAAAAGGAAAATGATAATGGTAAAAAGAAGAAGAAGATGAAGAAAGGAAGAAGCAGGGGAAGAAATATAATAAGAAAAAATATAACGAGAGGAAGAATAAGAAGTAGAAAAAAGGAGGAAGAAAGAAGTGGCAAAAGAAGAAAGAAAATGAAAAAGTAGATAAGGGGAGAAGGAGGAAAAGAAGATGAGTAGCAGCAAAAAGGGACAGCAGGAGAGAAGGATGAGAAAGAAGAAGAAGTGAATTATGAGAAGGAAAAGAAGAGAAAGAGGACGCATCAGGAGTAGGGCGCGGGGGCCGGGAGGGGCGGGGGGGGGATCGTCCTCGCGTGTTGCCTAGTCTTTAAGTCCCATTTTCGGAAGAGGGGAACTCGTTTTCACCGGCGGAGTCTCCATTAAGGTAAATTGAACTTGGTTATGTCCTTTAAGCATTGTATAAGACGGGAGAGAACTTTATTATGCAGTCGAGACATCCCTTAAGCCTAAGAATCTCTTCTTTTGCTCACAACGGGAGTCTTTTTCGTATCTTTCGCCTTATGCTGTTTTCCTTTTTTTTTTCTTTTTTTGACTTCTCCTCCTTCGTCTTTTTTGTTTTGTTGTTGTTTTGAGGGGGGTTTGGTTTATTGGCTTCTACCCTTTTCTACCCTGTGTGTTTGTGTGTGTCTTCTCTTTTCTTTTCTTCGCTTCTCTTCTCTTCTCTTCTCTTCTCTTCTCTTCTCTTTTCTCACACACACACACACACACACACACACACACACACACACACACACACACACACACACACACACACACACACACACACACACACGAGGGTAGAAACAGGTAGAAGCCAATAACCCCCCCCCCCCCACGCATTATGTATATGATGTGTATTTATGATATGTGTGTGTATTTGTGTGCGTGCGTATATACTCACACACTATTATCTACAGTCGTGTTCTACTTACATACATACAGTTAAGTTTTACCTACATATGTACAATTATGTTTTACTTACATATTTCTATGAAGTATTTACATATCTTCTCCAGTAATTCTGGTATAAATGAACTTTCCAGAAGCTGCATTCAGATAATCTCATTTTCCGGTAAATATCAAATCATATTCATTAAATATTCAACTTTCTTTGTTTTGCTTGATATTTTTACTTGAGTGATGTATGTTTAGGAAATATGTGAGAGTTGTGCATCGCCACTGTTTTTTTTTTAGTTTTATTGTTCTTAATTTTTAAAATTGCTAATATTGTTATTGTTGTTATTATCATGGTCGTCATCATTAATGTAGTTTTTGTTGTTTTGATGTTGTTATTATTTTTATTGATACTGCTATTGTTGTTGTTTTGTTTTTATGATTGTCATCATCGCCATAATCATCACCATCATCACCATCACCATCAATCATCACAATCACCATCACCATCTTCACCAAAGTTATCATCGATCATCACAATCACTACCATCACCATCAATCCTCACAATCACCACCACCATCACCATCTTCACCACCCTCAGTCATCACAATCACCACCACCATCACCATCTTCACTACCATCATCACCATCGATGATCACAATCACCACTATCATCACCATCTTCACCACCATCATCACCATCAGCATTAATCCTCGCAATCACCATCACTCCGCCCTACAAGACAGCAGGAGCTTCGTCTTTACCAGTCTGAACGTGCCATAGGATTTCATATTTCCTGCTCCCAGCCTTGCAAGTTGATTGAAAGCAACTCCTCCGTCGGCTCCTGCAGGATTCGGCGTCTCTCTCCCAAGGACCAGCAGGATTGGGCGCAGTTTGGCAGCTCCCAGCACCTGGTGATTGAGTTTGCTTGAGCGAAACCATTGGCGCGCGTGCAGGGGAGTTCTTCGATCTTAAGTCCTTTTTTATTATTATTTTCTTTTCTTTAGATCTGCCAATTAAAATCAAACACACACACACACACACACACACACACACACACACACACACACACACACACACACACACACACACACACACACACACAACTATAACTATATATATATATATATATTATATATCTATATATACATATATATATATATATTTATATATATATATAATCATATATATATATATATATATATATATATATATATATATATGGATTTTGGTATTTCGTTTTACTTTCTTAATGTATTTTGTTCATTTATTTATTTGTTTTATTATTTTATTTATTTATTTTTTGGGCGGGGGGGGGGAAAGTGATTTATTTATTTTTTTATTAATGTTATCATTTTATGGGGGGGGTGAATTGGTTTGTTTTCTGCTTCTCTCTCTCTCTCTCTCTCTCTCTTCTCTCTCTCTTCTCTCTCTCTTCTCTCTTCCCCTCTCCTCTCTCCCTCTCTCCTCTCTCTCTCTCTCTCTCTCTCTCTTCTCTCTCTCTCTCTCTCGCCTCTCTCTCTCTCTCCTCCTCTCTCTCTCTCTCTCTCTCTCTCTCTCTCCTCCTCTCTCTCTCTCTCTCTCTCTCTCTTCTCTCCTCTCTCTCTTCTCTCTCTCTCTCTCTCTCTCTCTCTCTCTTCTCTCTCTCTCTCTGTTTTTCTTTCTCTTTTTTTTCTCTTTTTCTCTCTCTTTTTCTTTCTCTTTCTTTTTCTCTTCCTCTCCCTCCCCCTCCCTTTCTCTTTTCTTCTCATCCTCCCTCTCTTCTCCCTCTCTCCTTCCCCCGCTTTCTCCCTCGCTCTCTTCTCCTTCTTTCTTCCACTCTCCCCTATTATATCTATCTACCTCAACCTACTGACCTATCTCCCTCCCTTGTTCATTCCCTCCTTCACTCCCACTTTATCAGTCTGCTTGTCCTTCTCCTACAGTCACTGAATATTTACGCCCTTATTTCTTTCTACATGCAAATTTATATTTGTGCTTTCACGTAAAATATTTTGCTTGGCACAGTGCATAAAAAAGCGCTCACGCACGCACGCTCCCTGCATGCAGAAAGGGAGGGTATGAACGTGATGCATGTGAGAATAGAGGCCAGGCCATCGCTGTACTGTAGATTATATTAATTTTATCAGGTGATAAAGGAGAGAGAGGGGAGAGGGATAGAGAAATAGGAAGGAGAGGAGACAGAGAGACAGAGAGAGAGAGAAGCAGGAGAGGCAAAGGAGAAGAAGACGAGAAGATTACATTACCCCTGCCAATGAGGGGGATCCTGCATGGCTGTGGAAGAGTTGGGTCATCATTATTTACTTCCCTTTCGAATGCTGGGGATATTCTAAGTCTTGGAAATGGTTAGGAAATGTGTCTTGAGAGGATTCAGGGAAGAGAATCGGAATTCTCATCACATGAGCCTTACGCCCGGCGATCCTCTTCGTTACAGAATCAAAGACGGTAATGTAATCTTCTCGTCTCCTCCTCCTTTCCTTCTCCTGCTTCTCTCTTTCTCTCTCTGTCTCTTCTCTTTCCGATTTCTCTCTCCCTATCCTCTATCTCTCCCTCTCCCTCTCCCTCTCCCCTCTCTCTCCCTCTCCCCTCTCTCTCCCTCTCCCCTCTCTCTTCCTTCCCCTCTCTCTCCCTCTCCCTCTCCCCTCCTCCCCCTCCCCCTCTCTCTTTCTCTCCCCTGTCTCTCTCTCCCCCCTCTATCCCCCTCTCTCTCCCCCTCTCTCTCCCCCTCTCTCTCTCCCCTCTATTACCTGTCCGATCATCCCCCACCTCTCAACTTACCTTCCCCGATCCCCGATAATGAGACCAATATGTAGCGTGATGCTCCCGTTACCATGGTTACACGTCTTTGTTTACACTTGCACCGTTGGTTCATTGTTCTTGTTCCGCTGAGCTTTACAAGATATAGTTGCCTGTCTTCAGTGCTTGGGGAGGGTCAGGGGAGGTGGGAGGGGATTAGGGGGTACTGGATATGATGATCCATGAACTTGGGTCAAAATACAGGGTTTGGCCCCTTTTTTTATTTATATTAAGGCTTTTTTTTATCATAATATTTTTGTAAATATGTTCTTGCTTCTTTTCGAGAGGGAACGTTTGTGTGATGCATTGTTCGCAAATTTTGGAAAGACGAAACAGAACTATACAAATGAAATTCTATTATGAATATCATATAGCAATATAATGAGGATGAGGATGATCATATAATTTTTTTAATGTAGCAGCAAAAATACTGCATTTTAATGCGTTAAAGATAATCCCATCAATCATAGTCTGGAGAATAATAGAAATAACATGAATTCCTGTTTCGTTTATTTTTAATTGTCATCCTGATAATTCTCCGAAAATTTCTTCAAATATGTTTAGCTCTACAGCAGTTTTGGTTTGCTCCGTTGCAGTTGCACAATCTTGCGTTGGGAGGTTGTTGCAAGATTAGATTCAGTGCTTATTGCTTCTGTATTGAGAGGTCGGTGTGTTTTAGTCGAATTGATTTTACTTGCACACTCTTTACATAAATATCTGTTTTCTTTTTTTTCTCTTTTCTCCTCTTTTCTCTCTCTCTCTCTCTCTCTCTCTCTCTCTCTCTCTCTCTCTCTCTCTCTCTCTCTCTCATCTTCTCTCTCTTTCTCTCTCTCTCTCTCTCTCTCCTTCTCTCTCCTCTCTCTCTCTCTCTCTCTCTTCTCTCTCTCTCTCTCTCTCTCTCTCTCTCTCTCCCTCCTCCCTCTCTCCCTCTCTCTCCCCCGCCCCCCTTGTATTAGTAAGATTCACTAAGTAAATTGATTAGAGGATTAAACAGATAGATGGATAAGATAAATAAATTAATAAAATTGAACAAATAAGATAGTGAATGAATCAAGTGAACAGAGAGATGGATATAATCAATAAATGAATGAATTGAACAAATAGACAAATAGATAGATAGAAGAAATTAGTGAATAAATTGAACAGATATATTGTATAAATGAAAGAATAAATTA
>NC_051403.1:21708832-21721332 GCF_015228065.2 Penaeus monodon | reverse complement strand
TGTGATGAAGGCGATACTGCAGAAGATGGAGGTTCTGGCGTAGGCGTTGATGAAGATGAAGGTGGGGATAGTAATAAAGATGGAGATGGTGTTGAAATCGAGTCGTGGTGAAGTGGAGATAGGGGGGGGGGATATTGGGTGGGGTTTGGGAGAACCAGGGAAATATTTTTTTTAGCAAATTGGTCAAAGAAAAAGGCGTTAATTTTGGTATTTGTATAGCCCCATTTTCTGTCATTCTTTCATCGGTGCTGGCGATGGCGGGGGGGGGGGGGGGGGGTGATGAGGAAAAAGGATATAAAGACGAGGAGAATAGTGATGGTGGCGGAGATAATGATGAAGGCTGGAGTTGGGGTTTGTTGGTTTGTGATGGGGTGGGGGGTTTGAGGTGATGGTGGGGGAGGGGGAGTTTAGGGGTGGTGGTTTTGAACTTTTAAGGGGAAGTAAAAATTTGGAACCCAACCCGAATCAAAAGATACTGGGGGTTTATATTTTCACTTTACACGCAAAATCGAACCCAAAATTTCCCTTTTCCGGGGGATAACCGGGGGTTTTAAAAAAAGCTGAGGTTTTTCTCAAGAAGTGTAAAAACCTTAAATAAAACTTAAATTTTTTGGATTAATTGCGTCTGCACATTCCTCTGGCCTTTTTAAAGGGGCGTCTTACTTGACTGATGTTTCACACGCACCCCAGGGCGGCCCCCAAAACACACCACCCCACACAACACACCCCACACACACACACAAACAATTATGAAATTTTAAACCACCATCCCGAAAGGGGTTTTTGTGCGAAATCTGGGGATCGGAAGGGTCTCCCAGCGCCGGGTTCGAATCCCAGAAGAGCATCCTCTCGGGTGATTATCTCCATCTGTCAAATAAAGTCATTCGGAGAGAAGTCGCCGTCCTGCCTCTTAAAAGGGGTAAAATCTATCTTTATCCCCTCTCTCTCTCTCCTCCCCTCTCTCCTTTTTTTCTTTTTCCCTTTTTCTTTTTTCCTCTTTCTTTTCCTTTCCTCTTTCCCTCTTTCTCTTTTCTCTTCTTCTCCCCTCCTCTCTCCTCTCCTCTCTCTCTCTCCCTCCCTCTCTCTCCTCTTTTTCTCTCTCTCTCTCTTCCTCTTTTCCTCTCTCTCTCTTTTTCCTCCCCTTTCTCCCCTCTCTCTCTTTTTCCCCTCTTCTTCTCTCTCTCTCTCTTTTCTCTCCCCCACATAATTTTATATATATTATTTTAATTATAATTATATATTATATATATAAAATATATAATATATTATATATATTATATATATATAAAAATCAATTTTATAATATATATATTTTTTTAATTTTATTTTTTATAAAATTGTGGTGTGTGTGGGTGTGTGTTGTGTGTGTTTTGTGTTTGTGTGTGGTGTATCATTTTATGCTATGGGGGATATAAAATAGAAAGAGATACACACACCACCCCAAAAACCACCCACACACACACACACACACACACCCCACACACACCCCACACACAACCACACACCCCACAAATATATATATATATATATTATTATATATATATATATATATATATTTATAATATATTTTAATTATACATATATATCATATATAAAAATATTTTCATGTTTTGTGTGATGTTAAGTAGAATCTGGCATCCTCCTTTCCCCCTCGGCGGAGAAGCAGCATTCTTCATCATAGCATACAATGCGCATTCCTTGTGTCTTTGTACTTTGAAAACATTTTACGATCTAATTTATTTCGGGTTAAAATGCTATCTATACAGTTTGCATAAACGGAACTGTAACTTTTGAGTCTGCGCTCTCCCCCTACCCTTCTTTGGGGAAGGGGGGAGGGCGGGATATTACCCCTACCCCCTTCATTCAGTATTTTTTTAAAGTGAAAAATTCCCAAATTTTAAAATTTTTTATGGAGTTTTTGGTTTTGAGTCTTTGTAATTTTTTTTAAGAGGAGGATCAACATATGGAGATGGCTTTACATATAATGTAGCGTTGATGTGTCTTTCTATGTGTATGTATACTTCCTCCTCCCCTCCCCTCTCCCCCCTCCCCTCGTATTTTTTTTACGAAAAAAAAAATTTGCCCGTTTGGGAAGAAAGGGGAAATGAAGACACTTCGTTTAAAATTCCGTTTAATTTTAGAGTCAAAGGCTTTGTGCAGATTCATCTACCAGGCGATGGAATAAAAAGCCACAACTTGACATAAAAAAAAGAAAAAGAAAAATAGCGAGACGTGGCAGGCCTGGGATAAGCCTAAAGGGGTTGAGGCGGGGGAGGGGGGTGGAAAGGGGATTCGCGAAGTATGAATTCCATTTTTTTAAAAAAAGTAACTTTTTTTTTTCATTGTAAAGTTTGGGCCCCCATCCTGGAAAAGGGTGAAAATTTTTTGAATTTTTCCCAAAGGCGAAAGGTTTGGCCCCCCCCCCTTTTCCCTTTTCCTGGTGATCTGGTAATAACCGCGCGCACCATATACCCTCGAGCTGGTCAGGTTGGTACGCCTGATAAGACCTCAACAAAAAAGAAAAAAAATTGAGGGGGGGTGGATTTTGTTCCTTTATTTTCGTCTTCGTTACTCATGCTTATATTCACAACCTAAATATTTTACCTGGCTTCTGTAGTGAGAGGGGGAAGGGAAGAGAGAGAGAGAGAGAAAAAAAAAAAAAAAAAAAGAAAAAAAAAAAAAAAAAAAAAAAAATCCCCATGTTTTTCCTTTTAGAGACTCACTTTTATGCCGATCCCTCGGGAGAAGAAAGGTGGGGGGAAAAATCCCCGCAAAACATGATTCTCTATTTTCACACCATATCTAAAGGGGGGAAGGGGGGAGAGGGAGGTAAGGGATAAAGGGGTAGGGGAGGGGGTGGGGGGAATCCCCGTAAAAGGGCCACAAAAAATTAAAAGGGGCCCACTTGCCCCCAAAAGGGGCCTTTGGGCGAAAAATTATTTTAGAAACCCCGGGTAAAATAAGAGGGGGTTTTTTAAAGGGGGGGGGGGGGGGAACACTCCCTGCTCCTGGCTTTTTACAATCCGAGTGGGGGGCGGGGAAATTATGAAATCGAGGGAGAGGGGAGGTGGATAAATTTGTGGAATGAGCATAGACAGAAGGGAGGGGGTTGGGTACAACAACGGGGAGACGGAGAGAAAGAGACAGGGAGAAAAGAGAAGGGGAGAGAGAGAAGGGGAGAGAGAAGAGAGAGGGGAGGGAGAGAGGAGAAGAGAGAGAGAGAGGAGAGAAAAGGGAAAAGGTGTATTTTATTTGTGTAAGCATTGTCTGTTTGCACATGTAAAATAATGAGATCGTTAATTATGTTGTTAATTAGCAGGAGTCTCCCCTCAAAAATGCTCATTACACCCCAAAAACCCTTTTTCCCAAGTTTGTCAGGAAAATATTTGGGGGTTGAAAAATTTAATAGTCTCCCTAAATGAGTCCCTCCCCCCCCCCCCTTCTCCTGTCCCCTGTCTATCTATTTTGTCTGTCGTTTTGTCTATCAATCGGTATATCTATCTTTCTATCTCCCTTCTTATCTTTGTACGTATGTATCTATCTACGTTTTTAATCTTTATCTATCACTCTATTGGTCTGTCTATTAATCTTTCTTTATATATCTATCTATCCTATCCCCTTTCCTCTAGTACTTTTTTTTTCTCTCACATTTTTATTTTTATTTTTCCGTGTTGTTGCTTTTATCGTCTTTTCTTATTTCTATGAAATTATTAATTTTCTTCCCTTTGTGTTTCTCTTGTCCCCTTTCTTTTTCTTTTTATTTTCGTGCTTAGTTTCTCCATTCACACTATATCCTTTTGATTTTTACTTCCATTTTTCTACCTCTGAAAAAGAAAAAAAAAGGTGGTTATCTCTTCTGGTGTTTACTCAAATCGGGGTAAATTGTGATGTCAGTTCTATTTTTTATGAAATCAGTAGTATATATTTTGAATGCCTTCAATTTTTTTGTTTATTAAGATGGGGGATATGTGCTACTTTAAATACTTATATATAAAATAAAATTTTTTAAAATTATATAAAATATTTTATATAATATTATTAAAATTTTATATTAATATATATTATTTTTTTTTTTTTTTTTTTTTTTTTTTTTTTTTTTTTTTTTTTTCTTTTCTTTCTTTTTTTTTTTTTTTTTCTTTTTTTTTTTTTCTTTTTTTCTCCCATTTTATATTTTTTTTTAATTTTGAAAACCAGGGAGTGTGTGCTAAATTTTTCTCCTTTCATAAAATATTAAAAACGGGTTAACTGCCCACTTTTAAATTTTGAACTTTTTGTTTATTATTCCCCCTTTTTGTTAAAATTTTTATTTAATTTTTCCCGGGTTTTTATGTTTTTTTTTGTTACATTTGCTACTTCTTTTCATATTCATGTTTATTTTACTTTCTTTTTTGAAACATTTACTATTAATTTCACTTTTTTAAACTTTTTTATCTCTCCTTTAAAAAAAATATATTTTCACTTTTCTTCCTTTCAGGTACGTCAGGAGGAGGCAGAGTTCGGTCGTGGTGTCGTGAAAGGAGGTGAAAAAATTTTTCCCGGGGCTAAAATTTTTTTCCCCGGGGTTTGGGGGAGCCCGGGGCGGGGGGGCGAAGGGGCGGGGAGGAGGGAGAGGGAAGGTGAGGGGAAGGGGGGGGAGATGGTGGGGCGAAGGTGAAGGGAAGGTGGTGAAAGGGGGTGGGAAGAAAGGGGAAAGGGGCGAGGGATGGTGAGGAAAGAGGGAGAAGGGAAGGTGGTGGTGAAAGGGGAAGGGATGGTGGTGGTGAAAAGGGGGAAGGGAAGTGAGGAGAAGGGAAAGGAAAAATGGGGGAAAAGGGGAAAAGGGGGGAAAAAGGGGAAAATGGAGAAGGGGAAATTTTGGGGAAAAAGGGATGAATGATGGGAAAAGGGTTTTAAAAAGAAGAAGGGGCGAGTAGGAGGGAGAAGGAAGTTGAGGAGGTGGAAGAAAAGATGATGAAAGGGGGGAGATTGTAAAGATGGTGAAAGGGAGGTAGAGATGATAGTGAGAGGGGATGAAAGAATGTGGAAAGAGGAAAAGGGTCAGGAAGAGTGAAGAAGGGGGAGTTATGGGTGGTTTAAATTGGGGGGAAAGGGGGGAAAAGGTTTAAGGAGAAAAAGGGTTGGGGGTGAGGGGGAAAAAGGATATGAAAAGGGAAAGAGATAAATGTGATAGGGCGAAGGGGAGGTGATAAAAAAAAATGGGGTGAAAAGGGTTGGGGGGAAAAGTTTAAAGAGGGGAAAAGGGGAAAAGGGAAGGGGAAAAAGGAAGGGAAATTGGGGAATTTGGGGGGGAAAGCTGGGAAAAAAGGGGAAAGGGAAAAGGGGAAAAAATGAAAGGGAAAAGGGATGTTTGAAAGGGGGGACCAAAAAAAAAGATGGTGAAAGGGAAGGGAAAAAATAAATTTATTTGAAAAAAAATTGGGGTTGGGGGGGAAAAGGGGGAAAGGGGGAAAAGGGAAAATTGATACATATGAAAGGAAAATTTAGGGAAATGGTAAGGGAAAAATGGGAAAAAATAAGTTAAAAATGGGGAAAAGGGGAAAAAAAAAATGTGGGAAAGGGGGGATTGAAGGGAAAGTTGCGAGGGCAGGGGATGGGAAACGGGGGAAGGGGGGGGAGAAAAAGGATTTAAAGGGGAAGGGGAAAAGATGAATTTTTTGAAAAAAATTTTTCGGAAAGGGAAAGGGGAAATGAAAATAAAAAAGGACAAGGAAAAGGCGGGATAAAAACGAAAAAATGGAAAAAAAAAATAAAAAAAATAAAAAAAAAGTTCAAAGGAAAAAAAAACTTATTTAGGAGTAACGCTTCAAAAGGCTCAGCTCTTGAGAAAACCATCTTTTTGAAGTTGTTTTTATTCGTTTTCTACTTATTTTTTTGTGTTCCATGGCCTAAAAGAACTAAAAGACTCAAAAAATAAAATCAAGAAAAAAAGTAGGAAATTGAAATATCCCTTCGTAAAATGTATACATTTTATCATTTAATTTGTTTTAAATTTTTTATAAAAAACCCCGTTTCCCAATTGGTAAAGTTACTAATAAAATTTCGTGTTTTTGAAAAGGCGAGTTTTTTTTTTTTAAAAAGGGGTATAATTTTTATTTGGGTAAATTCTTTGTTTTTTTTGTGTATCGGTGGGGGTGTTGCCCAAAAGAGGGGTTTTTTTTTTCTGGCTACCCTTTATTTGATTATGGGGAAAGTGTGTAGTTGGGGCTTTTTGGGGGGGTGGGGGGGGGCGTTGTTGGACATGTAGTGGGGTATGGGGAGGGGGGTAGGTGTATATATATTTTTTCCTCAAATAGTGGAAAGAATAGTTTTTAATTTTTCACACCTGCATATTTTAGTACGTTCTCATGTTATTCGAGAACTGAAATTTCTTTCTCTCTTTCTCTTTTTTCCTCCCTCACCTCTGCCCTCTCTCTTTCTCTCTCTCTCTCCTTTTTCCTCCTCTCCCCCTCCCCTCCCCTCTCTCTCTCGTCTCCCTCTCTCTTTTCCTCCTCGTCCTCTCTCTGTGTGTTGTGTGTGTGTGTGTGTTTGTGTGTGTGTGTGTGTGTGTGTGTGTTGTGTTTGTGTATGTATGTAAGTGTGTGTGTGTGCCCTATCCCCTCTTTCTTTTGTTTTATTTACAGATTTTTTGCTCGTACCTACTTATTTTCCCTCCTTCTCTTTCTCGCTTAATCTTCCATTTCATGTGAACATCTTGGAGTACAGGAGGAGGGGGCAGAGGAGGCATAAGGGGGGGAAGCAGGAGTGCCAAATTCATCACGTTTTTCCACTCCTTACCCACTACTGCCCCTCCTCCTTCCGTCCTCATGCCTCTCCTCTTTATGCCCCTCCTCTTATCCCTCCTTCCCCATGCCTGTCCCCTTTCCGTTCTCATGTCCCTCCTCCTCATTTTCTCCTTAGGCTCTTTCCCCTCTCCTTCCTCATGACCCGCCTGCTTTACTCCTCAGGCCTCCTCCTTCTCTCTTCAGGCCACTCCTCTTTCCTTCCTCAGGACCCCCTTTCCCTTTTTTCCTTTAATCCCCCCCTCGCCCCTCCCTAGTCCCCCTCCTCCTTTCCCTCCACAGGCCTCTCCTCCTTTCCCTTTCCTCAGACCCCTCCTCCTACCTTTCCCCCTTTCCCCCGCCCCTTTTCCTTTTCCCGTCCCCCGTCCCCCCCTTCTCAAACTCGTCCTCCCTCCCTCCTTCACTCCCGCCCCTTGGCCTCGCTCATGCTCCTTGTGCCTCGTACCAAATTTTCCCACAAAGCGCGTTTACCGGAAACCTTTAATTTGGAGTTGTGAGGGAGAATTTGTGGGCGGGGTAGGGGGGAAAGAGGGTGGGTAAAGGGGGGGCGGTGGGCCCTGATTGGAGTTGGGGGGCGTGTGTTTTGGGGGTGTTGGTGTGTAAAGTGTATGTGTATGTGTATATATGTATGTATTGGGGGTGTTAGGGGGAGAGAAAATTGACAGAGAGAAATGGGAAAGGGGAGAAAAGGGGGGGTGAGAGGATGGGGAGAGCCCGTAGGCTTAAGGACAATTTGGGCCTGGTACTTCTGGATCGACTTAATTTTTTTTTCTGTCGATTTTCGGATTGTGGGGGATTTGGGGCCCGGTAAAGTCTGCGTTTTTCCCCGTGGGGCGTCTTGTTTACTCGTCCTCTCTCTCTCTCTCTCTCCTTTCTTCTCTCTCTCTTCTTTCCTCTCTCTCTCTCTCTCTCCCCTCTCTCTCTCTCACACAAAAACACAACAACACACACACACCACCACACACACAAATCTCTCCCCCCCCCCCCCCCCCCTTTTTTTCTCTCTCTCTCTCTCCTCTCTCTCTCGCTCTCTTTTCCTCTCTCCCCCTCTCATTCTCTCTCCCCCTCCCTTACTCCCTCCTCTCCTCTCCCCTCTCACTCTCTCTCTCCCTTTCTCTCCCTCTCTCTCTCCTCTCCCCCTCCCTCCCTCTCCCTTTCCTCTCCTCTCCTCTCTCTTTTCCTCTCCCCCCCCCCCCCCCCTCTCTCTTTCCCCCTCTCTCTCTCTTCCTCTTTCCCCTTCTCGTCCCCCTCTCCTCTCTCCTCTTTTCTCTCTCTCCTTCTCTCTCTTTTCTCTCTTCTCTCTCTCTCTCTCTTCTTTTTCTTTTGTTTTCTCCGAGTACGCTGTGTTTGTTTATGTTGTCAGGTCAATTGGGAAACGAAAGTTGCTTTAAAATTTCGCTCTTCCCGCAAGAACATATCCCCTTGGTTTTTTTTTTTGCTAAAAAATTTAAATTTTCGTCCCGGCGAAATAATCTATCTGAAATAAAGGTGGTAGAGGAGAGAGAGGGAGAGGGAGGGAGGGGGGGAGGGAGGGAGAGGGAGAGAAAGGAAAGTAATCGATGGAAAAATAAGAAGTGAAGAGAAACAAAAGCCAAGGAGCAAGAAAATGGAAAAGAGAAGAGAGATAAAAAGAGCGAAATATCGCGGCATCCCTTTGCCAAAACGGGCCCGCAAAGGGCCCCAAAAAAGCCCTTTTTATTAGTCAAATTTCCCCGGGTGAATCCTGTAAATCTTCCTTTATCTCCAATCAAGACAATTACGGAATATTATCGCAAATTACTCCAAATTACCACCAAACAAATTACCTTCACAACAGAGAAAACAATTATCTGCAACACGCAAAAGCATGAATACAAGTGTATACTCTTCCGTCCTGATTCCCCGAAACTCTTTCTTTTTTCTCCCTTTTCACTTTTTCTTTCTTTTTTTTTTCTTTTTGTGGGTTTTTGTGTGTGTAGGGGGGGGGGGTTTTGGTGCCGCGCGGGGTTGTTTTGGGGGGTTTTGTGTGTGTGTGTGGGGTTTTGGGGTTTGTGTGGGTGTGTGTGTGTGTGTGTGTTTGTGGTGTGTTTGTGGGGTGTCTTACTGTTTTTTCCTTCCCTCTCTCCCTTTCTTTCTTTCTTTCTTTTCTTTCCCTTTTCCCCCCCCCTCCCTCTCTCTCCCCTCTTTCCCTTTTTTTCTTTTCTTTCTTTCTTACCCCCCCCTCTCTCCCTCTCTCTTTTCCTCTCTCGGTTTTCTCCCCCCCCCTCTCTCTCTCTCTCTCCCCTTTTCTGTCTCTCTTTCCCTCTCCTCTTTCTCCCCCCTCTTCCCCTCCCCTCTTTCTCAAATATAAATTTAAAAACCCTTTGGTCATCAGAAAAAAGGGTATGTAAAGGGAAACATCATAGAACAAGAAAAGTGTTAAAAACAAAAAAAGAGAGAGAGGGGGGGGGGGAGAGGGAGAGAAAGAGAAATATAGAGAGAATTTGAGGGAAAAAGAAGGAAAAATGAGAAGGAGAGAGAGAAAAAAAAGAGAGAGAGAGAGAGAAGGGGAGAGAGGAGAGAGAGAGAGAGAGAGAGAGAGAGAGGAAGAGAGGGGGAGAGGGAAAAAGTGAAAACTCGTTGACCCAAAAAAACGGGTTTTGTGCCGATGGGAGTGGGGTGAAAGGGGTTTAAAGAAGAACGAGAATGTTTCAGAAAAGTTGCGCGGGGCAGACTTTTGTGTGTTCGAGTTTTTCCCAAAAGCGTCCTGGGGTTTCGCATTCGTGCTTTTTTGAAATAATGTGGGGGAACTATTTTTTTTTTTTATGTTCGAAAACTCCGGGCGCCGTTTTAAAAAAGCGGGAAATTTTGGGGAAAAATTAAGTTTTAAAAAAACTAACGGTTTTTCGGGGCCTTTTTAAATGAAAGGGGGTTTGATGAAAATAAGATGAATTTGGGTGGTTTTACGGGGGAAGGCAAGATCGGGAACTAGGGTTTTTTTTGCCTTTTGTCTATTGCAAAAACCCCGGGTTTCTGGGCAGAGGAGGGAAATGGCGAAGGAAAGAGGTAAGCGATAGAGGAAGGATAAAGCGGAAAATATGAAGGAAAGAGGGAGAGACAAAAAGATATGGAACGCATGATAGGAATGCAATAGAAAGGAGGGAGAAGAGAGAAAGAATCCAAAGGGAGGGAACATCAAACATTCTGTGTATAAAAATATAAAAATTAATATATAAAAAAATATTATATATATATATTTATATAAAAATTTTATATTTAAATAATAGTATAACAAAAATATATTTGGGATATAATATAATAATTAAATTTTATATTTTATAAAAAAAAAAAAAAAAACCCCCCCCCCCCCCCCCCCCCCCCCACACACACACACACACACACACACACACACACACACACACACACACACACACACACACACACACACACACACACACACACACATAGACACGTGTATGTGGTGTGTGTGAATATTTATTCATGCATCTATACATAT
Source organism: Penaeus monodon (assembly GCF_015228065.2). Lineage (NCBI taxonomy): Eukaryota > Metazoa > Arthropoda > Malacostraca > Decapoda > Penaeidae > Penaeus > Penaeus monodon. The sequence goes on along the minus strand of NC_051403.1, from coordinate 21,711,078 downwards.
ATACATGTATACATATATACAAACATACATATATACATAACATGGAGATGCACAGATATACGTACATCTGGAGAAGAAGAAAAGAAGAAGAAGAAGAAGAAGAAAACGACGAGGAAGGTATATAATAAAAACCACCAATATCATCCATCTTTCTTCCGCACAATACATCGTCCCAGATTAAGCAGAGGTTATACAGTTTAAAATACGCGCGGCGGTGATCTCAGGTCCCGGCGTCTATTCCCTACCATTAAGATATGTGCCCGGGAAAGAATCTTTGGAATTGGAATTGGAATCGGAGGCAGGAATCCCCTCATCGCCTCAGCCTCACGTTCTCTTGTTTACTTGAGAAGCACCGAGATCACCGAACTCTTTAGAAGTAAACACATGTTAGCCAACTGTGTACTGGATCCTCGAGTGTTTGGGTTAAGTACATACGAGAGGGAGGTTCGAAAGGAGTTTTGTAAACTCTCTCGATCTCTTTTCTTTTTCTTTTTTTTTTCTTTTTTTTTTTGTTGGTGTGTTGTCTCTCTTTCTCTTTGTTTGTTTGTTTATCTTTTTCTTTTTGTCTCTCTTTTCCTTTCTGCTCTCTCTCTCCCTCTCTCTTACTCTCTCTCTCCCTCTCTCTTACTCTCTCTCTCTCTCTCTCTCTCTCTCTCTCTCTCTCTCTCTCTCTCTCTCTCTCTCTCTCTCCCTCTCTCTCTCTCTCTCTTTCTCCTTTCTTTCTCTCTCTCCCTCTCTCTCTCTTTCTCTCTTTCTTTCCTCTCTCTCCTCTCTCTCTCTCTCTCTCTCTCTCGAATTCGAGCAACAAATATAACATAATGACGGATAGAAATAAGATTTAACCTACACGTTGATCTGCAACTGCAGCTCGCTCACTTTTTCCCCGCAGTCGCTTTGCATACAAGTGGTATTTCGTAGTTAGGTTACCGTGTTTAGTAATATCACTTTCGTTAGCATTTCACATTTCAGTCAGGCTGCTCGAAGGATTTGCATACGGTATACTGTATATTGAACAGCAAGTCAAACTTCTTTTGTGCATAAAGATTTGTTGTTGCACTGAAGATATTGGATATGTATGTTCGCGTGTGTGCAACATTTGAATACTGAGTTGTTTTTTTTATTTGTGTGTGTTTTACCTTTGATGAATGTAATGTAAGTTGGTGTGTGTGTTTTTGTTGTTGTTGTTTGCTTGATTGTTTAATTTATGGTTGATGTCCTTCCTGTGCCTCATTACAACTTTTGTTTTTCATTTTCTCTCACAGAATCTCTCTCCCTCCCTTCTTCCCTCCCTCTCTCTACCTCTCCCTTTCCTCTCCTGCTTTTTCCTCTCCCTCTCCCTCTTCCTCTCCCGTCCTCTTCCATTTCCCTTATCCACCTTCCTCCATGCTTCTCTCCCTCCTGTCTTTATCTATCTACTTTTTTTCCAATTCTCCTTTTCACCCCTCCTTTTTACCCTCCCGTCACTGCTCTAATCTCTCTTCTCCTTCCTTCACTTATCGCACTCCCAATCTACTTCTAGGAAAATATGACAATTTTTTCACAACATAGATTTTTTTTTTAGTTATATTATTTATGCTCTGGCAGATCTTGCCCTCGTAATTATTTTGCAAACGAAATGCAGGTTTTAGGTAAGAATTTTTTGGCACGGTATAACAGCCATTAAAGCCCATTTAAAAGGCCCTCTCCATTCAGTGCCGACCCCTTTTGTGATGTCGGGGGAAGATAGTCCGGTCCGTCACACATCCGATCCTTATCAGCAGCGGTCTTCGAGAGGTCGTGGCCGTTGTAGGGTCGTCCGGGGCCCTTTTTCAAGTCGTGTTCTGCCTTGGAGGTCTTCTAGGGGCGTTGGGAGTGGGGAAGGGGGGGAGGGGGGCGTGTCCTTCGTTCTCCCGCTCATGGTGGTCCTCCCTTCGGCGTCGGGTGTGGGCGCGCGCGTCTTCCACCGTCGTTGTCTCCGTTGCGTCGTCGGTCGTTGTCTCCGTTGCGTCGTCGGTCGTTGTGTGGGATAGGGCGGTTTCGTTTCGTTTCGTTTCGATTCGATTTTTTTCGGAGTGCGTTTTCGCTATCGTTTTTTTGTGTGTTTGGGAGTGTGTGTGTGTGTGTGTGTGTGTGTGTGTGTGTGTGTGTGTGTGTGTGTGTGTGTGTGTGTGTGTGTGTGTGTGTGTGTGTTTGCGTTCGTGCGTGCGTCCAAGATTTTGGATTGATGGCCCTTTTATTTGTTGGTACAAATGATAGAATATGCATGA
>NC_051403.1:21696332-21698832 GCF_015228065.2 Penaeus monodon | reverse complement strand
GCCGAAAACAGGGGGCCAGAATGGGTATTCTAACCCCCTTTGCGGTTAGCATAAGGACGAGAATCGGCTGAGGTTAAGAAGGCGGTACGTAAGTTTTGTATAGAGAAGGGGTTTGTGGGGGTTGGGGTAGAGGGATAGGGGGTAGGGGAGGGTATTGGGTGGCAGGGGAGGAGGGGCGGTGGGGGTGTAGGTCGCTCACTACAGCTGGGTAAATATTTAGTCTCGCGGCCTCTAAATACATTGCGGATTGAGTGACCCGCCAGAAGGACAAACACACGAGGCAGTAGCGGCGGGGCGGGGGGGGGGGGGGGTCACGGGCCTGTTGCTTTTTTTATTCCTCGTGTCTCGTGTCGTCCTCCTGATTATTTATTTATTTTTCTTACTTCCTCTTCTTCTCGTGTCTTCCTACTATTTTTTTATTTATTTATTTTTTTCGTGTCTTCCTCGTATTTTTTTTTTTTTTTTTTATCGTATCTTCCCTATATACATATATATATATATATATATATATATATATATATATATATATATATATATATATATATATATATATATATTATTACTCGTGTCTTTTTCCTATTTTTTCTTACTTCCTTTTCTACTCTTGTACTCCTCCGTTGTTTTCCTTACTCCTTTTTCTTTCCGTATCTTCCTTTTCTTTTTTCCCAACTTCCTCTTCTCGTATCTTCCTCTTCTTCTTTCTTACTTCCATTTCTTCCTCCTCTTCTTCCTTACTTCCATTTCTTCCTCCTTATATCGTATCAGTTGTGCTCTGTACTTTTTGATGCTGTTTATCTATTAATCTTTTTATCCCTCACAATCTCCACTCGTCTGCTCTCCATCTGACAACGAGTGACATCCGTAATGAAGCTGTAACTTCTCTTTTAGGCCGCTCCCCCACCTCCCACCTCCCTCCCTCTTTTCCCCTTTCACTCACCTTTTCCCCTCTCCCACGTATTCGCTTTTTTCCCTTTCTCCCCTGTCCTTTTTCATTTTCTTCTCCCTACCTACTCTGTTTCTGTCCTTTTTCTCTCTCACTTTCCCATTCCCATTCTCATTCCCCTTTTCTCACTCAATATTACACCGCCCCTTCTTCCTTTCGTACTCCTTCCTCCTCCCCTACCCCTCACCCACTCCCTCTTCCACTCCTTCTCCCGTCTCCTTCTTTCCCTCCCCCTCCCCCTCTCCCCACCTCAGCAAACACAAAGTTGACAAACGGTGCTCGAGACGCGAGTTTGTGTACTAAGGTGTTGCGCCACGGGGTAAATACAAGGGCGGGAGGTGTACTGTTACACCCCATCAGTGTGGTCCCAATCCCGAGTATGCGAGAGGGTGTGGGAGGACGAAGGGGGAGATGGGCTGTATGGTGAAGAGGAGAAGGGCAAGGCAAAGAAAGAAGGAAGATAAGGAAATAGAGAGTGAAGATAAAATGATAAAAAAGAGGGTAATAATAATGAAATATGAGAGAAGACCATAAAAAGAATTCTGGGATAGGGTGATGGGAAGCTTGGAGAGAAGGTGATGGTTTTGTTTGGTGAGTATGTGCTCTTACTCATGAGTAAACTGAGCTTTGTTGAGAAAGGATCTGACAAAACGTGTTTGCTTGGTAGTGAAAGCATTTTATTGTTAGGGAAGATGTGCAGAATACAGAGCGATGAAAAAGGCAAATTAAGTAGCATGATTTGTGACAGGTAATGTTACACTAAAAAAGAAAGTGGCATCTATATGTTAAACAATGACAAAAGAAAATATCGTAAAAATAGAATTTCACAACACTGGCTCAGAATTGCCGTTTATACATTCTTTCGACTGAATTCCGAGATCCCTTTTAAACTTTAGGGGATATTTCGTGCTCGCAGCTGTAACGACAAAATCCAGTATGGTAGTAATCCAAGACCATTCTCATTCTTGCTTCACGTTGCAGAGAATAATACAATTGTTACTTGTAAAAAAAAAGTAGATTGGCCATGTGATTCATATTTTGACAAGCCCATGAAAATCCGAAACCAACGAACTGACGAACTCCCCCCCCCCCCCCACTTCACCCCTTGCCAGAAAGTCCACGCAGAAATTTCACGACGGAGGTGGATGTGAAGTTGCCTTAAGAACCTTTAATCCTCTTTTGTGGGAGAGCGCCGGCTGTATATTATTATTGGACGAGAGAGAGAGGGAGAGAGAGAAAAAAAAAGGAGGAAGGAGAGGGAGAAGGAGAGAGAAATGGGAGGGAAGGATAGAGAGAGGGAAGGAGGGAGGGAGATAGGGGAGAGGGAGCGAGGGTGAGAGGGGAGATGGAGCGAGGGTGAGAGAGAGAGAGAGAGAGAGAGAGAGAGAGAGAGAGAGAGAGAGAGAGAGAGAGAGAGAGAGAGAGAGAGAGAGAGAGAGAGGCTCGGGCTGCATATTCCCCGTGGAACTGCTGCATTGTCTTGATATTGGTTCTATGAATTTTGGTATTTCACAACGCCGCGCTCACGGTGGGTTGGCCGTTCTTGGGAGGAGCGGG
>NC_051403.1:21683832-21691332 GCF_015228065.2 Penaeus monodon | reverse complement strand
CCTCACCCCACCCCTCCTTCCCCACCCCTGCCCTCCCTCTACCCTCCCCCTCCCTTGCCCTCCCCCCTACCTCTCCCTGCCCCTCCCTCCCCCCTCATCACATCGCATGACGCCGTGTCAACGGATCCCGCCCTCGCCCCGCCCACCCAGTGTCCCGAATGTCGCTACGTTCACTCAAAGCGGAAAGGAAAGAAGAAATAACGTGATCATATTTCATCATGTTTTATCGCTGTCATTTCTGTGTCATCGGCGTCATCTTCGACACTGGTATTGCAATTGTGTTTTTTTTTTCTTTTTCTTTTTCTTTGGCTGTCTTGGTGCATGTTGAGCGACGACAGAAGCGGCGGCGCGTGAGTTGGAGCAGCTGCGCAAAATGTCGCTTAGCTGCCGACCCTGCCTTTGCCGGGAGAGAATTGCGCGTTCAGCACAGTTAGCCTACTTCGTTACCTCTTAGAGAGCTGACATTATTGAATATCAGATGGAAATGTTCTAAGTGTAATTACATTTTCATACGCGCCTCATAGTACAATATATATATATATATATATATATATATATATATATATATATATATATATATATATATATTATATATATTTTATATATATAATATATATATATTAATTATATATATTTTATATATATACATATATATATATATATATATATATATATATATATATATATATATATATATATATATATATATATATTTTTTTTTTTTTTTTTTTTTTTTTTTTTTTTTTTATCGGGAAAAATTGCAATAGCCCAATAGTGAAGAATAAGGTTATATGTATTCATTAAACTTGCATCACTGGGGTGTTTTGCGGTCCATCCGGCATGCTGAAGAGGGACGTAAAATTTAATCCCACGTGTGGGCCCATCAGTCAATAGGATCGCGGGACTTAATTCCTCAACGTCGACCATCAAGCCGTGAATATTAGGCTAACTTGTGCGTGTACAGCAGGCGACGTCATGCAAACATTCATCAATCATGAGCCTTTACGTGCATCGCGATTCTAGACTGGCGCGACAGCAGGACAGTGTGTATTTTAAACAAATGTACGATCAGCCTCTCTCACTCTATGCATTAGCATGCATAGAAACACATGTAGATATGAATGTACAAGCAACCTCGCTCGAATGCATACGATTAGCATACGAACACAAGCACAGATACAGGTGTACAAGCAGCTTCATTCACTCAGACACACACGATTAACATACGCTCACAAACACCCAATTAGACAAACATATTTATTCAAATACATACGCCAATCATACACACACAAGCACAAGTGCAAATGTACAAACAACCTCACTCAAACACACACGATTTTCAAACGCGCACGATCACACACAACTCCAAATGGACAACCATTCTCAATCGCACAAACGCACACGATTAACACACGCACGCAAACACACACAAATGCAAATGTACATCTCTCCCCTAACCGCTCAAACACACGCAATTAACACACGCACACAGACAGACAGATACACAACACGCGTTTAATTTTGTAGATTTATTTTATTCCCCCGTACGATCCTCACCCTTCACGACTCAACTTTCCTTGAGCATTTTATTCCTGATCTGCTCCACCTTCCGCAAATCTGCACTCAGTTTATGTATAAAGTTAGCGTGCGAAAGGCTTGCACTCGTGATTAGACGAGAGGACCGTCGTTTCCGCAGACAAGAAGGAGTAAATAGCGTCTATTGATACCATGCGTTCTCAGACAGGTGTGATTGCCTTGCCTACGTATCTGTTTACCTAGATGTTACGTCTGTCCAGTTTTATCTCTCGTCCCTTTCTTTCCGTTTATCTGTCTGGTTCCATCTACCTGACGTAGTGTTCTGTTGTCCGTGTGGAGATAGGAAATATTAAGGAGCATATTTTATCACCCTTCTCCACCAGTCACTCGCCATCGTCCTTGCGTTTAGACTTACACTCACTTAGGGGTGCGCTCGTATAAACACACAAATATAAACAGATACAGATATCCACAAGCACGCACGCACACACACACACACACACACACACACACACACACACACACACACACACACACACACACACACACACACACACACACACACACACACACACACACACACACACACATATCCATAGAAGGAGACAAAGACAGAGAGACAAGAATCCCGGTCTCCTTAACATCCTCGCCCCCTCTTCCCCCCCAACCCTTCTGCCTTTTCTCCCTGCAAGACACGGACATGCCTCGAGGAATAAGCGGCGTCGAGCGATCAGTCGTCGAGATTAATAAATTCAGAGGAGCCACACGAGACCGGCTGTCCTGTCTTTCAGGTTTCATTTCCCCGACAGGCCCGAGCGGAGATTACAGGCCAAAGCACGGACGAGAGAGAGAGAGGGAGACGGAAGGAGAAGGGAGATGGAGGGAGAAGATAGGTGGAGGGAGGGGGAGAAGAAGTGAGATGGAGGGGGGAGGAGGGAGAAAAGAGGTGGAGGGAGAAGGGAGAGAGAAAAGAGGTGGAGAGAGAAAGGAGGGAGAAAAGAGGTGGAGAGAGAAAGGAGGGAGAAAGGAAGGAGAAGGAAGGTAGAGGGAGAAGGGAGGCAGAAAAGAGGTGGAGGGAGGGGGAAGGAGGTCGTCTTATGTAATTAAAAAAAAAAAAAAAAAAGGAGAGGGGTGCAGAGTGGAGAGGAGGAGTGGGTAGGAAAAGGGGTGATGGAAGCGGAGGATAGGTAGGAGAAGGGTTGTTGAAGTAGGAAAGGGTGGGTGAGAGAGGGGGTGAAAAGGAATGGGGGCGGTTTGGGGAAATTGGGATAGAAGGGGTGTAGTGGAAGGGGGCGGGTTTGTGGTAGAGGTGTTGTAGAAAGAGGGAAAACGAGGGAAGGGTTGGTGTGAGAAAGGGTTTATAGTTGAGGGAATGGTAGGCAGGGGGAGAAAGGGTATAGAATAAAAGAAAATGAGGGAAAGGGTAGGTGAGGATTGAGGGTGTAGTGGAAGGGGAAATGAGGGTTGGATGTAACGGGGGAATCCCATAAAAAACATCGAAATCAGGGAGGAAAGTAACACCTGATAATAACAGTGTGAAGAGGAGAACGAATGAAAAATAATAACTACCTAAATCGGAATAAACGAGCAAGGGAAAAATCAACGCTTGGAAGAGAAACATTTCGAACGTTTTTTAAAGTCGGGTTCACCGAGGTGTCGCCAAAGATGTTTGTGTAGGGTGAGCATTAACTTCCTGGCTGTTTACCTTGAGATGTTTACCTGCCTGGAGTTTGATTATCTGATTGCTTACGTGGGGAGCCATCGGCGAGAGGGATTGGGGAGTTAAATGGGGAGGAGCCGTTTTAGCCCGGAGGTGTTGCCCGAGGGATTTTTATCTTGTAGTGGCTTAGTTTTTATTATTTCTATTTTTTTTATTTTATTTTTTTTTTTTTGGGGGGGTCGTTATGGGGGAGAGGGAGAGGGAGGCATGAAAGGTGGGGGAGGGAGAGGGAAAAGTGTTATACGTCATGTGTGTGTGTGTGTGTGTGTGTGTGTGTGTGTGTGTGTGTGTGTGTGTGTGTGTGTGTTTGTATGAGTGTGTGTGTATGTGTGTGTGTTTGTATGAGAGTTGTGTGTATAGAGTAGAGTCAACATTTTACCTACAGATGTTTACATGGGTGTTCAGATGTTTGTTTGGTATCACTTGTCTTGAATTTGCATGTTTTCATGTAAGTTTGACTGATGCAAAATTTGTAGAGAAAATGTTCCATGTATCAAATTCGTTCATTTTCTTTAATTCTTTCAAGGATATATCTAATATACATACATACATACATACGAACTTACACACACACGCACGCACGCACGCACACACACACACACACACACACACACACACACACACACACACACACACACACACACACACACACACACACACACACACACACACACACACACACACACACACACACACAAATCCCGCCATGCAAGAAAGAAACGGACCTGCGCGCGGAGGCCGCCCTCGAAGGTCATCCTAAGGAACCGTCTCCCTGGCCTCTCCTCGGCGCCTATTGTCTGTTACTTTGATTGCGTATTGTCACTGGAGGGCCCTTTACGATTGTTACAGGGCCCGGCGTTACGTAAGTGCCCTTCTGATTGGCTATACACTCTATAGAAATAGGAACTCGGTTAATATAGTTTTCTGTTCGAGGCTTTTTGGGCTGTCACGGAGACGCACAATGGTTGCCTATGGTGTTATCATGGGACTTAATCGAATTTTTTTTTTACCTAATTTGCCTTTTCTGTTTTTTTATTCGTTTGGCTTAGTGGTTGATTTGTTTCTTTTGCTCTATTCTGTAGATTTTTTTTATGATACTTGTCCATATATTCATGCATTAATATTTTTCAGTTCATGTATTTTATCTCTTCGTTTTTTTTTTATTATTATTATTATTATTATTATTATATATATATATATATATATATATATATATATATATATATATATATATAGTGTGTGTGTGTGTGTGTGTGTGTGTGTGTGTGTGTGTGTGTGTGTGTGTGTGTGTGTGTGTATATATGTAATGTAGGTATATATGTATGTAGGTATATATATATAATATATATATATATATATATATATATATATATATATATATATATATAATATATATAATTTATACCATTCTTCCTTCTGATATGTCCTCGTCGAGTTGGACCCCCATCCTCCCAGCGCTCAAGCAGTTAGCGAGGTCTTTTGTATGAGCGAAGGTTTGAGCGGTTGCTAGGGCGTCCCTTGAGCTATAACTCGAGCAGTTGCTAGGTTGGCACCAATCAGAAGTGTGTCTCCCTGTCCCATTCTTTCCTTCCCTTCCCCTCTGCGACGCGTTTAGCCTAATCTTTGGCCATTATCTTGGATTACGTTCCTTGTCTGAGAGAGAGAGAGAAAGAGGGAGACAGAGAGAGGGAGAATGTAGGGAGGGGGAGGGGGGTGAGAAGGAACAATAGACGGAGGAGAGAGAAAGAGAGGGACGAATGAGGGGAAGAGGAAGTGGGAGGGATGTATGGCAGTACAAGTATAGAAGAGGAGTAGAGTTAGAGGAGAATGTGTAATAATGATGGTCGTACCGATAAAGACAGAAGTAATTATGATAAAAGTAATTGTAATAAAAATAAAAATAAGTGTAGTAATGATAATAATAGTCATGACAGAATAGTAGTGTGACAAAAAACAAACAAAAAACAATAGTAATAATGGTAACAGTAGTCATGAAAATAAATGTCAAATAAAAGCCAAGTACAACAAAGTCACTTCCTCCTTCCTCTCTTTTCCTCGTTTACTTTTTTCTTTCTCCTTGCTCTCCAGTCTTTATTTCTTACTCTTTTTATTACCTTTGGTGTATTTTTTAGACCTTTAGTTCCAGTCGGAAATCGCTCACAATGCAAATAAACTTGCTTTGTTTATTATATATTTTTGTTGTTTATTTTTGGAATGTAAAACTTAGCTTGGTAAGTCTTTAGTGGAAGAGCATGTGGTTTCGTTTTGTAATTTCTAGCAGATACAATATTTGTTTAATTTATATTCATTGTTAGTTTGCTGCTAGAAATTTAGTCTTTAACGTTCTAGAGTTCTTGTTTGCGATATTTGTTATAGGTTGGTTAGCATCTTAAAGATCTATCATTTAGGGACAAAGTTTTTTTAAGAATATAGTTGTATTTTCTAATGTTAATTTAACAAAAAATGAAAATTGCAAATAACACAGGGCCAAGGAGAGACCCTTGTGGCATTCCATAATTGATAGGCAACGGAGATGAACATTTGTTATTATATTGCATACTTTGTTTCTTGTTTGATAAAAGATGATGTATATAGGTCATTGGCTGAATTTTTTGTACCAGTTCACTTAGCCATATATCATGGTCAATTACATCTTTTACGTTTGAAAAGTCCAAGAAAATATCCAGGATGAAAGTGATCGTCATTTATATAGTACAATATTTCACTAACGAGTTTCAAAAGAGCAGTTTTAGTCTATGTATTGAAAGATTGAAAGATATTCTGAAGTCGATTTTTTGTCATATCTCCTTTTTTTTTGAGAATTTAACTGAATTCTGGAAGACAAATTGACTGTTTTCCCTCCCAGTATTTGTTGCTTGATTGTAGAAGAGACGGCGAATTCTCTTGTATGTCTGCCTGTGAGGTAGACATATATGAATATATATGATGCTAGTCTCTCCCTAATACTTGTAGAATGGAGGTATCTGTCCTTCTCCTCGCCCGCTCCTTATTCCTCTTACTCTTATTCGTAGACACAGATAATCTTCCTAATGTAGTCGGGAGGTACCTAGCCCTGCTCCTTTTCCTCCCTTTCCGCTACATCATTCTTCTCTTCCTCCTCCTCATCCTCATCCTCTTTTCCCCGTCTCTCTTTCGCCCCTCCCCTCCCTCTCCCCTCTACCTCCCTCCTCTGTCTCCTCTCCCTCCTCTCCCTCCTCTCTCTCTCCCTTTTTCCAACCCAACCCCCATTTCAGAGGATATAATTGGGCGTAGGATTCTAGTGGATGACCGGCGAAAACGGGCGTGCGAATAAGAATAGGAATAGGAATAGGAAAGCGGGGACGATCCTGGCTTGGATGTCCCTCCCCCCCCCCCTCCCTTTTTTCCTCCTCCGCCGGCTATTTTTAATCTTCAACATTCTGATTAAATTTAATGTCGTATTTCCGATTCGCAGGGCAGGGCATTGCTTGCCGAATTTCTATGGGAGTGGGATGATGGTAGTATTTTAAAGGGGGCTGAAGTTGTTTTCTTTTTACGGGTTTAAAGGGGAAAGGAATTTCAATGAATTCATTTAGTTGAAGGATGTTTCATTTTGAAGTTATATATATTTCATTTTAAAGTTATATTCCATTATGAAGTTATATATTTCATTTTGAGGTTATATTTCATTGTGAAGTTATGTTTTTGTTTTTAAAATACAATAAAAATTGGGAAATTTTGGCTGATGTGCGGATTATACTATTTGGAAAAAAAAAAAAATCGGAGAAAAAATAAAATTGCCTACCGGTGTATGTTCCGAAATCCTCACACTTAGCACTTAGTAAGGGGTTAAGGGGAAAGTAAGAGAGAGACAGAGAGAAAAAGAGGGAGATAGAGAGGGAGAAGGAGGAGGAGAGGGAAAGGGAAAGAGGAATGGAGAAAGAAGGGGAAGAAAGAGAGAGAGAAGAGAGAGAGAAGAGAGAGGAGGAGGAAGAGAAGGAGAGAGACAGAGAGAGAGGAGAGGAAAAGGTGGGAAAAAAGAGAGAAGGGGAGAGAAAGGGGGGGAGAAAAAGAGAAAGGTGGGGGGAGAGAAAAGAGAAAGGTGGAGAGAGAGAGAGAGAGAAAAAGTGGGAGAGAGAGAGAGAGAAAGAGATGGAGAGAGAGAGAGAGAGAGAAAAGATGAGAGAGAAGAGGGGAGAAAAAGAGAGAGAGAGAAAGAGAGGAGAGAGAGAAGAGAGAGGAGAGAAGAAGGAGGAGAAGGGGGG
>NC_051403.1:21681235-21683732 GCF_015228065.2 Penaeus monodon | reverse complement strand
CTGTATCGTGGCCAGCGCCCAAACCGGACAGCCATGGACGTAGCGTATGATCAGCTTCATCATCTTTTGTCCCGTAGAAATGCAGTCATGATCGTCCGCTACTTTGATCCGCGCCGCCCCTTTGCCTCGGGTCGGGCATTGGCTCGGCGCGACAGGTTGCAATTTCTCGCTTTTTAAATTCGGCAACGGGGGGAGGGGGGAGAGGTAAATGTTGGGAAGAGAGGGGAGAGGGTACATGTGGGTGGGAGAGGGAAGGGTTAATGTGGGGAGGGGAGAGGGTACATGTGGGTGGGAGGGGGAAAGGTTAATGTGGGGAAGGGATGGGAGAGGGTAAATGTGGGGGGGGGCGTGAATTTTGTCTGATTTCTATACTTTCAGGTCGAGGATTATGAGAGAGAAGCCTGTGAGGACCTTTGGATGTTTTGATGGTTGAAAGGGAGACAGGGAGGATGTATAGAAATGGTGGTTTGCGGAGTTCGCGAATTTTTTCGAAATTTGTAACGAGGGTCATTTCTCCGAGGATTGACAAACAGCCTTTCAACAGCTTGATTGGGATCCAATGGGATTAATGCTAATTTAATTACTGCAGGTGAAGAAGCTTGGTTGGAATGCATTGCACAGCAGAAAAATTAGCCAATTGTTCAACCGGATACCCACTCAAGCAATTTAACCTTAGATTCAGTTGCACTTGGCAGAATGTGCTGAAAATTCGTAAAATGGATATTTAGTTTTTCCCCTCAGCATACAACATACAGCATACACCATACCCACAGACAAAGATATAAATCACCACGACTAGTAGGAATCACGTGACATGATACTTTCGCTCGCTAAAGTCCATAATTCATTACTGTTTCTTCTGTAGATATTGTTTTTTTATCTTTCTATTTTTTACGCTCAGGAAATCCAGAAAGATGATCGTAGATTCCCGTACTCGCTGGCGTGTTCATTCGGGCAAAAGATGAGAGAGAGAGAGAGAGAGAGAGAGAGAGAGAGAGAGAGAGAGAGAGAGAGAGAGAGAGAGAGAGAGAGAGAGAAACGACCTCCGCTTTTCCCCGGTGTGAGTGATGGCTGCCACTTGTGCAAAATTGATAATCGCGAAGTTATGAGTTCGTGGCCCAGGAATCTTTTCAGGAGAGGCTGGATATCTATATCTATATCTATATCTATATCTATCTATTGATCTGTCTACCTACCTACCTACCGGCCTACGTGTGGAATTCATGTCGAACAGATTGCAAGTAGAACAACGAAGGGAAGTACAAGAAAACACACGAATATGCCTAAGGCCCTGATGAAGCAGTAAATGCGAAAAGGCCTTCGGCATATTCGTGTGTTTTCTTGTACTTCCCTTCGTTGTTCTACTTGCTCCCGGCCTACCTACCCACCTACCAGTCTACCTACCCACCTAGCTACTTCCCTATCGGCCTTCTGCCTATCCACCCTTGCGTCTATCTGTCGATCTATCTGTTTATCTTTCTTTTCGTCTATCACCTGTCTCTACAATTTTTATTTAGATGCCTATGTTACAAGAAAATAAAAACATAGATTGTTAATCGAGAGTGCATGCGTGCGTGCATGTGTGTGTGCATGTGTGAATGAGTGTTAGTGTGCGTGCTTACAAATATTTATGTAAATAAGAGAAAAGAAAAGAAAAAAAAATCAGTCACTAAATGGAAAAGAAAGGGATTTTAAAATTTGAGGAGAAAGAGGTGTAAGGCCAAGACGCCGCTCGGAAAGTTATTTTGTTCGAAGGTCTTCAGATCATACTTGAGTCAATAGAAGGAGAGAGGGAGGGAGGGAGAAAAGGTAAGAGGGAGAGAGTGGAATGGACAGACAGACGGACACAGAGATAGGCAGACAGACAGACAGACAAACACAGTATAAAAGAGTCAGTGAACAAGAGAGCAAGTGAATAAAGAATAAAGAAAAAAAGAAGACCAATCCAGAAACGACACGAATAAATCAACACAGACAGACCCAAAGAAAAAGATAAAAACACAAAGAAAGGGAAAGAGAGAAAGAGAGGCGCTCCTGAAACGGTCCCGGAGCGCCAGGCAAGAAGGTATATTGGGTATTCAGAGTTCGACGTCAGCTGATTGAGAGACAAATATAGAGAGGAGAGACACCGCGGAGACCCCGGCAGCGACTCGGGATATCATTACGTAATTGGGTTTGCTCTGCGTAGCCAAATCCTCGGGTTGCTTCGGCGAGGAGTGGCGCCCTGCTCATCCCTTTTTCCCTCTTCTTTATCTTTGTCTTCTTCTTGCATTTCTGCTCCATTCTTCTGATCTTTTATTCAGTTTCTCTTCTGGTACGCGTTCTGTAATGTTCAGCTTCTTGACGTTTGTATTTCGAAAGTTGGTGTATCGTCATATATATATATATATATATATATATATATATATATATATATATATATATATATATATATATGTAACACGTACACACACAACACCATATATATATGTGTGTGTATATGTATAATTATCTATCC
>NC_051403.1:21666235-21671235 GCF_015228065.2 Penaeus monodon | reverse complement strand
GCATTTTCAGATATATTTTCCAACACATTTTCATTACATGTGATTAATGAACGTTAATTGTACACAGATATAAAATCGTGTGTGCAATATCAACCTTTTAAAATGCAAAAATAAAATTGCATGAATAGATTCGCCTATAATTTAATGAAAGCTGTCCCGAGTGAGTTGCGGCGCCGGGTTTGGAACTATTTTTCCATTATGTAGACTCCGCTGTATCGAGGATCACTCTTATTTCACCGCCTGTCAAGACCTCGACCCCCCCCTCCCCCCTCCCCTCCCCCTCCCCTCCCCCCCTCCCCCTTTCCCTCCCCATTTCACCCCTACCTCACATCACCCCCCAACTCCTTCCCCACCTCCCCATCTCACCCCCTCTTCTGCTCCCCACCTCTCCCCGTCCTCACCCCTACCTCTTGAATAATGAGGGCGATTTGTGATGAGGAAGAGGACGGGGGCAGTTTATTTTTTTGTTTATTTGTTTAAGTAGCGAATTATTTATCTTTGTATCCGTTCGTTTATTCATTTATTTATTTACTTATTGGTGTATATTTTCGGACGAATGAGTGAGGCTGTATGGGGAGGCCAAGGGAAAGGGAGAGGGGAGTGGAGGGGAAAGGGAAAGGTAAGGAATAGGAGAAGGAAAAGAGAAGTGGAGGCATGGGGGAAGGGCGAGAAGAAGGGAGGGGGAAGTGCAAGGTAAACGGAAATGGAAAAGGAATGAAAATGGAATAAAAGAAAAAGGGGAGGAGAGGGGAAAGCTAAAGGTAAAAAGGAAGAGGTATGAGAAAGGGAAAGGCCAGAGGTCAGAGGTTAGAGCCCCTCCCTCCTGAAGATGATTCGGGTTCTCCTGGCTTGCGGCGGCGTAACCCCTCGGATGTATTTACTACCCCATGAATGTATGCATGGGGAATGCACCAACAAGAGCTATTCCGTCATGGAAATTATGCAGATGGGATACCAGCTTGCACCCTGAATGCGCCGTGAGCTCCCCGTGTTGAAATGAGATCAGCGTAGAAGAAAGGCACTTTTGTTTGCTTTCTGTTTGCCTTTTTTTATTTTAATTTGATTTTTGTTTTTCTTTTGTTTGTTTTTGTATTTTTTTTATTTCTGTTTGCCTTTTGTTTTTTTTCCTTTTCTTTGATCTTTGTTTTCTTTTGTTGTTTTTTGTTTGCTTTCTGTTTTGCCTTTCGTGTTTTTTGTATGCTTTTTTATTTTGTTTTCTCTTGTCTTCCTTTTGTATTTATTTATTTATTTATTATTTTTTTTGCTTTTTGTTTTCCTTTTGTTTGTTTTCTGTTCGTTGCTTTTCATCTCATGTGGATTCTTGTTTTACTTTAGATGTTTGCTTTGATATTAAGTAATGTCTTTTTTTCTTTTTTCTTCCACAGGTGAGTTCTTCATCGTCTGGCGAATGGTAAAGTGATGGAATTAAAATTTGTGTAGTTTCCAAATTTGTGTGTATGTGAGTATATATATATATATATATATATATATATATATATATAATATATATATATATATATATATATAATGTATATATATATATAATGTATATATATATAATATATATATATATATATATATATATATATATATATATATATATATATATGTATATATATGTGTGTGTGTGTGTGTGTGTGTGTGTGTGTGTGTGTGTGTGTGTGTGTGTGTGTGTGTGTGTGTGTGTGTGTGTTTGTGTGTGAGATCCGGTCTATCTATCGTGTCTTCAAGAATCAGAGAGCTCGACACATTGTCACTGATAGCGGGGGTCATACCTATCCTTTACGGACCCTGACAGGTAGGTCATGGTAATCGATACAGACCCCATTCAGATAAGGCGAACCCACGACCCACGACCCACGACCCACCGCACTGTCCCTGAGCCTTCCAATCTCGTATTTAAGAAGTTTACCTTCCCCCGAAGTCGATGGGGAAGGCGTTGGGAATGAAGCCATTGCCTTATATCAAGACCCTTTCTTCACCCTCCTCCCTTTCTCCTCTTTCCATTCTCCTTTTATCCTATGTCTCTCTCTCTCTTTTCTTTCTTTCTTCTTTTCTACATTTTCTTATATGCACGTCGCCTCGTTCTTCTTCCTCCCTTTCCCCCCTTCCTTCCTCATCCTTTCCCTCGTGCCCTCGTTCACCCCTTCCTATCTTCTTCTATCCCTCCTTCCTCCCTCTTTGCCTCCTTCTTTACTTCACCTCTTCTTCCTTCCTCCTCCACCCCTTCCCTACCTCCTTTCCTTCTCCTCCCCTCCCTCCCCTTCCCCCCTCCCTTGCCCCTTCCCTTCTCCCTCCTTTCTTCCTCCTCCGCTCCCTTGCGCCCCTTCCCCCCCCCCCCAATCGAGTGTGCGTAAGAGAGAGTCCCAGCGAGGCATTAGGCTGAATGGTTCGCACACGTTAAGGGTTAAGTGACCGCTCCACTGTTAAACATTAACATAAAGATGGGCGGAGGCGATGGCAAGGGGTAAAGGAAAAGGGGGGAATGAGGAGGGGGGATAAGGCGTGGTAAGGTGGGAGGGGGAGGGGGAAGGCATTAGGCTTAAAGCTAATGATCACAATACAACATGAAGCGTGAAAACCTTGAGTGGGGGGGGATGATGGTGCTTACAAAGTTCTATGAATTTTTCCTCCGTGTTGTCCGTGTGTTCGAATGGGTTGATGAATAGAAAGTTGTATGATTTTTGGTGTGTTCGGATGGGCTAATGGATGTAGAGTGTTCGGATGGCCTGATGGGTAAATTGTACCATGAGTTTTTCCTCCGTGTGTTCGGATGGGTGAACGAATACAGAGTTCTATGAAAAAAAAAAATGTGTTCGGATGGGCTAAGAGATGAAATTGTCTTAAAGTGAGGGAACGGTTTTCGGAGACGCTATCAGGGTGGGAAAAACAAGTCATACGGTGAAGGAATGCAATTGTATCTTCAAGTGGACTTCTATATTTAGGAAATATTTATCATTATGGACTTTTAAACGGAAGGGTCACTGGCTTTTAATTAGTGATAATTGTCGAACAAAATTTGATAATAAGCGATATAAAAGGGTTGCAACATGGTCAAGCGCAACAGATTTTTTGTTGTTTTTGTTATCGTTCGGGCAGTTTATTATGTCTTTTGGATTCATATTTAGCGTTTTCTTTCGCAAGAACGAGAGATACACACAAACAGGGAAAGAATGAGAAAGAGAGGGATGTTGACGAAGAGGAAGTAGGAGGTAGAAAATTCGAGAAGACATCCCCCGTCGGTAGTTCGAGCCTAGCGCCTGTCTGCAACATGCAATCCACACATTGCCTGGTAACGTGCCCTTTAAGTAGAACTTGTTGCACTGCATTATGCAAAGATAAGCGGTGGCGTGAGTGATGATGCGTAACGCCTGTGAAATATTGTGATGATAGAAGAAAAGGAAAATTCGTATGATCACTCTTCGCGATCTCAGCCCCATAGCGCGTGGGGAGGCGGGCTCAAGTATCTCCTCTCTCTCTCTCTCTCTCTCTCTCTCTCTCTCTCTCTCTCTCTCTCTCTCTTTTCTCTCTCTCTCTCTCTCTCTCTCTCTCTCTCTCTCTCTCTCTCTCTCTCTCTCTCTCTCTCTCTCTCTCTCTCCTCTCTTCTCTCTCTCTTCTCTCTTCTCTTCTCTCTCTCTCTCTCTCTCTCTTCTCTCTCTCTCTCTCTCTCTCTCTCTCTCTCTCTCTCTCTCTCTCTCTCTCTCTCTCTCTCTCTCTCTCTCTCTCTCTCTCTGCTCTTTCAGTTTTGTGCAAGGATATGTGTCATCGTCTATAATTACATATGGTTAGATATAAGGCATAAATATTAAAAATATATGCGCGCACTGTGTACAAGAGATTAATTGTTAGGCGCTGCACAAAGAAAAAAGAACAGAAATGTAAATGAATACGATGGAAATGATAATAGTTATAATGGATGATAATGATAACGATACAACTACTACGTATACTGCTGCTGATAATGATAATAATAATGATATTAATGATAATGATAATAAAGGTAATACCAACAACAACAATGATATCAATAAATAATCCATCAGTGAGCAAAATATAAACAGTGCACAGGTGATTTTCATGACCCAGATCAGTGTGACACAATGGAGCACCATTCACAAAAGGCAAAACAAAAACATGTATTGTATTCTATATACACAAGCATATTACGTAAAGGGTGGGGCGGGGGTGGGGGGATGCGCTTCTACATGCAACAAACACTCCGAGTTGAGGCAGTGCATTTAGGAAAAAAGATAACTTAGTGGATTTTGTAACTTGGTGGATTCTGCAACTTTGTGGACTTGCAACTCGGTGAATTTTTGTAACTTCGTGGATGTAGTGTAGTCGGAGGTGGATCGTCGTTCATGTGGTGGGTATGATTTTATTTAAGGGTTATATTAGAAGATGAAGGTGGATCGAATTTACGCGTGAATGTGAATAGAGAGTGGACTGGAAATCTGCAAGTGGAAGGAGAAATGTGTATTCGAAGATCGTGGGTTGAAGAGAGAGTTTACGTGTGTGTGTGTGTGTGTGTGTATGTGCGTGCGTGCGTGTGTGTGTGTGCGTGCACCTGCCTGCCTGCCTGCCTGCCTGCCTGCGCCCGTGCTTGCGTGTGTGAGATCGAGTCTGTGGGGAGAGTAGATTTACAGATCTTAGCAGAGAAAGGGATTGGATTTAGAGGCCGCAGGTGAAAAGAAAATGTGAATTTAGAGGTTTTAGATAGAAGTAAATTGGATATAGAGGACGAGGTTGGAGAGTGGAGTCAAGAGTGGATTTAGAGGGCTCGGGCCAGTAGGAGATGTGGATTTACAGGTCAGAATGGATGGAAAATGTGGAATTGCAAAGAAATGGAGCTCCCCATCGACCTCAAGGGAGATAAACTTCTTAAATGGATATGAGTGGATATAGGTGTTACAGTGCGATGGAAAGAGAGGATATAGAGACCGCAAATGAACAGAAAAAGTAAAATTTAAGGACGCTAGAAGAGGCCGGAGGTAGTGAGG
>NC_051403.1:21651235-21661235 GCF_015228065.2 Penaeus monodon | reverse complement strand
AGAAGCGGAAGGAGAGAAAAGAAATGAGAGAGGGAAGGGGGAAGCGAACCGAAGGGAAGATAATGAAGGAGAGGGAAGAGGGGAGAAGGAGAGTGAAAGGAGAGAGAGAAATTGGAAGGGAAGCGAAAGAAAAGAAACGGAAGGAGAGAGAGGAGAGGGAGATGCAAGGAAAAGGAGGGAAAGAGAAGCCGGGGGACGGAATCGAATCGAGAGAGAGAGATAAGGGGAAAGAGAAGCGAAAGGAAAGAAAAGGAAGGAGAAAGAGGAGGGGGAAGGGAAGCTGAAAGAAGAAAAGGAAGGAAGAGAATAAAAGAATGAAAAGAAAGAAGAGAAATAAATGGGGGAAGGATGCGAAAGGAAAGAGAAAAAGGAGTGAAGAAGGAAGCGATCCCCCTCCCCCCCCTCCCTCCCGCCAAGTCCTGCCGAGGCGCATTTCGAGGCGATCAGGAACATTGTCCATTCCTGCGCCTTCCTTTCTTTTCTGTTCTGACGTTTTGTATATTTGTTTTTATCTTTTGCTTCGCCTTGTTATCTTTTGGGTTACCTTTTCATTTTCCTCCATCTTCTTCTTCTTCTTCTTCTTCTTCTTCTTCTTCTTCTTCTTCTTCTTTTTCCTCCTACTCCTACTCCAATTCCTCTTCCTCCTCCTCCTCCTACTCCTCTTTCTTTTCCTCCTACTCCTACTCCAATTCTTTTTCCTCCTCCTCCGTCTCCCCCTCCCCCCCTCCTCCTCCTCCTCCTCCTCCTCCTCCTCCTCCTCCCTCTTTCCTCCTCTCCTCTCCCCTCCTCTCTCCTCCCCTCCTCCTCCTCCTCCTCCTCCTCCCCCTTCCTCCTCCTCCTCCTCCTCTCCTCCTCCTCCCCCTCCTTCCTTCTCCTCCTCTTCCTCCTCCTTCTCCTCCCCCTTCTTCTCCTCCTCCTCCTCCCGTCTCCCCCTCCCCCCTTCCTTCTCCTCCTCCTCCCCCTTCCTCCTCCTCCTCCACCTCTCCCCCTCCTCCTCCTCCTCCTCCTCCTCCCTCCCCCTCCCCCTCTTCCCCCCTTCCTCCTCCTCCCACTTCCTCCTCCTCCTCTTCCTCCTCCTCCTCCTCTCCTCCCCCTTCCACCTCCTCCTCTCCCCTTCCTCCTCCTCCTCCTCCTCTCCTCCTCCTCCTCTCCTCCCCTCCTCCTCCTCCTCCCCCCTCCTCCTCCTCCTCCCCCCTTCCTCCTCCTCCTCCTCCTCCTCCTCCTCCTTCCTCCTTCCTCTTCCCTCCTTCCTCCTCCTCCTCCTCCTCCCCCTTCCTCCTCCTCCTCCTCCTCCTCCTCCCCCCTCTCCTTCCCCTCCCTCCTCCTCCTCCTCCCCCTTCCTCCTTGCTCCTGCCTCCTTCCTCCTCCTCCTCTCCTTCCTCCTCCTCCTCCCCTCCTCCTCCACCTCCTCCTCCCTCCCCCTTCTCCTCCTCCCTTCCTCCTCTCTCTCTCTTCCTCCTCCTCCACCCTTCTCCTCCTCCCCCTCCTCCGTCTCCTACTCCTCCTCCTCCTCCTCCTCCTCCTCTCTCCTCCTCTTCCGTTACCCTCCTTTCTCCTTCAGCCAATTTCTCCTCCTCCAATCCTACTCCTTTTCATTTTCTCTTTATTTTTTTATTCCCCTCCCTCTTCCATCCTCTCCCTCTCCCATCCATCATTCTCTTCCCGTCTCTCTTATTTTCCTCTCTTCCATTTTTTTTTTTTTTCTTTTTTTCTTATTTTTGTTTCTGCGCATCCATCATATCTTCCTCCATTCGCCCTTCCTCCCCTATTCCTCTCTATCCCTCTCTCTCATTCTCCTTCCATCCTCTTTCCTTCCCTCTCTCTCCCCCCCTACCATTCATCCATTTTTCTCTCTTCTGCCTCTATCCCTCTTCCCTTTCATACTCTTCTCCTCTCTCATCTCTTCTCCATTCTCTTCCTCTCTCTCTCTCCTCCCTCTCTCACTCTCTCTCTCCTCTCTCTCTTCCTCTCTCTCTCTCTCTCTCCTCTCTCTCTCTCTCTCTCTCTCTCTCTCTCTCTCACTCTCTTTATTTTTTATAGTTTATTGAAGAACATTTACATCATATTTGGTTAAAATTATTAAATATGTTAGTAAGTTACAGACTAAAGGAATTCATTATTAGTGACTCCTATCTTAAAGGCTAACCTCATCTCATTGCGCCATGTACTCATGGACTTTAACACATATTATACAAATCATATAATTATCTATTAGTGGTCTTTAGTCACATATGTGCTTTGCATTTGAAAGATTGTAAGGACCGAGCTTCCACATCGGTGATAGACATTAATAGATTCCACAATTTTGTGCGGCGGGCGCTTGTTCCGCTGTTCTCATGGGCGTGCAGCTCGTCTTCCTGGCAGTCTCATTGGCTGCAGGTGCGGGACGCGTTGGCGATGGAGGCGGAACATCGTCGTCAAGCCAGCTACGTCTCTCCTGTGTTGAAGGCCGTCGAGGTTTAGTTGATACTGTTGGGTCCTGTCTTCGATGATTTTGTTCGCTTTTTGTATTCTATCCAAGATTTTGAAGCTAGTGATGTTTGCTCCTCTCCACGCGAGGCAGGAGTACTCGAGTGAAGAGCGAATTTGTGCCTTGTAGAAGAGCTCCTTCCCTTCACCGTGCAGCAGCCAGCTGATTCTTCTTGAGGATGCAAGTTTCTGCGAAGCCCTTCTCGCCAAACTGTGTGATTTTTGAAAGTCATTTTTTGTCGAATGTGGTGCCCAGTATTTCCTCTTGTGGTCTTATTTTTTCTCACTGAAGTTTACTTGGACATCACTGTTCGTCCTGTCGACAACTATAAGCTGGGTTTTATTCAGGGCAAAGGAGAACTGCCATTTCTATCCGAAGTCGAAATTTGTGCGAGTCTATCATTTAGTTTTTCTATGGCGGCATCCTGTTCCCTGGGCTCATACTTAAAGGAGAGTGCATCATCCGCAAATGCTTCGGCTTCAGGTATGAGGTGCAGTAAGTCATTGAGGAAGACATTCTACAGCAGAGGTCCAATATACTTCCTTGAGGGACACCTGCTTTGATGTCGTAGTAAGCAGTGTTCTACCATGAAGAACTACTCTCATTTGTCTGTCGAGTAGATAATGTTTCAAAAGGTCCAGGAGTTCACCGTCCACTCCAAATGTTTTTAAGTTAATTAACAAACCTAGGTGCCATACCCTATCAAAGGCTCTCTCTATGTCCAGAGCAAGAACTCAAGAGCGCTGTCCGCGCTACTTCCGAAAGCCATATCGACGGTTAGACAGAAGATGGTTTTTGTTGAGATGATTTGTTAGGTGGGAAGATATTAGTTTTTCAAATATCTTGCTGATGATTGACAGCAAGGAAACTGGCCGGTAGTTTTTTTGGACTGGATTTGTCCCCTTTTTTAAAGATGGGGACATTACTTTGTTTCCAAAGGTGTAGGTCATCCGCAGGAACTTAAGCATGTGTTAAAAATTAAAGTGCGAAGAGATGATAGCTCCTTTGCGCACCTCTGGAGCAGCCGAGGGTTAACACCGTCAGATCCTGTAGCTTTTCTTGTGTCTACATTGCGCAGGAGCTTCTCCGCTTCCCTCTCGCTTGTTGCAATCCTGCTCAGTTTCTCATTACTCAGGATAAGTGTGGGTGTTTTTTTGCTCAGGATAAAGAACTGTCATTTTACTTGAGAAATGTCTTGCCAGTGCATTTATCTTTTCTTCGGAGCTTATTGCTAGTGTCCCATATTTTGTTATTAAGGGTTGGATAGTTTCATCCTTTGTGTTGCCTTGCTTGTCTTTAATAATTTTGTTCTAACTTTACCCTCATTTAATTTCTTTTTATAGTTTTCTGAATGACCCATTTCTGAGTATGTTCCATTTGTTGTGCAACCTGTTTATGGAATTACTTGTTTCTGTAGGATTTCTTTTATATCGGATCCTTGTTTGATGTTTGATGTCCGAGGTTCTTTTGCATTGAAGTCCAAACCATCAGAGGGCTTCGATGAGTAGTTAAAATGGGGTACAAAACGATTTTGTAGCCTCATTAAAATAGAAGAAGCTTCCGATCTATATTGCCCTGGATTTCATCGTCCCATTTTATGAGACAGAGCCTCTCTGAATCCTGTCCAGTTTGCATTCTCCCACTGCCATATCGTTCTTGCCGTAGTCTCCTCCTTAGGTGTTCTTAGGCTAATTTTTGTTAAGACAGTCGTGGTCAAATGTCCCGACATAACCAAGTGGGACAGACTTTACCGAATGGGAAGGTAGGTCAGCGACAACTGGGTCAAGAGACGATCCAGAGCGATGTGTTGGAAAATCAACAAAGTTCTCTAGGTCATGAACTGTCATTAGTTCGTCGAAAGCAGATTGTACGCTGTGCTGGTTTAGGTCTCCAAATAATGCAAAATGATAGTAGTTATAGGTAGTCATAAGCTGATCAAAGTTTTGCATCAAGAAATCTAAAAGTAGTGTCCCTTGTGATGGCGGTCGATAGCATCTGCAAAGAAGAATACCGTGCCTTTTCTTGCCCACCAGTCTGAAGAGTATTAATTCAATGCCGTCTGGTAAGGGAAGATCTATTATCTGCAGTTGCAGGTTTATTTCGCAGCATAGTGCAATTCCTCTTCCCTGCGTATTTCTGTCTCTACGCATCCAATTTGAATACTCTGAAATACGTGCATAGTTGGACGGAACCCTGTCATCAAGGGAGGTTTCAGCTGCGAATACAATGTCAGCCAGCTGTTTATTTACGAACTGGTGAGTTAGTTCTCCAACATTGGTGTGGAATCTTCTCACATTTGCTGAAATTATTCGTATTTCGCAATTTTTACCACTGCCTTGGGAATACTCCTGTCTGTGCTCTCTC
Source organism: Penaeus monodon (assembly GCF_015228065.2). Classification (NCBI taxonomy): domain Eukaryota; kingdom Metazoa; phylum Arthropoda; class Malacostraca; order Decapoda; family Penaeidae; genus Penaeus; species Penaeus monodon. Next base: position 21,656,401 of record NC_051403.1, on the reverse strand, counting down.
TCTCTCTCTCTCTCTCTCTCTCTCTCTCTCTCTCTCTCTCTCTCTCTCTCTCTCTCTCTCTCTGCTCTCTCTCTCTCTGTTCTCTCTCTCTCTTCTTTCGTTCTCTCTTCTCCTCTCTCTCCTCCTCTCCTCTCTCTCTCTCTCCCTCCACACCCTCCCTCCTCCCACCCTCCCTCCCTCCCTCCCTCCCCTCCCTCCACACCTCCCTCCCTCCCTCCCTCCACACCCTCCCTCCCTCCCTCCACACCCTTTTCCCTCCTTCCCTCCACACCCTCCCTCCCTCCCTCCCTCCACACCCTCTATCCCTCCCTCACTCCACACTCTCCATCCCTCCCTCCCTCCACACCCTCTCTCCCTCCCTCCCTCCACACCTCCCTCCCTCCACACCCTCCCTCCATCCCTCCACACCCTCTTCCCCCATTTCCCTTATTCCGGATGGACGAAGCCCATTTCACGTTTTATGGATTTTTTTAAGCACTCGTAAGGATTTCGTGGGATGAGGGCTTCATGGAGGAGGAGGAGGAGGGAGGGAAGAGGAGGGGGAGAAGGGGGGAGGGGGAGGAGGGGGGGGGATAGGGGAAGGAGGAGTCAATCAGATTCTTCTATGGGCGGAGAGGGAAGGGGAGATTACGATTGGCTCTCGAGGGGGGGTGAGGGGTTGTATCAGAGGGGAACAGCGGGGTATGTTTGGGCGTGTTGGTCGGCCGCTGTCTCATGCTCCTCTTCCTTCTCCTTCTTCTTTTTCAGACTCTCATCTCACCTTCTCCTTCTTCCTCTCCTCCCCCTTTTCCCTACCCCTTACCCCCTTTCTCCCCTCCCCCACCCACTCTGCTTCTCTTCCCTCTTACGCTCCTTTTCCTTCTTCTTCCGCTCCCTGTCTCTTTTCTTCTTTTCCTTCTCTTTCTCCACCACCTCCTTTTTCTTCATCTCCTTTTCATTCTCAAGCTCCTCCTCTTCCTCATCTCCTTTTCATTCTCAACCTCCTCCTCTTCCTCCTCCACCACCACCACCACTCCTCCTTCTTCTTCTTCTCCTCCTTCTTCTTCTTCTCCCCCTCCTTCTTCTCCTCCTCCTTCTTCTTCTTCTTCTTCTTCTTCTTCTTTTCCCCTTCCTCCTCTTCCTCGTTCGGAGAGTCCTTGAGCAACGGCAGTATTCCTGATGCCATTCTACAGGAGGAATGCAGGATTCAGGCCATAATTGTTCCCCTCCATAAATTAAGGATGTCAAGTTGGGACAAAGTAACTTTTAGAAAGAATCTGAGAATGAATTGCACCATTTTTTAAAACTAGTATTTGGAAATTAATTATTCGTACCTACGAAAGCAGTTGCTGTGATAAGCGCTCATTTGGAATCAGTTGGTTATCAAGAGATTACTGACGGATTTTGTGTTCTTTATATTCATGTGTCAGCTATCCTTTCTATACTGCAAATTAGTGTAATGTATGGTAGTATGAAATTGTTATATTTGTAGAAGGATTCACGAGTGGTGTAACATACAGATCTTTTTTTTATATAAGGACTATCTCTATCTCAGACTAGAAAATTTATTACAAAGGTCTATTGTCAGAATACATATGCAAATGGAGAGGGGTATGGGGAAGGAGGGCCCCCTCCCCCCTCCTCTCCCCATTCCCTGTGTCGACCCGTGTAATCCTCTCCCAATATTCTCTTACATCGCACTAATTGGCGCTTCCCCAATCAAATCCAGAGGCCCGTAATATGACACGCCAGAAGGTCGAAAATCACGAACCCGAGTATACCTCCGTCAGCCTTCGAGTGGAGGAAAGATCTCCATATAGCAGCGCGCTAGCTCTCTCTTTCTCTGTCTGAGTGTCTGTCTGTCTGCCTTTCTCTCTCTCTCTCTCTCTCTCTCTCTCTCTCTCTCTCTCTCTCTCTCTCTCTCTCTCTCTCTCTCTCTCTCTCTCCTTCTTTTTCTTCTTCTTTTCCTTTTCTTTTTTCCTTTTCATTCTCATCATCATCATATCATCATCACCATCATTATTATTATCATCATCATTGTTATCATCATCATCATCATCATCATCATCATCATCATCATTATCACCATCATCATCATCATCATCATCATCATCATCATCATCATCATCATCATCATCATCATCATCATCATCATCATCATCATCATCATCATCATCACTACTATCTTCATAATCGTCCTCCTTTTCCTGTTTCTCTCCATTCTTCTGTTTTTCCTTCTCCTCCCTCTCCTCTTCCCCTACCCCCACCCTTCCCCCATCTATTTCTCCTCTTTTCTCTCCCTCTCCTTCCTCCTTTCTCTCCTCACCTCCTCCTCCTTCCACCTCCTCGTCCACCTCCTCCTCTTCCTCCTCCTCCTCCTTCTCCTCCTCCCCCCATCCCTTCCTTCCTCCCTCATCCATGCCTCTTCCTCCCCCTCTTCCACTCCTTTCTCTCCCCCTTCCTCTCCTTCCTCCCCTCCCTCCTCCCTCATCCATCCCTCTCCTACCTCCTCTACCTTCCCTTCCCTCCCCCATGCCCTTCCTTCCCCCCTTCCCCCCCTTCCTTCTCCCTCATCCCTCCCTCTCCTACCCCCTTCTCCCATCCCTTTCCTTCCCCTTTCCTTTCTTTCTCCCCCTTCCCCTCCTTCCTCCTCTCCCTTCCCTTCCCTCCTCTCCCTCTCCGAGTCAAGATGCCAGGTCGTCGCGGTCCTAAAGGGCTGTGTGATTCGGGTTAGCACGTTGCTGCGCCGACGGTCTCATCAGCATAACAAAGCGGCAGTGTGGAAGAGGCGCGGGCGGGGGCCACTCCGACGACTGTGTTGATCCTCTGCGTTCCTGGATTGCATGGGGGTGGGGGGAAGGGAGGAGGGGGGTAGGCTAGGGTAGGGAGGGGGAGAAGGGAGGAGGGGAGGGGTAGGGTAGGGTAGGGAGGGGGAGAAGGGGAGGGGAGAAAGGGGGGTAGATTAGGGTAGGGAGGGGGAGAAGGGGGTAGAGTAGGGTAGGGAGGAGGAGAAGGGGGGTAGAGTAGGGTAGGGTAGGGAAAGGAAAGGAGGGGAAGGAATGGGGAGAATGGAGGAGAGAAGGTGGTGGAGGGGATGGTGAGGGAAGGGGAGGGAAAAAAGAGAAGGTAGGGGAGGCGAAGAGGAGAGGAGGATGGCGAGGAGAGACAAAGGCAAGGTGGTGGGGAGTTGTAAGGAGGGACTGGTGAAGGTCCCCGAGCATGAAGCTCAATGGGGAGGAGTAAGAGGGATATAGGACAAGGGGAGGAGGCACAAATGGGGGATTGTGTGTGGGAGGGAAAAGGCAAAGGGGTATAGGTCCACTAGAAGGAAGTTTGCGTTTCTCGTAGAGGGAATGAAGGGTGGAAAGGAATGGTAGATAAAAAGGGAAGGAGACACAAGATGGGAAGAGAGCCTAAAAGGGTAAAGGGGACATAGAAGAAAAGGGGTAGATGGAAAGTAAGAGAGAAGTGTGAGTGAGAGAAGGGTAGAGAGGTTAAAAGTATACGCTTATGTTCCGTTCGTCTTGGAATGGGCTAAGACGGGGTTGACTGCTGCTAGTGGATCGAGATTTGTAAATAAGGTTCGTAGTCTGAAGGAGGAGAAAGGAAGGGAAGATTGTTTCTTTCTGTTTTCTTTACTGATCAGTCAACTTGCATTCATTGGAGGAAGTTTGATGAATTAGTTTTGTTAATAGGCTAGAGAACCATTCTTCATAGAATACTTAAGATGTCTTAGGAGTGTTGATAAAACTTTGTTCTCTTGATTTAGACAACTCATGTAGGAAGCTCACCCTTAGTGCCTTTTTGGTTGACGAGTTTACCTATTTCAGCAGAAAACATGAAATATTAAGTACACTTTTAAGTGATAATAGATGATTTTGGCGTGGACACCGGATTCAGTATCCACATTACGACACAAGATGCCTCCGGCAAGTAGTTCACTTTTTCATGTTTATAAGTGATTCATGAGGCATAAAGACTAGTCTGTTTCTTAAAGGATTCAAATGCAGTCTCGTCCTGTCTGTTGCATTGTAATAATATTCAGAAAGAGCTAGTATTTTTGTTTCTTTTACTGTGAGAATCAAGACACTTTTGGGTCGCAAGATTTCTGCAGAGAAATACATTTTTGTTTTATTTAATTTTACTCTTTTCTAGATTTTTCTTTTCTTCATGCCATGTACTAATATCTGTTTATAAAAAGTATATGCCCAGTGTTTGCATGAATTGGACTATAGGGGTTCTATGAAATTATGTAATATTTTTTCCGAGATAATAATTAGGATCATTATTTATCTAGTTTATTTTGTATAATGATATCAAAATACAGATGTTGTTTCGGGAGAATTGCTGATGGAAGTCCATGATGTATCCAGGGGAGTTCTAGATAATGTTATTGTGTGTTTTTATTTATTTTTATTTATTTATATATTTATTATTTTTTTGCGGTTGGAAAATAGGTTTGATTAGAAAATAGGTTGGATGATTTTAGCCATTTTACTATTTTATGTGTCAACGTTAATTATTCGTTGTTAAGTTTTTATTTTTCGATATTTTGACATTCAAACTGGAATTTTATAAAGTATGTCTAAAGAAGTAATGAAGCGATGTAGATTATTCTATTTTTTCGATATTTTGTCTCAAAAGCTGGGAAGTTTCATTGATATCTTTCTTTACATGGATATTATGTTTTAAGAACTAATGAGGTAAAATTCTAAAGTTTCACTGAAGAAAAACTCGCATGTATCATTTACTTTGGGTGTTAAGCTGTTCCCTTCTTCCGTTTATATGGAAGAGAAATGGCCGATATTTGGGGAAGACGGAGTAGAGGCAAAGAGGTGGTGAGAGGTGGAAAACGTAAAAGAATGAGCTTGGGGGGGGAGAAGAAGAAAGAATGAAGAAAGGAAAGAGAGAGGAGGAAGGGAGAAAACGGTAGGAGAGAGAAAAAAGGAAGAGGAGAGAGAGTGGAGATAGAAAGATAATCGAAGGAGAGGGAGAAAGAAGAAATATTAAAGAAGTAGGGAGAGTATGAGGAAGGAAGAAGTGAGATAAATAGGAAAGTTAGGGAGAGAGAGAAAGAAGGAAGAAATACAAGGATATTAGGGAGAAGAAGAAGTGAGAAAAGGGAAGGCGAGAAAGGAGGACGACTGTAGGAAGAGAAGGAAGAAAATGAGGAGGATAAGAAGGGAA
>NC_051403.1:21643735-21646235 GCF_015228065.2 Penaeus monodon | reverse complement strand
CTTCCACCACCATTACCACTTCCACCACCACTACCACTTCCACCACCACCACCTCCACCACCACCACTTCCACCAACACCACCACCACCTCCATCACCACTTCCACCACCATCACCATCATCTTCTTCATCCTACCATCATCATTACCACCATCAACATCATCATCATCATCATCATCATCATCATCACGATCATCATCTTCATCACCACCACCTTCATCATCCTTAAGAGAACTTGTGTTCTCAGGAGGCTCAGCCATTCTATTTTTATTTTGTGTATGTCAAACTGTTTTTATGTATATTGGCTAAATAAACGTTATCAATCAATCAATCACCACCACCACCTTCATCACCACCACCACCACTACCATTATCATGAGTTAGGGAAGCAGCACTCTTAAAACAACGGCGGTGACAGTTTACTCTTGTACTGTGTGGTGTTAAGGGCACTGCCAAACGTTACTTTTTTCTGTAATCAATTAAAAACAATTAAATTCAGGTTTCATAGATGGTTTCAGAATTTTTTTTTTGTAATATGCCAAGTTATCATATACCGAAGTTTGAGAGAAACATTCTGCGTAAAATGTGTTCGCATTTTTTTTCGAAAGAACACAAATGGTACGAAATAAATACACAATTGCAACCAGGCGAATGAGGTTGCCGTAAACTTACGCATTTTGTTTATTTAATATTCCCAAACAAATAGAGAAGAAATTCTTCAGTTGAAAACAGGACATTCTTGATAGAAAAAAATGCAAGAGCCTTTTAATAACTATATAAAAAACTTTTTATTTAAACGAAAAACAGACTTAAGGAATTAAAGTCTAGACTCGATTTTTTAGAAGGATTTGAAGTTGATTTTCTGAGGCACAATCCCGCTACTCTTTTGGATTCTACTCCTGTGGGCCTAATGGAAGCTAATGGATTATGAACCTTATCTTAATTTTTTGTTCGTTTTAAAGACATATCAAAGTTCTGCGTTAATTAAAAGTTATAGAACTTTTTTTTTGTTCTTATTGGAAACGTTTCCACTTCTGTTTCTTGTAGATATTCCGCGAACAGTACATCATCAGTTTTTTAACTTTTCAGAACTTTTTCAAAAACTTTGGAATTGTGTTCATTCAGGATCTCTACTCCGCGTTGTGCCCGTTGGTCCAAAATATACTTTAATTATTTCGTGTTTACAATTATTTTTTTACAAGAATAATAAGGGAAAATCAACTAAGTTAAAATTAACGGCCAAGCTTATTATTTTCTACAGTAGAACCGTATAAAGTACTATAATACAATTGGTTGAGAGGAGTGAACAGGTACAAAATTTAAAGTTACAGCCTGTAAAGCACTGCACTGCATCGGCAACACTGCAATGCGCTACAGAACTTCGATGCCTAAAAGTCGTCTCCCATTCTTTCAAAAAGTAGCGCAGGCTGGCTTTAAAACTACCGGCGGTGCCTCTGGCGCTCTTGATAAAAAACACTGGTGGTGGTAGTGGTATTAAAAAGGCATCGGCGTTAGTACCGATGCAGTTCTGATCATCATCAACATTCTTCCTCCTTCCCTTTCTCCTCCTCCCTCCTCTTCCACATCCTCCTCCTTTTCCTCCTTCCTCTCCCTCCCTTCCTCCTTCCTTCCCACCCTCCCTCCCCTCCTCCTCCTCCTCCTCCTCCCCTCCTCCTCCTCCTCCTCCTCCTCCTCCTCCTCCTCCCCCTCCTCCTCTTCCTCCTCCTCCTTCACTTCTTCCTCCTTTTCCTCTTCCTTTTCTTCCTCCACCTCTTCCTCTCCCTCCCACCCCCACGGCATGAACCTTCTTGGTTCATTGTGATTCCGTTCAACGTCCGAAAAGCGATACGGGAGGCTATCGCAGGTTCGAATCCCGATAGCAAACCTGAGGAGTTCCCATTTCCTCCCCTCCCCTCCCCTCACTCTCTTCTCTCATTTCCCCTCTTCCCTTCCTGCCCTGTATCCCTACCTATTCCCTCAGTGCCCCTTCTACCCTCTTTCCCCCCTCCCTGTACCTGGTCACCCCTCCCTCTTCCTCACTCTGTAATCATTCTGCCCTCCCTGTCCCCTCATACTTCCCCCAACTCCTTACCTGTACTTCCCTCCCCATCGCCCTCTACTCTCCTCTCCTCTCCTCTCCTCTCCTCTCCTCTCCTCTCCTCTCCTCTCCTCTCCTCCCTCCCTCCCTCCCTGTATCGTTCTCCCCTTATTCCCTTTACTCCCCCCGGTCTCTACCTCCTCCACCCCACTCACCCCCTTCACGCCATTTTCCACCCCCTCTAACGCCCCCTCTATCTCCCCTCTACCCTCCATCCCCACCACCTCTCCTCCACCTCCCCCCTCCCTCCACCTCTCATCTACCTCCACCCTCAATCCCAACCACCTCCCCTCCATCCCCAACCCCCCACCCTCCCCTCTGCTTGGTATTCAGCGAGATGGCTTCGTGTGTGTCCTCAGTGAGTGTCTTCGGCCACCGGTGTTTGCGGTGTCACTGAATCGGT
>NC_051403.1:21627149-21632149 GCF_015228065.2 Penaeus monodon | reverse complement strand
GTATGTATGTTTTTTCCTTTCAATCTGTCTTTCTTCCTCTATTCTTTTATTTTCTGCCTCGCCTTTCTCTTGCTTTTATTTTTTCTACCTTTCTCTTCCTTTTCCCTTTCTTCCTATTTTTTCTCCCTCTCTTCCTTTTCCTTTTTTCCTATTTTTTTCTCTTTCTCTCCTTTAATTTCCTACCTATCCATTTTATCTCCCCCTCTCTCTCTTTTCCTTCTTCCCCTGTCCATCTGTCTCTCTCTCTCTTCTCTATTTTTTCCTCCTTTCTCTCCCTCGTTCTCCCTCTTCTTCTCTCCCTCCTCCCTCTCTCTCCCTTTTCGTCCTTCCTCCTTCTCCCTCTTTTCCTCCCTCTTTCTCCCTTTTCTTCTCTCCCTCCCGCGTTTAGTTGCCCTTCTTTGTGCATCGTATTGATCTCCCTCCGCCGAAAACCTCTCTTATTTCTTGCCTTTGGTGCGTGTAATTGTTCGAAGGAGCGAAACCGACACGCCCTCCTTGTATTTAACCTTCCAGTGCCGGTTAACCCCCCCCCCCCCCTCTTTTCCTGGCTGTTTTTTTTTTTCTCTCTCTCTTTTCCTTTCTTTCCTTCTTCTTCTTTCTTCTTTCTTTCCTTCCTTCCCCTCTTTTCCTTTTCTCTCTTCTTTCTTTCCTTCTCCCTTTTTTTCTCTTCTTTTCCTTCTTCCCCTCTTTTTCTTTTTTCTTTTTTATACTCTTCGTTTCATTTAACTTTCTCCCATGCTTCCCCCCTCCTCCTCCTCCTTCTCACCCTCCTCCTTTTCCTCCACCTACTCCTCCTCCTCTTCCTCCTGCTCTTCCTTCTCCTTCTCCTCTTCCTTCTCCTCGTCCTCTTCCTTCTCCTCCTCCTCTTCCTTTTCCTTCTCCTTTCCTTCTCCTTCTCCTCTTCCTTCTCCTTCTCTTCTTCCTTCTCCTCCTCCTCTTCCTTCTCCTCCTTCTCCTCCTCCTCCTCCTCCTCCTCCTCCTCCTCCTCCTCCTCCTCCCCCTCCCCCAATCTTCCCCCCTCTTCCTCCTCCCTCTTCCTCCTCCCCTCTTCCTCCTTCCCCCCTTTCCCCACTCCAGCTACAGTATCCATATAACGGCAACATTATAAGTGTGCGATGGCCGTGGCAAGCCGTGGCAAGCCGTGGCAACGTGATGGTGTCGTGCGCAGCCGGGTGATGTTGTCAGTGTCGGTGGCAGCAAGTGAGGCATGTTAGTAGGGCTCGCGCGATGGGCCCGGATTTATGAATATTAGAAACACGACATTTATTGGATACTATTCCTAGAAAGGGACGCTGCTAGACGTAAAAGTAATTTTTCTTCCTGGAAAATGAATAGCTCGAGAAAGGCTTTTAAGTGTGCGTGTGTCTGGATTTTTTGACGTTAGGATTCGGACGGGCGTTGCGCAGATGTCTTAAGCACATAGATGTTTACACCTGTACGCACATGATGTCAATGCTGATATCCCCAGTGTACAGATAATTACACTTGTACGCACATGATGTCAGTACTGATATCCCCAGTGTACAGATAATTACACTTGTACGCACATGTCTGTAGCGTACAGATGTTTACGCCTGTACACCGATGACGTCACAGGCTTCCCATTCCACTAACGAACGAAGGCTGCCTGCATTCGGAAATGTAAATTGATAAGCATGTTTACGCAACGGATATTTATTAGTTCCGAGATTAATGCAATTACCTTATTTACACGATTATCTCCGAGGCGTGAATTTTATTTTGATGATGATATCTGTTTGATCCGATGGATTTAATGTGGCGCTGCTCGTCATACCTGTGATCCTGTTTCGTTTGATCTTCTCTTATTTAATTTAGTCTGAGCTTCGCCTCGTGTATTTATGTTTTCTTTTGAGAAAATTTGATCTCTTATTTTGAATGTATTTACTTTTGTTTTGCTGTTGTATATGTTTTCTGTGTGTCTGTTTCTCTCTCTCTCTCTCTCTCTCTCTCTCTCTCTCTCTCTCCTCTCTCTCTCTCTCTCTCTCTCTCTCTCTCTCTCTCTCTCTCTCTCTCTCTCTCTCTCTCTCTCTCTGTCTCCTCTCTTATATATATATATATATATATATATATATATATATATATATATATATATATATATATATATATATATATATATATCCTTCCCTGTCTCCTTCCTTCCTCTCCCTTCTCTATTTCCTGCCTCCTCCTTTCCTTCTACCCCTCTTCCTCTCCCCCTCTCCATTCCTCCACTCCCTCCCTCTCCTCATTATCTTTCTCTTTCCTCTTCTTTCTCATTTAATCCTTCGGTCCATCTGTCTCTCCCTTCTTATCCCTTCCAATCTGGCTGAATACGAACATCCGGCCATCAAATTTTACTTGATTAAAGGAATACATTATAGTACATTGTTCATATCATGTTGAATTATCCTGAGAGTTGAAATGCACGACTTATGCTGCGGTTATGCTTTTCTGAAGTTGCCGTAATATCCGTTGTTGCAGGTTGTGCATCATCTGTTCAATTTCATGCGGTGCATTTTGCAATAACCCACTTTTTTGTCTTGTGAAGATGAATGCGTGAGCCCTGATGGAGGTGATGGACTCAACTCAGATTTTTAAGTCAGATGTTGCAGGACAGCTGGTCTTTATGCCCATCAGACGTTGCAAGGAAGCTGGTTTCTATATCCATCAGATTTTTTCTATATCCATCAGCTATTTTAATGCACATGAGATTTTGCATTGGCAGCTGGGTCCTATACCCATGCAATGGCATAGGGCAGATGTTGTTGGACAGTTACCTTCTACATTCATCGGATGTTGCTGGACAGCTGGACTCATTACCCATCAGATGTTGCAAGGAATCTGTTTCTATATCCATCAGATGTTTTAGGGTAAACTCACGGGATTTTGCATTGGCAGCCAGGTTTTATATCTATGAGATGTTATTCTAGAACCTTGAAATGTTACGGGGCAACTTGGTCTGTACTCATCAGATGTTGCAGGACAGCTGGTTTCTACATTCATTGGCTGTTGCAAGGCAGGTGGTTTCTGTATCTGTCAGATGTTGTAGAACAGATGGTTTTCACATTCATTGGCTTTTGCAAGGCAGGGGAGTTCTGTATCTATCAGATGTTGCGGGACAGATGGTTCCTACATTCATCGGATATTGCAAGGCAAAAGGTTTCTATACCCATTTGTTCATTTCCATCCCCTAGGGTTTAACGCTGGTAGGCTAGTTTTTGAAGAAATAAGTCAGGTTTTCGTATTTTTTCATTTTTCTTGTGGTACTGTGCGGATAATTTCGTTTTTTGTACTGCGAAACAAATGAAACGTTATTTTGTCATGTTTTCAGTTTTTTTTCTCTCTCTTTTAAATGTCATTTTTACAGGTATCATCTTCAACTACATCCTAATGTTTTTGTTATCTTTGAATTCCGGAAGACAGAACAAACGCAGATTTCCTCTGCGTATGTGGTTATTACATGCATATTTATTTTAATTACATACGTATGCACATAGACATCCAAGAACACGTACACGTACAAATACAGAAGACGCATGTACACACGCATCCCATGAGAGAGAGGGAGGGAGAGAGAGAGAGAGAGAGGGAGGGAGAGGGAGAGGGAGAGGGAGAGAGAGGGAGGGAGAGGAAGAAGGGAGGGAGAGGAAGAGAAAGAGGAGAGGGGAAGAGAGAGAGGAGAGAGGAAGAGAGAGAGGAGAGAGGAAGAGAGAGAGGAGAGAGGAAGAGAGAGAGGAGAGAGGAAGAGAGAGAGGGGAGAGGAAGAGAGAGAGGAGAGAGGAAGAGAGAGAGGAGAGAGGAAGAGAGAGAGGGAGAGAGAGAGAGGGGAGAGAAGAGAGGAGAGAGGAGTGAGAGAGAGAGAGAGAGGGAGAGAGAGAGAGGGGGGGGAGAGGAGAGAGAAGGGGAGAAGGCAGGCAGAGGGAGAGGAGGAGAGAAGAGAGAGAGAGAAGGCAGAGGAGAGAGGAGAGAGGGACATGCAAGAGAAGAGAGGGGGGGGAGAGCAAGAGAAGGGGAAGAGAGAGGGAGGAGGGGGGTGGGGGCAGGCAGAGAGAGAGAAGAGTAAGAGAGAGAGAGAGAGAGAGAGAGAGAGAGAGAGAGAGAGAGAGAGAAAAATCAACAATAGGCACCGATCCATTTGATTCAGACCGAAATTTTACAATATAGAAATATGCGTCGCTTGAGGCTTCTAAAACTCCAGTCTGTTGGGGTCAGCCTCCCCCACCCCACTCTACCCCCATTCCGACTCCCCATTTTATTTTATTTTAATCCCGCTCTCCTATTTTATCCCATGATCCTCGCTTTCCCTATCCTTCCTCTCTTACCCCCCCACCCCACCCCTCACCCTACACTCTATCCTCACCCTTATCCCCTACCTTTACCTCGAATCATATCCATTCTGTCTTTCCCTAACCCCACCCAGTCTTTCTTTCCCTGCCGCTACCCATACTCCGGCGGACCCCCCACCCCTTTTTTCTTTATCCCCCACCCTCACCCATCCCCTCCCTTTTACCCCACTCCCCATCCTCCCTTACCCCACTCCCCATCCTCCCTTACCCCACTCCCCATCCTCCCTTACCCCACTCACCCCGTACCCATCCTTACCCTATCACCCCCTCCGACCCATTCTCCCCATCTCTCGAGTTGGTCTCCGAGTCTCCGTTTCCGGGAAGTTCTTTCGGCAGAAATTTTTTTTTTCACGTTTACTTTCTTTCCTAGATCTGTTTTCTTTCTTTTCTTTTTTCCCGTTTTTATTCTTTTCTTTTTCTGTTTTTCTTTTCTTTTTCTGTTTTGATTTTTCTTTTTTCTTTTTTCTTTTTTCTTTTCTTTTTTTCTTTTATATTTTCTTTTTATGTTTTCTTTCTTCTATTTTTCGTTTTTACTTTGTTTTCATTATTATCTACTGTTTTCTTTCTTTTCTTTTTCTGTTTTCTCTCTTTTCTTTTCTTTTTCTCTTTTTTTTTTCTTTTTCCTTTTTTTTTTTTTTTTTTTCTGCCCCTGCT
>NC_051403.1:21612880-21625380 GCF_015228065.2 Penaeus monodon | reverse complement strand
TCTCCCACTCTTCCCCTCTCCTCTCACTCTTCCTCTCTTCTCTCACTCTTCCCCTCTCCTCTCACCCTTCCCCCTCTCCTCTCTTCCCCTCACCTCTCACTCTTCCCCTCTCCTCTCACCTTCTCCCTCTCCTCTCACCCTTCCCCTCTCCTCTCACCCTTCCCCTCTCTTCTCATTCTTCCCCTTCTCTCACTCTCCCCCTCTCCTCTCCCCCTTCCCCTCTCCTATCACCCTTCCCCTCTCCTCTCATTCTCCCCCCTCTTCTCTCACTCCCCCTTTGTAGCCAACGTTGCTTGTTATATCTGGCAAATTAATGTAGTTGCTACGACTTCAAAAGAAGAGACAAGAGAGAGAGAAAAGAAAATAACTTTATGTTTGATGTAATTGCTGCATCGAGTCTTTTGCGGTGATGCCAGGTGGAAGGTCGCTTTTTTTTCTTTCTTTCTTTCTTTTTTTTTCTTTCTCTTTGTCTTTCATTGTTTGACTTGTCATGAATATCGGAGTAGTTTGTGATTGAAAGGAATTTAATTCATTATCTTTTTTTTTTCTTGTGGCTTTATAATGATATGTTTTCTTTGTGTTCGCTCTTGGTTATTCATCATCCTTATTTATGGTTATTTTTCGTTCGTCTTGCATTCAGTCGTAGTAATTCATCGTTCTTTGTGTATTCATCACAAAGTAAGTTTTTCATCATTCTTGCACTTATTCGCAGTTATTCACCATTTTTATTGCACTCATTCGCAGTTATTCATCATTCTTCTTGCACTCATTTATTCATTAATTTTCCTTCCGCTTGTTTTCTTGCTCTCTTAGTTATTATTTCATTTCACTCTTATTACTCGTACTTTTTTTAATGACAGTGCCATTTATCACCGTCGTTGTATTTCTGATTTGTTTAGTGTCGCATTGCAGATCGACTCCTGAGCAGATGGTGTACTTTCTTGACCTTATTTCTTGCCTTTCTTAACGTTTCTTGACTCTCTTCACCTTTCTTACTTTTCTTTCTTGACCTTATTATTTTAAACCTTTCTTGACCTTTTATATTGACCTTATTTCTTTACCTATCTTGACTTTATTTTTGTCTTTCTTGGCTTATTTTGTTGACCTGATCTCATATTTTTTTCTTTTAATTAACATTTTTTCTTGACCTTATATATGTCTTTGTTGACCTTGTCTCATAAACTTATTTATTTTACCTTTCTTGACCTTTCTTGACTTTCCTTCTTGACCTTCCTTCTTAACGTTTCCTAAGTTTCCTTCGTGGTTTCTTTCTTGACCTTTCTTGACTTCCTTGACCTTCGAAATGGGTTTCCTTACGGTTACTTTGTGTTCTGTCTGATAGAGTATCTCCTTTTATTTATTTATTTACTTATTGTGAGTTTGTAATATGTAAAGGGAGGAAAGAGACACGAAGGGAGGGAAGGGATGGAGGAGAGGAAGGGAGGGAGGGAGGGAGGGAGGAGAGGAAGGGAGGGAGGGAGGGAGGGAGGGTTGAAGGAAGAGAGGATAGGAAGGAAGGGGAGAAGATAGGAAGGGCAGGGAAGAGAAGGGAGGGAGAGAGGGAGGGAGGGAGAGAAAAAGAAAGAAAGAAAGGGGAGGAGAGGAAGGAAGGGAAGGAGGGAGGGAGGAAGGAGAGAGACAGACACACACAAAGAAACAACAGAGAGAGAACTTCGTCCGAAAGCAGATGTTAATTTATGTTCCTCCGAAGCCGATCCGAAGCGGGCAACTCTCCACACATTTTCTAGTGTTATTAGTGTTCGGCCGTTGCTTCGCTTGTTGATTCAACAAATATTTGACAGTTTGCTGTTGAATTATATTTTTACCTGAGCTTGTTGATTCGGAGTAAACTACACCATGGCGGGGATCAGTGCGGGGCCGGGCGGGGGCCTGAAGACGGAAGTCGCTGGGAGAATGGCCGGCCAGAGACGCGGGTGCCGGAGAGCTTTTGTTTACGTTTGGATGTGTTGCGGGGGTGGGGGGTATGGGGGTTGTTTGTGGGGCGGGGGTGGGGGGTATGGGGGTTGTTTGTGGGGGACGGGGTTATAAGGGGTTGTTTAAGGGGGGTGGGATTATAAGGGGTTGTTTATGGGGGTGGGGTAATAAGGGATTGTTTGTGGGGGGAGGAGGGAGTTGTAGAGAAGAGGGGGTTGTTTGTGTGTGGAATGAAGAATAGGGATATAAGTTAGTGTTTGTGGGGACTGGGGTATAGAGGGATGTTTGTGTGGGGTATAAGTGCATATAAGGTATAAGGGGTATATTTGTGCGGGTGGGGTATAGGGGGTTGTTTGTGTGGTGTGGTTATTATTTGTGTAGGAGATTGTGTGAAGGAGTGTTGTGTGTATGTGAGGGATTATGTATATGTGTAGTATTTTCGTGTCTGCGTATGTGTATATGTGTCCATCAATCTGCGTATATTGCCTGTCTATGTATGTTATTTCTGAAGTCTGCCGTATGATTGACTCGAGTTCCTGGTGGCAACCTTGATCCCGACAATCATGTAGCAGCAAAGTAAAATTAATCTAAAGAAAATTACGTAACTCTGAATATTATGAACGTTCAAAGGATACAGCAGCAAAGCAAATACAGCAACAAAGGCTAACAATAAGAAAACAGTGAAAAAGAGCTTAGCAACAGCCAACAAAGAAAGTGAAAAGTTTATTCAAAATTATCATAGACCATCGCCATAAATCGAGGGGAGGAGGAGGAGGAGGGGAAAAAGGAGGAAGACGAGAAGGAAAAGGAGGAGGAAGGAAGGAAGAAAGAGTAGGAGGAAGGAAGGAGGGAGGAGGAGGAAAAAGAAGGGGGAGGAGGGAGGAAGGAAGAAAGGACGAGGAGGAAGAGGAAGAGGAGGAAGGACGAGAAGGGAAAGGAAGGGGGATGGAGGATGGAGGAAAAGGTAGTGGAAGAGGAGGATGAGAGTGGGGAGGAGATTGAAGGAGAAGTAAGAGGAGAGAAAGAAGAAGAAGAAAAAGATGAAGAGCAGACTAAATAGCATTGTAAGAAAAGAAAAATAAATAAATAGAAGGAAGAGGAGGAGGAGCTGTGAGAGTGAGCAATGTTGAGAAATGCTCAGCTTGGGTTTACGACTTGGAAGATTTATCAAGTCGGATCTCACCTTCGCTCCTCCTCCTTCTCCTTCCTCCTCCTCTTCCATCTTCTCCTTCTCCTCCTCCTCCTCCTCCTCCTCCTCCCTTTCTCCTCCCTTATTCCTCCCTCCCTTCTCCCTCCCTTCCTCCTCCTTCTCATCCTCTTCCTTGATCCTCTCTACCTCCTCTCCTCCTCTCCTCCTCCTCCTCCCCTCCTCCTCCTCTCCCCTCCTCCTACTCCCTCCCCCCTCCTCCCTCCTCCTCCTCCTCTCCTCCTCCTCCTCCTCCTCCTCCTCCTCTCCTCCTTTCCCCCTCCTCCCCCCCTACTCCCCTCCCCCTTTCCCTCCTCCCCCCCCTTCCCCCTCCTCCCCTTCTCCTCTCCTTACATGGTACTCACTAACAATAAAAAAATATTATACTTTTTAAAGGGAAAATTAAAATTTTTGGAAAATAAAAAAATTTGTTTTCGTCGCTCAACCTCGTCTTCGTAGGCGCAAATCTGCAATATCATATAAAGGGGCATGCTATGGAAACGAACTCCCCTTCACATAAAAAAATGTATGTCGCTTCCTGTCTTTAAGAACTCACAAAAAAGCATTTGTTAGCACAAATAATCACCATGAATTTTAAAAAACCCCAAGAAATTGTGTAGAATGCTGCTCCAGGGTCATGTTTTTATATAAAAGTTTTTATCTGCTTTTTTTCCTCGTTTGTTTAATAGTAGATGTTTCGAATAATAGTGATTTTATTCGTTTGAACCATTCATGTGCTTAAGTTGACTGTGTTTTTTTCTTTTTTCCCTTTCTTCTTTACTATAAATTCTTTTATGTATTTTACGCTAATGTCGATTTTAAAAAAATGGAACTAATCTATATTTTTTATTTATTTCCCTTTTTCCAAAAAATTAAAATGTAAACAGTTTAAGTTTTGTCGTTGTTAAAGTGCCTTTTAAAAGAACATGATCTCCGAAGGCTCAACCCCAAACTACTTATTATTTTGTATCAAATGTCCATTTGTAAAGTTTTTTTTTGGTTTAAATAAACAAAACCAATTCAATTCAATTTTCCCCCTCCTCCTCTTTCTCTTCTACCTCCTCCTCCTCCTCCCTTCTCCTCTTCCTCCTTCTCCCCATCCTCCTCCTCCTCTTCCTCCCCCTTCTCCTTCTCTTCCTCCTCCTTCTTCTCTTCTTCCTTCTCATCTTTCTCCTCCTTTTCTTCCTCCCCTCCTCCTCCTCCTTTCCCCCCCCCCTTACCCTTCCCTCTTTTCCTTTTTTCCTTCTCCTTTGCCTCCTCCTCCTCTTCTCCCTCCTCCTTATCCCTTTTCTTATTCCTTTCCTTTTCCTTTGCCTCTTTCCCCCTCCTTCTTTCTCCTCTTTCCCCCTCTCCTCTGCCCCCTCCCTTCCTCCTTCTCCTCCTCCTCCTTTCCCCCTCCTCCTCCTCCTCCTTCCTCCCCCTCCCTTCTCTCCCTTATCTTCCCTCCTCCTTTCCCCCCCCCTCCTCCCCCCCTTCTCACCTCTTCCTCCTGCTCCTTTTCCTCCTCCTTCTCCTCCTCCCATTTCTCCTCCTCCTCCCCCTACTTCCTCCCCTACTCCTCCTCCCCCTCCCCCTACTCTTTTAAAACCTAACCCTTTCCCACCCATTTTTTTTTTTTCTTTTCTGCTTCTTTTTTTTTATTCCAAAACCCCAAATTATTTTTTTTCCCCTCCCCCGTTTTTTTCCCCTTTTCTTGTTGGGTTTTATCTGTTTTTTTTCTTTTGTCTTTTTTTCCGTGTCTATTTTTTGCCCATTTATTCCAAGTCTTTCCTTCGGATCAATTGTTTATATTCTCTCTCGGGTTTATTCCCATTCCCGTTTTTTTCATAAAAATTTTTTATTCATTTTTTATCATTTTTTCCATTTTTTTCCCCCTTTCGTTTTAAATTTTAATATTCCCCATTCTTTTTTTAAAAGGGGGAAAAGGAAGGAATATAAATATATATAATATAATTAATAAAATTGAAAAAAAAAATATATATATATATATATTCAAACCAACGAAGACGCCAGTGGTACCAAAACAGCACAAAAAGTAAAAATTATGATAATAAGAAAATAAAAAAATGAAATCTAAGCGAGCGAATATTCCGGTCAGCGGAGACAAGGAAGTGGAGGTGTTGGCAACAGTGTGCTACAAGAGCCTTCGACCCTGTCAACTTTAATCATATTGATATTTGGCTTCAGGAAACCCCGGGCCTTTGTTTTTTATTTGTTTAAATCATGGTTGCAGCCCCATTGTTCTTTATTTTATTCTTATTTTTTTTTTTTTCTTATGGTCGTGTGCACTTTTAGTATTACTTATTTTTTTGTGGGGTAATTTACTGCATATTATATGTATGAAATTTTGTTATGTTTTTATAAAATTTTATATATATATATATTTTAATATATATATATATATATATTACATATAATACATACACACAAATACACACAAAATCAACACAAAACAAAACACCACACACCCCAACCCCACACAAACCCCAACACACACACCACAAACACACATATATATATATATATATATATTTTTAATATATATATATATATATAAAATATTTTTAAAACTAATATATATATTAAAATTATATAATTATATTATATAATTATAAATATATAATTTTATATATAGGGATATATATATTTTAATATAAAATATATATAAAAATATATTTTATTTTATATTATATATATATATATATATTTTTATATATATATATAATATTATATATATATATAATATATATATTGGATATTTATATAATATATATTATATATATATAAAATATATTATGGATTTTAATTATAATTAATATATCTATATATAAAAAATATATTTTAGATTTTATTTTAGATTTTAATATATTATATAAAAATAAAGATATATATTAATATATATAAAATTTTGGATTTATATATTATATTATATATTTTTATATATATTTTTATATATATTTATTTTATATATTATATAATTTTTATATATAATATTTATATAATATCCATAATAAAATTATATTTTTATATCCATATTTTATATAAAATTATTACATATATTTTAATATATATATATAATATAAAAGATAATACCCCATAAATATATTTAAGATATATATATATTATATATCCATATATATATATATATATATATATATTATAAAAATTTATATCCATATATTTATATATAATTATATTATATATATTATATATATAAAAATATATATATTAAAATACGTCCCTATTAAAGGGCTGGGGTCCTCGTTTTTTTTTTGGTTTTTTTTCATTTCGTATGGCGGGAAGGCGTTGCATTGCCGCCGACAGACTATCGAGTACAAGCCAAGCTGTCACGACCAAAGGGAATCGGACACGACGCGACGACTGCAGAAAGACGACGAAGAGACAGTAAAGGAAGAAAGAAAGAAAGAAGACAAAAAAGAAAAGGAAAATGGGGGGGGGGGAGAAGAAAGAGTTCCAGGGCACGAGTAAAAAAAAGGGTTTTGACAAGACGGCGACGAAAATGAAAATAAAAAAAAGGTAAAGAAAGAGCGAGGATGAGTCTAAGAAAAAAAGAAAAAATTTGCTTGTGTTTGGTGGGTTTGGGCGTGCTTGTTGGGTCTAAACGAAGGGTAGAGAGTAGAAAAAAAAAGCAAAAAAAAAGAAAAAGGAAATCACGAAACACTAAAACCAGCAATAGAACAGAACAAACAAATAGACATAAAAGAATTATAAAATGGCGAAACGGGACCCACGAGTACAGACACGGGGGAGGGCAGACTCATTCCCTTGCAGCAAAAAAATGTTTTAAATCGCCAGAAAAAGTGGGCTAAAGGTGTAAAAATTCTAAAATTTTAGTAACCCGGGGTCCCCCTTTAAGACCCGCGTCTCGCTCTCAGAAGAGGGGGGGGGGGGGAGGCTGTGCGTGGTGGGGCGAGTGAGGGAAAAAGGGAAGTGTTTTAGAATTTTTCCCCTCATTGGAGATGAAATTGAGCGTCTTTTTTCTAAGATTCGTAAATAAAGATGAGACAAGTGGATAAAAAAAATGCTAAGGATATAATGAAAGGATTTAGTCAGTTGGAGTAGTAGTTTTTCGCTTTTTTTTTCATACAGTGAAGAAAATACAGTTGAGGACATAAGGAATTTTTATAAATGTAAACCCAAAAAGGGTTAAAATTTTTCCCCCATGAAAAAATGGTTTTGGAAAAAAATTTAAATTTTGGGAATAAGAAGGACGGATAAACCAAAAAGTTTAATTTTTTTCCTAGTGAATTTTAAGGAAGTAAATAAATAAACCTTAAATGGACATAATTTTCCTTATTACACTCTTCTAAATAGACGAAAATGTCGCTTTGTTATCTAAGAATAAGGCTATAAGGAAATGGATAAACCGCAGGCAAGGGATAGAGAGGCAGGGATGGGGGGGGGAGGATTAAAGATCCGGGGGTCTCCCCTTCCCTTTTTTCTCCTCTTCCCCTTTAACCCTTTTCCCCCCTTTTTTTTTCCCTTCTTTTCCTTCCCCTTTTTTCTTTTTTCACTTTCCTTTTTCTCCTTTTATTTTTTTTCCCCTTTCCCCCCATCCCTTCCCCCCTCCTCCTCCTCCCCCCTCCTCCTCCTCCTCCTCCTCTCCTCCTCCTCCTCCTCCTCCTCCTCCTCTCCGCCCTCTTCCTCCTCCCCCTCCCCCTCCTCCTCTCCTCCTCCCCCTCCCCACCTCTCCTCCACATCCTCTTTCCTCCTCCTTCTCCTCCTCCTCTCTTCCCTTTCCTTCCTTTCCTCCCCCCTTCTACTCCCCTCTTTCCCCTCCGTCTCTCCTTCCTCTTTTCCCCCTTCCTCTTCTCTCCTCCTCCTCCTCCTTCCTCCTCCTGTGCCCGGGGGGTTTTGGCAACGTTCTCATCTCCTTCGGGTTATTGCTTAAAAGGTGTTCCTCCCGTTTTGCCTTTTCCCCTTTTTTTATTTTCTTGCTGGTTTTCCCTTTCTTTTTCCCTTCCTTTGGGGGAAAAACCCTTTTTTGGTTTCTGTTTTTTCTTCTGTGTTTTCTTTTTCTTTGTATTTTTGTTTGTTTGTTTTGTTGTAGTAGTGTTAAAATTTCTAAAATACGGAATTAAAGGTTATGATAATGTGTGGTGTGGGGTTGTGGGTGTGTGTGTGGTGGGGTGTGTGTGTGTGTGTTGTGTGTGTGTGTGTGTTTTTGTGCTTTGTGTGTGTGTGTGTGTGCGTGCGTGCGTGCGTGCGTGTGTATTTCTTTGTGTTTGTGTGTGAGAGAGAGAGAGGAGAGGAGAGGAAGGAAGGGGAAAGGGTGGGAGAGAAAGAAAGGGTGATCGAGAAAAAGAGAGACCGATATATGTATGTATGCAAATACTTTCGTCTATTTTCGTTTATTATTTTGGTATCCATTTATCTCCCTCTTACCTTTGCCTATTCTCCTCTCTCTTTTTCCATCTTTCCTTTCCCTGTTTCGGCGTCTTCGGCTTCCCTCTGGAATATGTTAAGAGGATGACTATTAATTAGAAACTCGCGGAATAATTTATGATTAATTATCGCGTATGATAATTAAATCCACATAACCATTGCAGTATATGAATTATATTAAATATTCTGCATAATGTATATTGCTAAACTTCTTGTGTTTTTTTTCTTTTTTACTTAAACTTCCCCACTTAATAATCATATTGTTGTGTTAAAAATTAATTGGGTCTTATGTAAAATTAGATTTAGAAATTAATGAATCGTGATCTATGATAAGACTGGCATCGGATGATAATAGATAATAAATAAATATCAGAAATAATTAAAGTGAGTTGACTTTGGAGTCCGGTTTGGCGCTGGCTGTAATTACTTCTGCACTTGATGACTCCGCCATTGTTGCGATGATGAGGAGCCGTTAAAAAAACTTGCTCATTTTTTCCCTGCTTTTCCCCCACAGGCCAAGGCGATTGTGGTGGTGCAGCATCGTCTGAAGGCCGTGACGATGACCTTGGAGGGCAATGTGGGCCCCGACGGCAGAGTTATCATCCAGATGGGGAAGCTGACCTCGCTCACGGCCAACGTGACCCCGCCCGAGGCTGCGCACAACGCCACTTTCTACTGGTACATCGACTCAAAGAAGACGATCTCGAAGTCGCCCTCGTTCTCCTTCTCGTTCGAGTGGAAGGGCGAGCGGGAGCTGTTCGTGTGGGCCGAGAACAGTGTGTCGTCCGTGAAGAGTGCCGCACCCGTGCAGGTGCTGGTGGTGGAGCGCATCAGCGGCCTCCGGGGCGTAGCATTCCACGACTCGGTCCACGCCGGCTCCTCCAGGACCTACACGGTGCAGGTGGACCACGGCAGCAACATCACCTACACGTGGGACTTCGGCGACGGCTCCGAGCCCCTGGTCACCGCCAGCGACGCCGTCGAGCACGTGTACAACCAGACGGGCGCTTACCACCTCTCCGTCAACCTCACGACGCCCCTGCAGGACCACGCCGTCGCCACCACCACCGTGTTCGTCCTCCAGTCCGGGATCTGCGAGACGCCGAAGGTGTACGGCTTCTTCCCCAAGGACCAGACCGAGGTGAGGATGAAGACGCTCGTGGCGGTCTACTCTGTTCCTGTCTTCTTCTCGTCTCACTGCTTAGATTATTATTTTTTAGGTTTCTTTCTCTTCTTCTCGGTTCCTTTGACCTATATGATGTACGTCTTCTTGTTCCTTTTCTCCTTCATTCTTCTTCTTCGTCTCCTTTACTACTCTCTTTTATTACTTCTTTTCTTATTTCTTCGTTCTTCTTCCTTCTTCTTCTTCCTCTCCGCCTCCTCCTCCTCTCTCTCTCTCTTCTTCCTCCTCCTTCTCTCTCATCTCCTCTCTCCTTCCTTCCTCCTCCTCTCTTATGCTCCTCATCCTCTCTCTATCTCTTCTCTCTCTCTCTCTCTCTCTCAGCTCCTCTCTCCTCCTCTCTCTCTCTCCTCCCCCTCCTCTCTCCCCCTTTCCCTCTCCCCCTCCCTCTCCGTCCTCCCCTCTCCCCCTCCTCTCCTTTCTCCTCTCCCTCTCCTATCCCTTCCTCTCCCTTTCTCTGATTCTTAAAAAGAAGAAAAGGAGAAAGCCGAAAGAAGAATAAGAAAAGGGTTAAATAACAAGTGAAAAATAATAGAAAAGGAAATAACTAAAAGAAGGAAAAGGGGCCCATTGCTAAAGGAATTTAGCCCATATAAATGAAGAATAGAAGAAGAAATAATTAGAAGAATAAAGAAAAATGACCAGAAATAAGAAGTAAAATAAGATGAAAGGAAAATGGTAAAATAGAAAAAGATTAAAATGGGATATAATAAAAAGTAGGTAGAGAGAGAGAGAGAGAGAGAGAGAGAGAGAGAGAGAGAGAGAGAGAGAGAGAGAGAGAGAGAGAGAGAGAGAGAGAGAGAGAAGAATGGAAGTAGAAGAAGAAATGACGAAAAGGGAGGAAGGAGGGTAAGAAGGGGAAATGTGTGTGGCCGCAAGAGGAGAGGAAATAGCCAAACAAGGAAGAGCGAGAAGGAGGGGAAACAACACAAAAGGAAGAGGGTGAAGACGGGAAATACCCTACGGAAAAGGAGAAAAGGAAGAAGAGGAAATAAACAGTACAAGGGGGATGACCCAAGAAGAAAGGGATATGGGCTAGGGAGAAGAGGAAGCAGAAGAAAGGGAAATGGGCCAAAAGACAAGAAAATTACTTGAAGAGGGGAAATAGGCCGAGGAGAGGAAGAAGAAGGGGAAATGAACCAGAGAAAAGAAAAGGGGAATTAAATTAAATAGAAGAAAGAAGGAGAATTAAGTTAAATAGAAGAAGAAGAAGAAAGAAGGAGAATTAAGTTAAATAGAAGAAGGAGAGAAGGGTCCGCAGGAAAGGCGAGGGGCGTGAGGGCGTAGTGCGACGATGGCGGTGGATAGTGATATGCTGTGACCATTCCTTCCGCTCCTTCGCCTTGTTTATGCGTCCCCGCCCGCCCCTCGGCGCCCGCGGTCCCATTACCCTCGGCCACGGCGCGATCTGCCACGTCGTCCGAAACCACGCCCACTTTTACCGCTCCTCACGCCGCCCGCGTTCGTTTCCTGTCCGATTTCTTGTTTTCTTGTTTTCTTCTCTTCGTTTTGTTTTCTTTGGGGATGGTTTCTCTGTGTCTGTTGCTGATACTGATGCTGGGATTTCGGCAAAAGCAATAAGCACTAGACTACTGGGTGTCTTTTGCTCTTTCTATCTCCCTCTTTCATTCTCTCTTTCATTCTCTCTCTCTCTCTCTCTCTCTCTCTCTCTCTCTCTCTCTCTCTCTCTCTCTCTCTCTCTCTGTCTCTCTCTTACATCGTACTTCTCTTCCTCCCCCCCTCCCTCCCCCTCCCTCCCTCCCTCCCTCCCTCTCTCTCTTCCTCCCTACCTACTTCCTCCTCGTTCCTGCCCCCCCCCCCCCCGGCGTTCTTCCCCAGGATTAAGCTTGGGGATGGCTTGCAAATGCGGTGACATATTTTCTCCCTCGGCTCGTGAAGTTTCTGGAAAGTCATCTTGAAAAGTGATTCAGACATTTGTTAGGACCGTGTCTATGCTAATCGTGAGTCCCGGAAATTGTCTCGGAGTTTGTTTTTCGTTTGCTGCGAGCCCTGGAAAGTTTCTGGAAGGGGGGAAGTGGGGCGAGGGGGGAGGGAAGGAGGGAGAAGAATGGGGAATAGGGAGAAGGGATGGATAAAAAAGGGGAAGGGTAGGGGGGTGAGTAACATCCCCCTCGCCATCCCATTTCGTGTATATTTAACATTTTCGAGTATCTGCACATACCAAGGAAACTAAAAATAAACAAATAAATAGATAAATACAAGAAAAAAAGGGTAGAGGATAAAAAAGAAAGAAAAAAAAAATCCCAAAGCGTTATTCCGGTCGCGATGTGCCATAGCTCGACCCATATTTAAGGTCTGGAGAGCCTTCCCCCTACCAGCCCTCCCCCCCTCGAGCGAAGTCGTGGTACGGCAATTCCAGCGGCGATGGCCTCTCAGCACTGCTTTGAGACCGGGGAGAAAATGGGAATCCAGGAGAGAATCCAGCAAAACCCGAGCACACGCTGACTCTGGGAAAGATGTTTGAGGGGAAGGGAAGAGAGGGAAGATTTGGAGAGGGGGGGAGAGGGAAAGGGAGGGGGAAAGAGGAGGAGGGAGAAATAGGAGGAGAAAGAGAAAGAGGGAGACAGAGGGGAAGGAAAGGAGAGAGAGGGAATGAGGGAAAGAGATCTAGAAAGGGAAAGAAGGAGAGAGAGGAGGAAAGAACAGGAGAGAGGTTGACAGAGAAAGAAAGGAAGAGGGGAGGAGAGGGAAAGAAATGAAGAGTGAAAGAAAAGAAGAGAGAGGGGAAGATGTGAAAAGGGAGAGAGGGGAAAAGAGTGGGAAAAAAAGGCG
>NC_051403.1:21605380-21610380 GCF_015228065.2 Penaeus monodon | reverse complement strand
CCATCCATCCATCCATCCATCCACCCACCCACCCACCACCATCCACCCATCCACCCACCCAAACACCCATCCACCCATCCATCCACCCACCCACCCATCCGTCCATCCATCCATCCATTCCACTCACCCACCCAAACACCCACCCATCCACCCACATCCATCCATCCATCCACACCATCCATCCCATCCATCCACCACCACCCACCACACCACCCACCCACCCATCCATCCATCCACCACCCACCCACCCCACCCACCCATCACCATCCACCCACACAACCACCCACCCATCTATCCATCCATCCATCCATCCATCCATCCATCCATCCATTCTCCCTCCTTCCCCCCTCCTTCCCTCCTTCCCCCCTCCTTCCCTCCCTCCTTACTCCCTCCTTCCCTCCCTCCTTCCCTCCCTCCTCCCTCCCTCCTTCCTTCCTTCCTTCCTTCCTTCCTTCCTTCTCTCCCTCCTTTCTCCTTCCCTCCCTTCCTCCTCCCTCCTCCCTCCTCCCTCCTTCCTCCTTCTCTCCCTCCTCCTCCTCCTCCTACCTTTTCACTTCTGGATTTTTTCTCGGAATGCATGTTAATGGAACTGCGCATGCGTGGGCGCCTTCAGCTGTAGAATGTTCAGGTAAAAACAGTATAAAGTATGATTGTGGCTTCGACCCAAAACCAGGGCGGTGGATGGAATGAAATATCGCCGGAGTTAATTCACTTTTCACGTGACCATATAATTTTTGAGTGTGTATTTTATTTATTTTTATGTGTCTGTGTGTGCTCGCATGTGTGTGTGGGTGTGTGGGTGTACGTGTAGGGGTGAGTGCGTGCGTGCGTGCGTGCGTGCGAATCTTGGTAGACTTGCAAATTTATTCTCCGCTTCCAAGAGTGAGTTGTACAGAGAACTTTTACAACAAGTAGTTGATACTTTGTACCATAGATCCAAGCCTTTAGAGAACCCTTTTCCTCCCCTCCTCCTTCCTTATACAACTGCTCCTTTTCTTGCCCCCTCCCCTCCCTCCCCCTCCTCTTGTCCCCCGTAGTTTGAAAGGTATTTTGGAAAGGGGGAATGGGGGTAAGGGCTGGGGGGGGGGAGAAGTGTCTTGAACACCCACCATCTGTAGCACCAGACTTTTTACATGACTCCACCTCTCCCCTGTGGCCCCCTCCCCACCACCCTAAACCCTTTCCCTCCCCTCCCCCCGCTTTCTCCGTGATCCTCCCCGTCCCTCGCTCTCCGCCATACCCTGACCGATGCTGGAACTGGCGGCTTTTATTAAACTTTTATACCGTCGCAGATCTGAGGCTTTTATTTGAGTTAGAGACCTTTATTGGAGTCCCCAGTCCAGCGTTGGTGTTCCAGACCGCTATGGGCGCTCCGGGCGGCTCCCAGCGGCGGGCGGCGGGGGGTCAAAAGTAATTTCCGAGCTGAGACCGCGATAAAGGGGAGATCTCTGGCGCCTGCAGGGGGAGACGAGGGAAGGGAGGGAAGGGGGAAGGAAGGGGAGGGGGAGGGATGAGGGAAGGGTTGAGGGAAGGGAGGGATATGATGGGGAGGAGTGGAAGTGGAATGAAGGAAGGGAAAGGAAGAGGTGGGGTGATGTGAAAAGGAGGAAAGGGGAGGAAGAGAGAAGTGCGAGGGGAAGGTAGGAAAGGGGAGAGGAAGAAGAGTGGGAGTGGAAAAGAGGACAGCAGTAGGAGGAGAAAGGGGGGGGAGGGGCGGGACAGGGGGGGGGTGAAAAGGGATAAGAGAAAGAGTCCGAATGGAAGAGAGGAAACGGGAGAGGAAAGGGAGGAATCCGAGTGGAAGAGAGGAAACGGCAGAGGCAAGGAGAGTGGGGGAGAGGGGGGGGGGGGTCGGGAGGAGAAGGGTATGTGTTTTAAGGGCCAGTAAGACGGTGCGAAGAATGCTACGAAGCCAGGGTTGGTTTCGGTCTTGGCCTCCAGTGGGGGAGGGGGAGGTACAGGGGTTCAAGGAGGGTACATAGAGGCATCTAGAACACAAGAAGGAAGAATCCAAGAGCGAGGCTGAGATTTGGAAAAAAAAGAGAAAGGAAAATAGGAATAAAAAAGGGAAAATGGGCAGTACAGACACTTGCCAAATCAGAGACGAAGCAGAAAAAGAGAAGAAAATAGAAGAAGAAAAAAAGCGAAAAATCTAGGGTATAAGTGGAGGACATGGGGGAGGGGAGGAGGAAGGGCAAGGGGAGGACGAAGCAAAGGGAATGGCAGGAATCCAGGGAAAAGGAATAGGAATAGAGAACTATGAAGTCTAAGGGGAAAGGAAGGAGAATTTGAAACTTGTGTCGTGGAATGAAGAAGATACATCATGAGTGAGGGTGCAGTGGCATCCGCTGGAATACGTGGCAGCGGGAACGCGAAGCAGATTGACAGAAGGAAAGAGAGAAGCGAGAGGGAGTGAGAAGAGAGAAAAGCATGGATGTAAATAAAGAAGAAAAAGGTGTGAATAAAAAAATAGATGAATATTTTTTGTCTTTTTTTTTAAACTTGAAGACTAAACTTGGTTTGCACACGGACTGGCGTGGAAAATACTGTCCCGGGCTTGAATATGAATCCCCTCACAACAAATTTGAAAAACAAATGGAGTCAGAAAAGTGGAAAAGGGAACAGGTGGAGGGGAAAAATAGAACAGAAAAAAAATAAACAAAAATAGAAATAGAAAAAAAAATGCTGTTGGAGGGGAAACTTAGATAGAGAGAAAGTGAGAGTCTGGACACGCGCGAATGTTTCAAATTCCGAGACCTTTTTTGTTTCTTTTTTTTTTCCTCACCCTGGTAACAACTGAGGGGGAGTGATTGCCTCTACGACCTGCAGTTGAATGCAGGTTCCATTCTGCTTCTCCTCGTTTCTCCTTCTGTCGTTTCTCTCTCTCTCCTCTCTCTCTCTCTCTCTCTCTGCCTCCTCCTCTTCCTCTCTCCATCTCTCTCATCTCTCTCTCTCTCTCTCTCTCTCTCTCTCTCGCTCTCTCTCTCCTCTCTCTTCTCTCTCTTCTCTCTCTCTCTCTCTCTGTCTCTCTCTCTCTCTCTCTCTCTCTCATCCTCTCTCTCTCTCTCTCCTCTCTCTCTTCTCTCTCTCTCTCTCTCTCTTCTCTCTCTCTCTCTCTCTCTCTCCTCTCTCTCTCTTCCTCCTCTTCTCCTCCTCTACCTCCACCTCCACCTCTTCTACTTCCTCCTTCTCTTCCTCTACAGCCTCCTCCTCCTCTTTTTCTTCTTCCTCCTTTTCCTCCTCCTCCACTTCCTCCTCCTCCACCTCCTCCTCCACTTCCTCCTCCTCCCCCCTTACTTTTCTTCTTCTTCCTCTTCTTCTTTTTCTTCTTTTTTCTTCTTCTTTCTGCTTCTTCTTTCTTCTTCTTCTTTCTACTTCTTCTTTCTTCTTCTTCTTTCTTCTTCTTCTTCTTCTTCTTCTTCTTCTTCTTCTTCTTCTTCTTCTTCTTCTTCTTCTTCTTCTTCTTTCCCACCTCCACCTCCACTTCCACCTCCTCCTCCACCCCCCCCTCGTACCTAGAATCCAGCTTGAGCGATGCATCAACTAGAAGAATTTGCATACACTTCCAAAATCCTTTGATCATAAATTTTTCAATTAGAGGGCTTCTTTGATCGTCTTAAATGCGACTTAAACGAAAATTAATGGCATCAAAGGAAGCCTGCCGGGAACACGATGGTAAACCCGGGCAAATTCATCCGCCCGAGAGGTAGAAATCTCGTCACTGTCTACGGCGCTCGGGCTTAGATTCCTGTGGGATCTTGGAAAAGGGGGAGGGGGACGGGGGGCGTGGTGGGGGAGAGGGAGGAGGGGGGAGGGGAAGGTGGTGGTGGTGGTAAAGGAGGAAGAAGAAGAAAAAAATAAAGGGCGGGAGAGGAGGTGGAGGGGAAGGATGGGGGTGAGGAGTGGGAGTGGTGAAGAGGAATGGGGAGGTGGTGGAGGGATGAGGTAGTGGAGTTGGAGGAGGTGGTAGTGGTGGCGGTGGTAGTTGCGGCGGCGGTTTTGTGGAGGGGAGGGTGGTTGGGGAGTTGTTGAGGGAGGAGGGGTGGTGGTGGGAGGAGGTGGAGAGGGAGGGTAAAGAGGAGATGGAGGTGGAGTAGGAATAGGTGGATGAGGTAGAGGTAGAGAGGGAGGTAGAAGAAGAAAAAACAGAGGGATGCGAAGGGAGGAGGAGGGGGGGGGGGGGAGAATGAGAAGAAAAAAAATAAGGTAGAGTGGGAGGAAAATGGGTTGGTGGTGGGGAGATTGATGGTGGAGGAAGCGGTAGAGGAGGAGGAGAAGAAGAAGGATGCGAAGGGAGGAAGAGAGGAGGAGGATGTGAAGGGAGGAGGAAGAGGGAGAGAAAATTACGAAGGGAGGGAGAAAAGGAGGAAGGAAATGCGTCGAGAGGAAGAAAGTAGAAGAGGGAGGGTAAGAGGAAATCAGAGGAAGGAATCGAACGTGGGAGGAGAAAGAACAGGAAATGGCTGATAAACAAAGGAAACAGGAGCCAAGGAGGAGAGAGAGGGAGAAAAAGAGACAGACAGACAGAGTCAGAGAGTCCAAGATAACAATAATAGAATAATAACAAGGCTGCAAATGTTCTGCATTTATTTACATATTTTTATAACCTTTTTTCTTTCCTCACTCCAGTTTTATCCACTTATATACCGATAGCCCGAAGATGTGATGCACAGAGCAAAGGCATGCAATCTCTCGCCAAGACTTACTCAAATTTCATTATAATTATTATAAGTAATATTCTTCCTCGGTGTGTGCAGGAACGACTTTCCATTCACACGTTTTATCTGGAACACGACTGTAATTTGACGAGATCATTAACAATTTTGTCAAGTAATTAGTGCGCGTGAAGTGGTGCTCACTCTGCCGGGATGACAAGTTATGACAAGAAATAATTTCATGTATTTTAATTTGTGTTTTTTTTTATCATACCTTCCTCGCTTTAAAGTTTTCAGTGGAAAGATATATATAAATATATGCAAAAGTAGGCTAAGGTAAGTGTC
>NC_051403.1:21597880-21602880 GCF_015228065.2 Penaeus monodon | reverse complement strand
GGAAGGAGGGAGGAGAGAGAGGATGGGGAGAGAAGGAGAGAGAAAAGAGAGAGGGGGGGGAGGAGAGGAGAAGGGGGAAAAGAGAGAGAGAGAGGAGGGGAGGGAGGAGGAAGGAGAAAGAAGAGAGAGAGAGAGAAAGAGAAGGAGATAGAGAGAGAGCGAGGAAGGAGAGAGAGAGAGAGAGAAGGGAGAGAGGAGAGAGAGAGAGAGAGGGAAAAGAGAGAGAGAGAGAGAGGGAGAGAGAGAGGAGAGAGAAGGGAAAGGGAGGAGAGAGGAGGGAGGAGAGAGATCATAGAGGAGAAAGTAGAATGAGAAGAAAGGGAAGAAAGAGAAGAGAAGAGAGTGAGGAGGAGAAGAAGAGGAGAGAGAGTAGAGAGAGGATGAGATAATAGTCTTTATTTATATTTATAGAAGAAATAGATGGATGATAGAAGATAATATAATATTATTATATATATATATATATTATATATATTATATAGGGTTTTTTTATTGGGAAAAGGGGGGGGGGGGGGGAGGGGGGGAGAGAGGGAGGGGGGGGGAGGGAGAGAGAGAGAGAGAGAGAGAGACGAGCGGGTCGGCGGCAGTGCGGGGGTCAGGTAGCTATGGCGTTTATCATCATTTTTGTTTATGAGGCCGCGGTCTGTCCATTTCTGCAGGCGGCGGGAATAAAGAGGCAAGCCACTCACGTCGTAAGGGTGTATTTAAATACGGGTGGCACGAGCGAATGGCCCCTCCCGCCCGTCCGACTTGGCATTGTGCAAGTTGTGTCCGCAAATTTAGGATTGCTTGGCTGCCCGCACGGACTTCTATAAGTATTATCGCGAAACTTGAGACCTAACTTTTCAAATTTCGTTTAGAATGGCGTATTATTAGATTGTAAGTCGAGAGGATCATTGCTTTACATGTGAGATTTTTAGATTGATGGCGGCGAATCGAGGCTCAGGCGGGGCTGCTGCCTCGGCGAACCGGGTTCACGCGCTCGTATCACAGACATGGGCACACACGCACGCACACACACACACACACGCACACAACCACACACACACACACACACAACACACACACACACACACCAACACACACGCACACACACCACGCACACACACACACACAAACACACAACACACACACACAAACACACAACACACACACACACACACACACATTCACATTCACATACACATACGCGCAAGCAGGCACGCACTCATGCACGCACGCGCACGCATATCACATACATGGATATACATTCATACACACATACACACGCAGGTAGGTACGCACTTACACACGCACGCACGCACAATGACAAGAGTGAAGGGAGAGGGAGAGGGGAGAGAAGGAGGGAGAAGGAGAAGGGAGGAAAGAAAAGATGAAAGGGGGGAGGGGAAGGAAGATAGGAAGAAAGGAGGAAGGTAGAGAGGAACAAGGATGGAAGGAAAAGAGGAAGAAAAGAGGGGTAAAGTTATAAGAGATAAGATGATATGATGTAGGGGATGGGAGCGAGACAGGTAGATTAACAGAGAGAAACAGAGACAGACAGACAGAGACAGAGAGAGACTCCGAGTCGTGCTGAGTCGTCGTGCAGACCGCCTCCATGACAGCCCGAAGGCGGACGACCGGCACGACCTCCCAGGCATCTTGGGGGAGAGGGGGGGGGCGAGGCCAGGACAAAGGACGGCGCTAAGTGTCTCGTCTCCTCACGACAAGGCCTTGGTATTGTCTCGGCTCACTGACGAAGGGCAGCGGGATCTCGCAGGGTCCTCGGGTGCGCCTTCTGTAGGCTGTTCCTGCCTCGCTAGATGACGGTAATTGGCCAGTCCGAATCGTGGCTTCGGGACCTTTCCGGAAGACCTCACAGACGCATGTATCTCCTCCGCCTTGGCCCTCGCCTGCGCAAAGTGGATCAGCGTCGGCAACGGGGGATTAAGTGGAGATGACAGCCTCCACCCCGAGAAAGAGTATTGTTCGGGGGAGATGTTTGTCATGGGTGAGTGAAGGGAGGGGAGGGGGGAGATTAACTATAGTCTGGAACAAGCTGTCAAAATTGGGAAAGGCCGGTTGTGCAACATTGGGAAAGGCCGGCTGTGATATATAGTCAAAATTGGGGCGAGTCGAGTAAAGCGTACTCTAAATTGAAACGGATAAAGTACTGTCAAAATTGGGACAAACTGGGTGAACTGCAAACAAAAATTGGGACAAGCCTGAAGAAGCACAATGAAAAGTGGAACAAACTGGGTGAAATTCTGTCAAAATTGGAATACACCAGGTGATTGACTATCAATATAGGGACAGGCTAGATGAAGCGCACTCAAAATTGGAACAACCAGGACGAAGCACAATCAAAACTGAATCAAACTGAATGAAACACCATTAAAAATTGGAACAGCGCTTTATGGCGCTATCAGAATTGGGAGTCTCGGGCATCGTGGAAATATGGCCCGGCCAAGGAGCCTCGAATGGGAAATCTATAAAGTGAAGACGCCGGAGTGCATTGTTTATGACGGCAACCTGCATATTATTCCTTAAACCGGAGAGAATTTAGTGTGCGCGTGATATATGGGGGCGAATGTTATTGCTAAGGAAAAATGGTATGGGTGTTGGGCGAGAATCTATCTCGGGCGTGTGTGGCTGTTGTGTGTTTGTGTTGATTATTTATACGTCTGTTCCTCCATATACTCATTTGAATATTTGTTGATATTAATTACTTAAACGTAATTATCAAAATGAACCCAGAAAAAACGCATAAAAAAACGTTCACTCACATTACAATCATCACAAGTCATCATCACCGCCTCCACCTCCTGACGAAGTAGCTGAAGGGTAATATCATCATATACCGAGTCATTTTCGGCTCCTGACCAGAACTTCGTCGGCTCAGAACTCGGCAGCGAGGAGCTTGTACCGACGCCCGATTGAGCTGCGAGGGAGCGTGAGCTTTGGGAGGGGGGGGGGGGTGCCAGTATGAGGTGTGGAAGGACTTTGACATAAGGTCGGATATTCTTTTTTTTAGTTCTTCTCTTCCGTGCTTTGTAAACTGATGCATTTTTTTCTTCTTCTTCAGAGATAATGTTCAGCGTCTTCAAAGATGTTCACATCTATGCAAATTAAGCAAGTCTTTCCCGAATTTTCCCCGATGAGCTTTTTGAACCTTTTTTTTTGTTTTATTAATCCATTGCGCCGGAATGGCTGAGGAAAGAACGATTATACAAAGCGGGGAGAGACAGAGAGAAAAAGAGTGATTTTAGCTCGTCGGACGCGACAAACATCCGTCAAAACAGAGTGGGAGGACGATAGGGTCGCGCCGCGGTGTAATGTTCAGCGGCTTGTTTTGGTTATAAACAAGTTGTTTGGCCGTGTTGACTGACGTGTTTGTCTTCCCTGCGTTGTTGAAAGGGGTGAGAGAGAGGGAGGGAGAGGGAGAGGGAGGAGGGAGAGAGAGGGAGGGGGAGAGAGAGGGAGAGGGAGAGGTAGGAGGAGAGGGAGAGGGAGAGGGGAGAGAGAGGGGGGAAAGGGTAAGGGCGGAAGAGAGAGAGAGAGAGAGAGAGAGAGAGAGAGAGAGAGAGAGAGAGAGAGAGAGAGAGAGAGAGAGAGAGAGAGAGACAGAGGAGACAGGAAAAGAGAGGAAGAGGGGGTAAGAAAAAGGAGGTATAGAGGCGAAAAGGAAAAAAAAGTGAAAATGAAAATAAACGGGCTTTGTGAAGGAGGGAGAAATGGGAGATTTGAGAAAGGTAGAGGAAGGAATGGGAGTGGAGAGAGGGTGAAAGATTACGTTGCAACTTTGCCGTAATGCGTCGCGTCAAAGGCATGGAGGTAAATTTGCGGTCACGTTTCAACACGAGGGGACGATTTCCGACAGGGACCACTCGTACTCCCTCTCTCTCTCCTCTCCTTCCTTTTCTCTCTTCTTCTTCCTTCCCTGTTCCATCTCTCCTTCTCCCCTCCCTTCTTCATATCTTCTTCCTTTCTTCCCTCCTACCCTCCTCCCTCCCCTCTTCCCACCCTCCCTCCCTACCTCCCTCCCTACCTCCCTCCCTCCCGCTCTGTCTCCACTCCACGTTCTCCTCCCTTTAAGCAGCTCTCTCTGTCTTGGACTCTCTCTCTCTCTCTCTTTCTTTCTTTCTTTTCTTTCTTTCTCTTTCTTTCTCTCTCTCTCTCTCTCTCTCTCTCTCTCTCTCTCTCTCTCTCTCTCTCTCTCTCTCTCTCTCTCTCTCTCTCTCTCTCTCTCTCTCTCTCTCTCTCTCTCTCTCTCTCTCTCTTGCTTTGCCTTCTCTCTCCCTCTCCTCTTTCGCCCCACCCTCTCTACTTCACCCTCTCACTTCTCTCCCCATTCTCCCTCTCTTACTTACCTCTCCCTTTTTCCTATCTCCCTCTCCCCCCCTCCCTCATTTCCTTTGAAGAATGGCAGGATCAATAGGCGGTGCATATTTGTGTTTGTGGCGAATGGCGCCCGTGTGACCGTATCATGGAAGGCGCCCGAGTACCGAAATTGGACTTCTGCGGGAGGGAGCGCGGATCTCGGCCCCTGCAGGAGTCGGCGAAACGTCGCGGGGAGTAACAAATTTGAATGGAAAGCGAACAAATAAATTTCCCAAAGGCCACTCGCCGCGCGTTGTTGGGTGCGCGCGCGCGCGCATGTGTGTGTGCGCGTGCGTGCGTGTGTGTGTGTGTGTGTGTGTGTGTGTGTGTGTGTGTGTTTTCGGGTTGTGTAGGTTTGTTAGAGTGTAGGGTACGTTTTTGATTTGATTTGGTTTATTTTGTTTGTGAATAATGATGTGTAAGAGTTTCTTATTTCTCTTCAGATATTGGTTCTATTTTGTATGTTTATTATCTTTATATACCGTACTAAGAAAATATTCGATGAGAGCATTGTTGGCTAAATAACGAGGGAGATTCAGCGGCCGGCGAAGGGCGTGGGAGACATCACGCTCGTTTACGCCAAGTTCCCCCGGCTGAGCTCCCTGGAGGAACCTCCCTGACGAAGCCCCTGGAGGCTCGGA
>NC_051403.1:21590380-21592880 GCF_015228065.2 Penaeus monodon | reverse complement strand
AATGGATGAATGATGCAAAAATAAGAAATAGTTTTGGGACATAAAAAATGGCCTTAAAAGGGGTATGAATGAGAATTGATATCTTCACAATACAAAAGATGTATCTGACCCGGTTTCGAATATATCTTCATCAGGAATATATGTATTTCTGGTGAAGATATATTCGAAACCATCCAAATACATCTCTTGTATTGTCAAGATATTCATTCTCATTCATACCTGCATTTGTGAACATGAGTACTATTCAAAAAAATGGTTTGTTGGATTGGGTTCATGTTTGGCATCAGAGAATACTATTATAAAATACTGGTTCAATTTGGGTTGATTATGGCGTTTCGCCCTGCTTAAATTTCGCGCCAGATGTGCTACAGTCACTTAAGTGTCTATGAAATCTATATCCTTTAGTTTTTTCAGGATTTTCCCTTTCATTCTCATTATTCATTGCTATACTTTACTGCTGGATATGTTAATTTTATCTGATTGGATTTTTTGTTTCTGTCCTGGGAAAATTCTCGGTGAATGTTTAAACTGCTAATCTCCCTTCATATTCTCTCTTCTTCCATATCCCAATATTTTTTTTCCTTTATTTTTTCGTACTTCATTAATCTCCTCCTCGTTTTCTGTCTCCCTGCATTTCTCCCCTCCCTTTTACTTTCATCTTCCTTCTTTTAAGATCACCTACAGTACTACTATTCCATCAACACCACCTTCTCCTCACCACTAATTTGTCTTCACCACTTCACTCCTCCGTTACCTTCATTTCCCCCGTTTTTTCTCTTCATATCTCCTATCCCCCCCCCCGTTCCTTCCCACATCTCTGTATTTTCCTTCTCCCCCTCCATTAATTCCCCTTTCTATTCCTCCTACTTCCATTCCTTCCCCCTCCATTCCACTTTTCTCTCTTGCTTTCTCCCCCTACACTTCCATCTACTTCTCTGCCTTCCTTTTTCCTCTACTCCACCTTTCTTTATCGCTTTTATCCCTTATTCCCTTCCCTTCCCCTCAAATTCCCCTTCCCTTCCCCTCCAAATTTCCCCTTTCCTTCCCCTCCATACTCAACTTCCCTTCTCTTCCATATTCTCCCTCTCTACCCATTCGCATTCCCCACTATACCCCTCTACATCCATCCTTCCATAATATCCATCCTTATCTATCCTCTCCACATTCCTCCACCTCCGTCAACATTCCCCTTCCCCTCTCAACATCCCGCCACCCTCGTCAAGATTCCCAACTCACCCCTTCAACCCTCCACCCTCTCAACATTATCCTCTCCATCCTTCAACATCCCTCACCCATCCCCAACATTCCCCTTCCCCCACTCACCATTATTCCCCCCCCTTCAACATTTCCCCCTCCCCCCTCAACATTCCTTCCCCCTCAACATCCCCCTCCCCTTCACCCCTTCACCCCTCCACCCCTTCACCCCTCCACCCCTTCACCCCTCCACCCCTTCACCCCTCCATCCCCTTCACCCCTTCGCCCCTCCATCCCTTCACCCCTCCACCCCTTCACTCCTCCATCCCTTCACCCCTTCGCCCCTCCATCCCTTTCACCCCTCCACCCCTTCACTCCTCCATCCCTTCACCCCTCCACCACTTCACCCCTCCACCCCTTCACCCCTCCACCCATTCGCCCCTCCACCCCTCCACCCCTTCACCCCTCCACGCCTTCACTCCTCCATCCCTTCACCCCTCCACCCCTTCACTCCTCCATCCCTTCACCCCTTCGCCCCTCAGCTAGAGAGGGGGAAAGGGAATATTTTCGTGTGTACAAAGCCATATTGACACGAGGTGTTAAGGCATCTTCCAGCGTCGTGCGGATTACGCCTTTCGAGTCTCCGGCAAGGAGGATTTCGCTCCTTTCCCGGAAAAGGCGAGGGCCGCAGAGGGTGAATGGAACGGCGGGGGGCGGGGAGGGGGTGGACGGAACGGCGGGGGCGAGGGGAGGGAGGATGGAACGGCGGGGGGTGGAATGGAAAGTTGGAGGAGGGGGCGGGGAGGGGTGATTGGAACGGTTGGGGAAGGGTTGAATGGAGAATGGAATAGCGAGGAAGGGTGAATGGAACGGCTGGATGGTGAATGGAACAGAGAGGGGGGGGGTGGGGGGGGTGAATGGAACGGCTAAGGGGGGAGGGGTGAATAGAACGGCTAGGAGGGTTGAATGGAATGGTTATGGAGAGTGAATTGAACGGCTATGATGGTGAATAGAACGGACTGTGGAGGGTGAATGGAACGGCTGTGGAGGGTGAATGGAACGGCCACGGAGGGTGAATAGAACGGTGATGCAGGGCGAATGGAACAGCGACGGAGGGTGAATGTGATGGCGATGGAGGGTTAATAGAACGGCGATGGAGGGCGAATGGAACGGCGACAGATGGTAAATGAAACGACTAGGGGTGTGAACGACCGGCTAGTGAGTTGAATGGAACGGCGGCTGGTAAATCATGCAACGTGGGGAACATATTCATTATGTAATTTTGTGAATGGATAATGTGTTCGAA
>NC_051403.1:21566168-21568668 GCF_015228065.2 Penaeus monodon | reverse complement strand
TCTCTCTCTCTCTCTCTCTCTCTCTCTCTCTCTCTCTCTCTCCTCTCTCTCTCTCTCTCTCTCTCTCTCTCTCTCTCTCTCTCTCTCTCTCCGTCTCTCCGCCTCTCCGCTCTCTCTCCCTCCGTTCCTCATTCTTTCTATCAATTTCCTTCCCTCATTTTTTTCCTCCCTTCCCCCTCCCTGTCTTTCTTTATCATTTTCCCACTTTCTCTCTTACTTTCTGTGAGTGTGGGAGGTGCCGCGGAGAAGAAACGAAACGTGCAAGTAAAGTTAGAAAACGTTTTGTGAACATTTGTGTATAAATAGATATTCTGTTGGATAAAGTTGTGTGGGTGTTTGTTTTACTTGTTCCTTTTGCTGATGCCGTGAATAGATGTCTTTGGAGAGAGAGTAATATGATTTAGATTTTCTTCTTCTTCTTCTTCTTCTTCTTCTTCTTCTTTTTGGGTGGAATATCGTGTAGGAGATTTATGTGTCTGTACAACCAGTTATCCCAGATAGCTAGGAAGAATTGCAAACAAAAGTGATAAGATGGTTGAATATTGCACAGCTGGTTATTTAGATCACCGCTCGTAAGATATATTTGTGTGATAATCTGATTTTTATTTATTTTATTGTACTTGTTATATATATATATATATATATATATATATATATATATATATATATATATATATATATATATATATATATATATATATATTTTTTTTTTTTTTTTTTTTTTTTTTTTTTTTTTTTTTTTTTTTTTTTTTTTAAGGGAGAAGGGGGTAGAGATCATAGTATTAACATAAAATGAAAATACCGGTTTCATTTGTTAGTATTCATTCACCGGCTACAGACTCTTCTAGTAAAGGATGCCAGCAAATAGGCGGAGGAGCCAAGGTAGAAGGATGATGGAAGAGAGGGATAAGGGAAGGAGAAGGAGAAAGGGAGGGAGGGGGGTACGAGGGGATGGTGTGTGCAGGTGAAAACCGGTGAGCGTGTTGTGAAAGGTGAGACGTGAGGCGAGACCAAACTCATAACAAAGGGGCATTTAGGAGGCAGGAAAGGGGAAGTGGGGCAACGACGGGCGAGACCTGTTCGTGCGGGCGTGCGGGCGTGCGGGCAGGTCGGGGTGTTGGGGTGTGGGGGGAAGGAGGGAGGAGGGGCGAGGAGGGAGTGCTATCTGATCCGAAGAAAGGAGCGAAAAATCTTCTCTTTTCGAACGAGTATTTGAAGACGCATGCGCATCGTTGCATTAAATGAACGCGTGTGTATTCAAAACAGATATTAAGAGAGATATAAACCGTGTTCGTCCACAGTATTTGCTCCGATGTGTTTTTCCCCAAAGATTTTTTTCATGTATTTACATATGAATGAATGTTAAGTCTGTTTTAATATGAATACCCCTAAAAATCTTCGGAGTAAAGAAGAGAGAGAAAAAAATGAATATAAAATGTCTCTCTACAACGATGTCTATACCTCGCCCTTCCTGTAACTCCTTCCCCCTTTTCTCACCCCCCCTATTCCTGTAACTCTGCCCCCCCTCTCCTACCCCTTCCTATAATTCCCTATTTCTCCTCCTCCCCCCTTTCTGTAACTCCCCTACTCCCCTCCCCCTTCTCTTGACTACCCCACTCCTTCTCCCCCTTTCCTTTACCCTCCCCCCTTCTTCCCCCCTTCGAAGTGAGTTCCAAGAAACGCCGCATAAATAATAGATCTCCCGCGAACCTCTCGGCAGTTCACGAATCCTTGTGTGTGCAAAAGTCTCCCCTCCCCTACTCTCCTCTCCCCTCCCCTCCCCTCTCCACTCCTCTCTTACTCTCCTTATGTGTGCAAAAGTCTCCCCTCCCCTCCCCTCCCCAACTCTCCTCTCTCTTCCCCTCACCTCCCCTACTCTCTTCTCCCCTCCCCTACTCTCCCCTCTTCTCCCCTTCCCTACTCTCCCCTCCCCTCGTCGTCTTCGGGGGTCGTCAGAGGGGAAGTCCGTGGTCGTGAACAAGTCGTTTTCGGGATTGTGTGTTCTCCCGGAGCTGAAGCTGTATCGAGGCTTATTAATTTCCCCTTTTTTTCCGGCCATTTATCCACTTTGTGCGGGTATTGTGGAGGGGGGAAAAAAAGAAAAAGAAAATTCTGGAAGACGAAGACGAAAAATTCCGAAGGTAGAGATCCAGAAGGAATGGATAAACACACTGAGGGTCCCTCCCCTCCCTCCCCCGCTCCTCTCCCCTTCCCTCTTTCCGTCCCCCACTTCTGTCCCCTTCCCTACTTCCTCTCCCTGCTCCTCTCTCCTTCCCTCTCCGGCTCCCCTCCCCTATCCTCCTTCCCACTTTCCCTTCCCTCCTCCCCATCCCCACTCCTCTGTTTCCCTTCTTCCCTCTTCAGCTCCTCTCCCCTTCCCTCCTCTCTCTCCCTCTTTCCCTCCCCAACTCTTCTCTCTATCACTCCTTTCCTTCATCCTTTTTCTTCCCTTCCTGTCCCCTTCCCTCCTTTCTTCCCTCCCTCGCTCCTCTCCCGTCCT
>NC_051403.1:21556168-21558668 GCF_015228065.2 Penaeus monodon | reverse complement strand
TGGAGCGTCCACGGGGAGTTAGCAACGCCTCTTCCGCTCTGTGAGAAACGCTTTCTTCCCTTCGAAGGGGAAAAGAGGGGAGATTTGGCCAGTCGGGGTGAGGGGGAGGGGGTGCTGTCATCCTGGTGTGCGTGTAGGATGATGAATGGGTGTTGGTGCCCCAGCAACCTGTCTCAGACATGTCAGCGGCAGCTTACTACGCTCCTTTTGCTCCACATCACTTTGGCCGCCGTTTCTCAACCTTTCATTATCCACTTTCCTGTTTTCCACCTTGATTATCTCGGATTTTGCTTTCTCTTCCTCTCAATTTTTCCCTTCTTCCTCTTGCTCGTCTGTGATTTGCCTTTTCCTTTCCTCTCGTCTCCGTTTTCATCGTCTTCCATCATGATATTCTCTCTCTCTCTCTCTCTCTCTCTCTCTCTCTCTCTCTCTCTCTCTCTCTCTCTCT
This sequence comes from Penaeus monodon, assembly GCF_015228065.2. Classification (NCBI taxonomy): domain Eukaryota; kingdom Metazoa; phylum Arthropoda; class Malacostraca; order Decapoda; family Penaeidae; genus Penaeus; species Penaeus monodon. The sequence continues at coordinate 21,558,220 of NC_051403.1, read as the reverse complement.
CTCTCTCTCTCTCTCTCTCTCTCTCTCTCTCTCTCTCTAGTACTAGCTAGCTAGCTAGCTCTCTCTTCATCTCCTAACCCCCTCTTTTTCTCTCTCTTTCTCTCGCATAAACCCAACGTTCCGACCGACCCCCCTTCCTCCCCCCTCCCCCAATCGCTCCCATCTTCCGAACCACTCACGCAATCCGCATCCGTTTATTTTCGCATTAATGAATTTAGTACCATATGTTTCGTCTCCGGCCAGATTATATCTATCCCGACTATGGATTTACCAGCCTCTAGTTTTGATGGTTGTTTGTGTTCACCCTGTGATTTATTGGGCTATTAATCACAGCAACCCGAAATACAACCCCGTCTAAACGTTTATACAAACATGTTATTTGTTCAACCGTGCAGAGAGGGGCGGGGTTTGGTTGGAAGGGGTATAAGGGGGGGGGGTATAAGGGGGATATAAGGGAGGGGTTGGGTGGATCCGTATAGCTTGTGCATGGATGTTGATGAGTTTGTGTGTGTTTTTTTGTGTGTTTATGTGTGTTTTTATGTGTGTGTGTGTGTGTGTGAGGAGAGAGAGAGAGAGAGAGAGAGAGAGAGAGAGAGAGAGAGAGAGAGAGATAAAGGTAAAGGTAGAGGTAAAGGTAAAGATAGGGATAAAGATAGAGAAAATAATAGAAAGCGACAAACGAGAGAGAGAAAATAAAATAGAAAGAGATCGACAGAGTTTGTGTGTTAGCATGTTATTCATTCCATTAGTTGATAGGAGGACGAGATTTATATGGTCCCTTTTCCTTTGGCAAAGTCATGCTCTATCAGTCCTTCCTCTCATAATTGGTTGTATATTGTTCTATTAATCAGGTTATGTTCTCGAGTTTGATGTGGGGTGTAATTAGATCTTTTGCATGACTGTTTTGTTTGCATTACCAAACGTACGAAAAATATGGAGGGGAATTGGAGTTTTGTTAGCGTAACAAAGACATCGAAAGGGTTAGCGTCCCTGGTTTATGAGGTCAAAGATTAATGAACCTAAAAAACTCGCTGTTTTGTTTTTGAAAATGGCAGAGCGACCCCGTAGAGTCTTTGTGGAGAGCCCTGGGGGAAATGTGGCATTTCTCTTCAGTGATATTATTATTATTATGGTTGTTATTATTATTATTATTATTATTATTATTATTATTATTATTATCATGATTATTATTTTTATCATTATTATTTTAATTAATATTATTATTGATATCATGATCATCATCATTTTTTATTATTCTTGTATCGTTATTTTTGTTCTTATTATTTTATTGTTATTGTTGTTGTTATTGTTATTATTGTTATTATTGCTGTTATTATCATTATTGCTGTTATTATCATTATTCTATTATCATTATCATTATCATTATCATTATCATTATTATTATCATTATTATTGTCATTATTATTGTCATTATTATCATTATTATTATCATTATTATTATCATTATTATTATCATTACCACCACCACCCCACCTCCACCACCACCACCACCACCACCACCACCACCACCACCACCACCACCACCATTATTACAGTTATTATTTTTTATTATCATTACTATTACTACTACTACTACTCATTACCCCATAATCAATGTTGTTTTTGATATTCTTATAATTATAGTTATGATTATTATTAATAGAAACATGATCATTATGATCATTATCCTCATTGCCACATTGTGATTATGACAAGAAACAATCACCATGATGAGTGTGCAAGGTTTGCTATTAATATTAAATAAAAAAAAATACCCCATATTTATCAGGGTCGTTAGTTTCGGAGGGGGAATATTTATTAATTTATTACCTCAAAATCGGAACTGCAGTGCCAGATAAGGTCGCGTTTTTTGGCACCTCAGAGACCAAGGTGTTCCCTTTCCTTTCATATTCCATTATTCCTTCTTGTCCTCTTCTTTTTTTTCTCTGTTTTCCCCTTCTATGCCCTCCCTCGTCTTCTTCTTCCCCTTATTCTTTCCTTGTTCCACCCCTTCTATCTCCTTTACACCTATTTCTTCTGTCATTCTTCTCT
>NC_051403.1:21548668-21551168 GCF_015228065.2 Penaeus monodon | reverse complement strand
AACCTTCTTCTCCTTCTTCCTTTTGCTCTTCCCATTCCTCTTATTTGTCTCCTCCCCTCTCCCAATACTCCCTTCTCCCCCTTCCTCTTCTTTGTCCTCATACCTATCCCACTCAAATTCCTTCGCCTTCTCCCTCTTCCTCTTGCTTCTTCTCTCCTCCCCTCTCCCATTCACACTCCTTCTCTCTCTCTCTCTCTCTCTCTCTCTCTCTTCCTCCTCCTTCCTCTCCCTCTTCCTCTCACCTCTCCTCCCCTCTCCCACTCCCACTCTTTCCCCTTCTCCCTCCTCCTCTTCCTCCTCCTCTCCTCCGACCGAGAATATGCAGATGAGTGACGGCTTCTCCGCTGAAGTGCTACTGGCTTGTTTACGTTGAATCCTGAATCCACTCTAACGAGGCGCGGGACTGCAAGCGACGGCAAAATTATCACTTAATTGGACTCTTGGATATCCGTCTAGGAACGAGGCGTGTAAGTCGATTCTCTATTTCTCTATGTCTCTGTCTCTTTTTCTGTCTGTTTCTCTCTCTTTCTGTCTTTCTCTGTCTGTCTGTCTTTGTTTTTCTCTTTCTGTCTTTGCGTCTCTCTCTCTCTCTCTCTCTCTCTCTTTCTCTCTCTCTCTCTCTCTCTCTCTCTCTCTCTCTCTCTCTCTCTCTCTCTCTCTCTCTCTCTCTCTCTCTCTCCTTCCGTTCTTCCAACACCTTATGAGGTTCCTGATGAGGGTTTCCGAATCGGTCCTGGAAATAAAATTAATGCCTAGGAGATTTGCGAGTGAGGTAGACACCCCATCACCCCCACCTCTCTCCCCTTTTCCCTCTCACCCCTGTCTTTTTCATTCTTCCCTCATCTCCTCTCTCCCCTCTTCCTTCTTTCCTCTCCCCTATCCCCTTTCCCCTCTTCCCTTCTCCCCTCTCACCCTTTCTCTTCTTCTCTCCTTTTCACCTTCTTTTTCTCCCAATCCCTACCATTCCCCTCTCAACCCTTTTCTTTTTCACCCCTCTCCCCTCTCACCCCTTTTCCTTCTCACCCCTTTTCCTTCTCACCCCTTTCCCCTCTCACCCCCTCTCCCCTCTCCCTCCTTGGCCCTTTTTGCCCGGGTTCGATTCCAAACGCAAATGCGGGGTTTAAAGCGTTGGCCGATAGCCCCGGGATCCGAATGCATTCTCATTGTTAATTAAGTTCGAGCGTTCACCCCTGTCCGAACCGCTCTCTCGCTTCTCCTTCTGTCTCTCTCTTTCTCCTTCTTTGTCTCCGTCTCTCGGTCTTTGTCCTGTCCTTGTTTGTCTGTATGTCTCATTCTTTCTTGCGTTCTCTCTCTCTCTCCTCTCCTCCTCTCTCCCCCTTCTCTCCTTCTCTCTCTCTCTCTCTCCCCTTTTCTCTCCTTCTCTCTCTTTTCCTCTCTCCTCTCATCTCTTCTCTTTTCTCTCTCTCTCTCTCTCTCTCTCTCTCTCTCTCTCTCTCTCTCTCTCTCTCTCCTCTCTCTCTCTCTCTCTCTCTCTCTCTCTCTCATTCTTTCTTTTAGTCTCTCTTTTTCGCTCTCTTCCTCTCTTAGTCTTTCCCCTTCTCTCTCTTTTCTTCCCTTCTTTAGTTCCTCGCTCTCGTCCCCTTATCCCTTTTATTCTCTTCTTTTTTTCTTACTTGCCCTTCCTCATTTTTCTCACATTTATCCTCCATGTAAGCTTCTCTCCTTACTTCTCCCTTGTCGTCGCCTCTCTTTCCTTCTCCTTTCCTCCCTCCATCCCCTTCCTTTTCCCTTCTTACTCTCCTTTTCATCTTTCCACATTATCCTTCCTCTTTCTTTTCCTCACATACATTTCCTGTCCTTCCTTTCTTTTCTCTCCTTTCCCCCTCATTCCACCCCTTTTCCTTTCGTTTTACTCCCTTACTTCCACTATTTCCTTTCTTTTTTTCCTCACTCCTTTTCGCCTCCTTTGTTCTCTTCTCCCTTCCTTCACGCCCCTCGCCCCTTTTATTCTTTTCTTTCTCCGTAACTTCTGCATCCTGTTCCTGTCCCCTGTGCTTATGGACCCTCCCCCATTGATCCTTTGCCCAAGTTTGGCATTCGATAATGGGTCCGCGGCCCCTTTGATGAAGGAAGATGAATAGACGAATGATTAACGAATAATGGAGTCGAGGGCCAGATAAGAGAGAGAGAGAGAGAGAGAGAGAGAGAGAGAGAGAGAGAAAGAGAGAGAGTGAGAGAGAGAGGGGAGAGAGAGAGAGAGAGTGAGAGAGTGAGAGAGAGAAAGAGAGAGGGGGTAAGAGAGAGAGAGAGGGAGAGAGAAGGAGAGAGAGGGAGAGGGAGAGGGAGAGAGGGACATACACACACACACACACACACACACACACACACACACACACACACACACACACACACACACACACACACACACACACACACAAAGACTATTATTAAAATTTTACGTAACTCGAGAGCAATTTGGCAGCGGTGGACGGTGTGCTGGTATTAATTGGGTCATTATACCAGGCACGTGCGGGTAACC
>NC_051403.1:21523668-21538668 GCF_015228065.2 Penaeus monodon | reverse complement strand
GAAGGAAATTGGTAGAGGGTGGTAGGAGTGGAAGGGTAGGGGGTAAGGGAGGGGGAAGAGGAGGGTGAAAGAGGGAGGAAGGAGTTGGGAAAGATGGAGGAAGAAGGAACGAGGAACCTACTGAAGAGGAGGGTGAAGAAAGGGGGGCGTGAAAGATGGAAGAAGCGAGGAATTTGCAGGGGGAGGGGGGTGTAAGGGGAGAGGGTGGGGCAAAGGGGGTGATAGGGGAGGGGGGAATGGGGTTAAAGTAGGAACCCTTGGAGGGAGGAATTACTAGGGTAGATGGGCGGAAAATGGAGGTGGGGAGAAACCTAAGGGGATATAGAGAAAGAGAGGGCGAAAGATAGGAGGTGGGAGGAGGGGAAAGAAAAGAAGGAAGACAGTAGAAGACGAAGATTTCACCGAAACGAAAGCCAGAGAACAAATAACAAAGAAAAGAAAAGAATCGAGAAAAAAATATATAGAAAACAATAACCAGAATAATACAAAATAATAACAACAAAACGGAGAAAAAGAAGAAGCAAAAATAGTTAAATAAAATAACAACACCAAAACGGAAAAAGAAAAAAACACAAAAAAGAAGCCTTAAAAAAAGGATGATGCAGAAACGCGACACAAATCAACACACAAACAGGAAACCTAAAACACATGGCAACCTAAATCCCAGAGAGCTCTGCGCGTCACCCTCAGGTATCTTAGATTTCACACTATTTTCCTGCACATGAGCTGTTGCAGGCGATAAGGAGATAGCGAATGTTGATGAAAGGGAGTGCTGTCTCTATTTCTCTCCCGAGGAAACTCCGAGAATAGATCGTATACCTTCGTGTGATGAACAGGAAGTCACAAGACCAGAAGTCTACTATCAGACGCTGGGTTTATATATACATACATATATATATATATATATATATATATATATATATATATATATATATATATATATATATATATATATATATATATATATATATATATATTTTTTTTTTTTTTTTTTTTTTTTTTTTTTTTTTGTGAGGGGTGTGTGTGTGTGTGTGTGTGTGTGTGTGTGTGTGTGTGTGTGTGTGTGTGTGTGTGTGTGTGTGTGTGTGTGTGTGTGTGTGTTTATGCGTATGTGTGTATCTATCTGCCTGTATGCATGTGTATGTGTGTATATCTATATATCACTTTTTTGTGTGAATGTGGTAGTGTATAAACGTGTGTGTGTATGTGTATATCTATCTGCCTGTATGCATATGTATGTTTGTATATCTATATATATCCACTGTTTTTTGTATGAATGTGGTAGTGTATAAACGTGTGCGTGTGTGTGTGTGTGTGTGTGTGTGTGTGTGTGTGTGTGTGTGTGTGTGTGTATGTGTGTGCATTCTTTGTATGTGTATTCGTTTGTATGTGTGTAAGTTTGTGGACGTGTGGATGTACGTATGGGCCTATATACGAAACTTAGAATTGGCAATTCCTTTTTTGTATACATGTGTCCGTTCTTGTGCATGTGTGTCTGTGTGCGTGCGTTCGGTCTACCTTTTCTTAATTTTTTCAATCTCTCCTTTTCCTCTCTTTTCTTATTTTCCCTTCTATTTTCTTCCTTCCTCTCCCTCCTTCTCCTTTTCCGTTTTCTTTCTTCTCTCCTTCTTTTCTGTTTTCTTCTTCTCTCCTATTTTTATGTTTTCTTCCTCCTCCCTTTTCTTCTATCTTTTTCTTTCTTTTCCCTCTTACTCTTCTTCTGTCGCCCTCCTTATTCTCCCTTCTTCTCTTCTGTTCTCTTCCTTCCTTTTTCATCTGTCTCTCCTCCTATCTTCTTTCTTTTAGATTATTTTTATTATGTCTTCTTCCTTCCTTTCCCTCCTCTCTTCTGTCTTCTTCCTTCTCTTCTGTCTTCTCCCTTCATTTCTATCCTCTTCTGTTATCTTTTCCGTTCCTCTTCGTCTGTCGTCTCCCTATTTCTTCCTCCTTTTATCTTTGTTCTTCTTTTCCTCCTTCTCTTCTATTTTCTTCCTTCTCTTCCTTCCTTCCCTCCTTCAATCCTCTTTTAATCCTACTTTTTATCCTTCTTCTTCATCCATCTTCTTTTTCGTCCTTCTTTTGTATATATTTATCTCTGTATTCGCGGTTCTCTATCCCATTTTTTTCATCTCCTCTCTTCTTCTTTTCCGTCCTCTTCTATCTTCTTCTGTCTCATCCCTCCTTCTCTTCTCTCTCTCTCCTTCTTTTCCCTCCTCTTCTATCTCCTTCTTTTCCCTCCTCTTCTATCTCCTTCTTTTCCCTCCTCTTCTGCCTCCTTTTCCCTCCTCTCCAATCATCTATCTTCAATCTTATCCCTTCTTCTCTCCTATCTCTCTCCTTCTTTTCTCTCCTCGTCTCTACCTGAGAAGATTCGAGAAGACAGGAAAAGGTCAGAAGTGATAGATTCGCTTAATAAAGAGGGCGCATTCGCATGAATATTCTAACAATCTAACGGCAGATTGGTCCGTCTCCTTGGAATGTCTTGATGAATTTTCTTCTCCTCTCGTTATTCTTTTTCGATTTTCGTTTCTTTCTATATATTTTTTTTCTTGTTTTTTATGTTTTCTTAGTATTTTCTTTTTTTTTGTTTTTTCTTTCTTGTTTTCTTTTTTTTCTTATTTCGTATTTTTCCTGCGTATTTTTCCTGTTGCCTATTGTTTGTGTTTTTTTTTTTCATATTTTTACTCTTTCTTATTTTCGTATTTTTTTTTTCGATTTCCTGAGTTTTCCTATTTTCTTATGTATTGTATTTTCTTATTTTCCCTAAATTATTATCTTTCCTATTTTCCGTTTTTTCGATTTTCTTGCTTTTCATATTTTCTTAATTTCTTATTACCTGTTTTAGTTGTGTTTTCCTTGTTCTTGTCCTCTTTATTTTCTTATTTCTTATTTGTAGGAATATGTTTTTTTCTGTTTTTGTTTCGATTTTAGAGGAAAATATTTCTTTGTTTCTTTTTAGTTTAATTTATTATCCTAACTTATTTTTCGTTACTACTTTTATCTCCTAGACTCCTCTTCCCTTTTTTTATGACGTAACGCCACATCCTTCCATCTCACTGGTGATGTAATTTATTCTCTCTAACCTGACGTCTTGGAAGATGCCTCCCCTCCCCGGCCCCTTCCCTTTTCCCCTTTCCCCTTTCCCCCTTTCTCCTTTACTTTTCTCTGTTCCCTTTCCCCCCTTTCTCTATTCCGTTTTCCATTCCCTACTCCTGCCGTTTCCCTTTTCCTTTCTCCTTCCCTTTCTCCCTTCCCCCTTTCTCCTTCCCCTTTCTGCTCCTCCCCCTTCCCCCTTTCCCTCTTCCCCTTTCCCCCCTTCCCCCATTCCCCCATTCCCTTTCCACTCGCTGCTCCTATTGCTTCCCTTTCCCTTTTCTTCTCCCTTCCCCTTTTAGTTTCCCTTTCTCCTTCCCCTTTCTGCTCCTTCTCTTTCTCTTTCTCGCTCTCCCTTCCGCTCTCCCCTTTCCCATCTTTGCTCCTCCCTTTTACCCCTTTCCCCATTCTCCATTCATTTTTCCACTCCCTGCTCCCTCCCTTTCCTCTTCTCTCTCCTGCTCTTCAGTTCCCCCGTCCATCCTTTTTCCTTTCTCTTTCTTTCTTTCCCTTTCCCGGGCTTTCTCCCTTTTCGCCCTTCCCTTTTCCCCTCTTTGCTTCTCCCCCTTCCCCTTCGCCTTCCTGCTTTTCTTCTTCCCTTCTCCTTGCACCCCCTTTCACCTCCCTCTGTTTCACCAGCCTCTCCTTTCGCCCATTCTCCTTCCCCTTCCTCTCCCCCTCTCCTAGGCTCTTCCTTTCTTCTTAGCCGCCTCCTCCATTCCCCCTTAAACCCCTCTACCTACCTTCCCTTCCGTATCCCCATTCCCCTTTTCTCCATCTTTTTATTATCCCCCTCCTATCTCCCTCTCCTCATTCTTCTTCCCTTCCCTCTCATTATTTTACTCCTTCTCTCTCTTCTCTCTCTCTTTGCCTCTCGTTATCACCCCCTCCCCCCCCTTCTCTCTCCACCTTCCTCCGGGGTCGTCATCGCTCACTATAGATTTATGACCCCGCGATGTAGGCCTATGGATATTTTCTTTTTCCAGCCGGGTTTTACCCCCAATTAATTTCCTGCACGCGAGGTTTCCGAGTCGGTGGTGGGCGTGTTCATCTGTGTCCATCTGTGTTCATCTGTTCACTCTTTGTTCATTATGCATTCACGGGAGTTATGACTTGACGTGAAGCTTTTTTTATGCAAGATTTATTCCGGCGAGTCTTTGGTTCTCGGAAGCAGCTCGATTAAATATAATGACATGATTTTTTATTTAATTCCCTCCTTTCAGCGTTCAGTTTTCTCCCAGGTATTCTCACAAAGGCTCCCCAAGTCTAACCTTTGGATTATATTATTATGTTTCATTCAAATATTCAGGAAAGTAAATAAGACGTTCAGGACTATGAGTCTGCGTATACATACTGCGTATACGTACACACACACACACACACACACACACACACACACACACACACACACACACACACACACACACACACACACACACACACACACACACACACACACACACACACATATACATACATACACACACACTCTTTACTTCTCTCGGTGATACATTCCTTGCTTGATTCACAAAAAATGAGCCACATTAGTCAAAAATGGTCAGGGGCCATAGTAGGTCAGTATAGTCCGAGAATGGCCAAGGGTAAAAAAACATGAGTCGACATAAGTACGATGTCGGTCCGGGAACCAATAATGGGTCACGGTCAAACTGGCCAGGAGTCAAAATAGATCAAATTGGTCGGAGAGGTCATGGGTCACAATAGGTCACATTAGTCAAAGAGCCCATGGGTCAAAATTGGTAACGCTGATCAGAGAGAGTCATGGGTCCAAATAGGTCACATTAGTAAAATAGAGGTCATGGCTCTAAATAGGTCACGTTGGTCAAACGACGATCAAGGTTAAGATTTGTTTTGAAGCTTAAGTTTGTTTAAGACGAGATTCAATAGTAATATCGTTCCGGAAAATAAATGAACAAGAAGCACAGCTTAAGTAAAATTTTACACAGAGATTATAAGAATGAGATTATGGGAATAACGCGAAAAGTGAGAAATAACTAATGACCTCTTTACCGGCTTCATCGCCATTGCTTTGTTGCCATTGTAGGCCTTTCTTTAGATATCCAAACGATTCAGATCGATTGCTGATTCAAAAAGTTATCAACTCATTTGCAATACAGGCAGATGAAAAACGACCCTTTATGTTATGTTATGTGTTTGTTATTTTCTTTCTTTCTTTAGTGGTATGTGGTCTTTACATGGAATAATTCTGTAAGCCTAACCCACGTGAGGTAAGATTCTCACTCTCTCTCTCTCTTTCTTTCTTTCTTTCTTTCTTTTTCCTACTCTCTTTTTGCTCTCTCTTTTTCTCACTCTCTCTCTCTCTTTCTTTCTTTCTCTTTCTCTTTCATTCTTTCTTGCTCTCTCTTTTTCTCACACTCTTTTTCGTTCTCTCTCTTTCTTTTTCTTTTTCGTTCTCTCTTTCTTTTTCTTTCTTGTTCTTTCTCTTTTTCGTTCTCTCTCTATCTCCCTGTATCTCTTTTCCTTCTGCTTGTCTCTCGCTTCCTCCCCCTCTCTCCATATCATTCTTCCTCTTCATCCCCTTTTCTCAGTCTCCCTTATTCACTCCTGCATTCCTCCTTGTCTTTCTGCTCCCATTTTTCCGAGGTGATAAAGGAAAGAAAGATAAGCACGCCCTCGATAACCCCCCCCCCCCATTTGCTGCAAAGTGCTGCTGCTGCATCCCCTCCCTCTCCCCTTTCCCTCTCCCCTTTACCTTTCCCTTTCCCCTTGCCCCGGTCTTTCCTTTGGTCTCTTCCTTTGCCCCTGCATTTCCCTTTCCCTTTCCCTTGGTCTCTTCTTTTGCCCCTGTCTTTCACCTTCTCTCTCCCTTTCCCTCCTTCTATCCGTTTCCTCTTCCCTTCCCTCTCCACTTTCAATTTATCCTTTTTTTCCGATTCTCCTCCCCTCCCATCCCTACCCCTTCGGCTTCTCCTTCTCTTCCCACTTCTATCCCCTTCCCTTCTTCTCTTCCCTCCTTTCTACCTTTCCTTTCCCTCCCCCTTTCTTTCCTTCTCCCTTCCCCCTCCCTTTCCTCTTCCGCTTCCCTGGAGAATAAAAAGGAAAGAGAAAGAGGGGAAGAAGAGGAAGTTAGAGACGAGGAGGGGGAAGGAAAGCGACAAGGGGGGGGGGGCAGGAGGAGGGGGGAAGGAAGCGGTAGGCGGGAGAGGGCAGGCGGGAGGAGGGGGTGAGGAGGCGGGAGGAGGGGAAGGCGAAGGGGAAGCATAAGGAGAGGGAAGGGAAGCGGGAGGAGGGGAAGGGGAAGGGGAAGCGGGAGGAGGGGGAGAAGGGGGGAGGGGAAACCTCGCCCTCGGAGCAGTAAAGTGCTAGATTAGAGGTCAGGAAAAACTACAGCGCTTTATTACTGGGGTCTGGACTTGACTGTCAATTTATTCTAGTCCGCTCCCCTCCTCCTTTCTTCGTCTTTTCTCCTCTTCCTCCTCCTTTCTTCGTCTTTTCTCCTCTTCCTCCTCCTCCTTCTTCCTCTTTTACTGTTCATTTTTTCTCACCCTTCTTCTTATTATTATTATTTTATTTTATTTTTATGTTCGTCTTCATCTATTCCCCCGCACCACGTTTCTTCTAATCAATCTCATTATTGTAACTTCTTTGTTTATCATTTTCTCCGTAATCTGCTTTTCTTTTACTGATGATAATGCTTTTACTTTAATCATCACATTGATTATGAAACGATAGCAGAATGGCACTAGTTGGCAACTCGGCCACTTTTTTCCTGCAGCATGTTACAAATATTTGATATTGACTGCTTTGTTATTTTTATTTCAGATATTTTAAATCGTGCAATAAAAATGGGTCTATAAAGGGGAATCCATCTATTCTTTATATTGGAATTAAAGATGATAGATACGTACATATTAAATATTTGTAATATGATAAAGGAAAACAGAATGGTTGTGTTGCCAGCTAGGATTAAATATCTTGAAACGGAACAGGTTTAATAACTAATGTTATTATTTTGAGAACGCATCATTGTTATCCGAATCATTAAATCATTATTATAACTCTTTCCCCTTTTTCATTTCCCCTCATTTTCTCTTTTTTATTCCTCATTTCATTCCCCTCCCTTCTTCCTCATTTTCCCTATTTTCTCTTTTTTTGTTCTCCTTTCCTTGGTTCCTTCCTTTATCCATCATTCCGTTCTACACAATCATCATAAATCACGTTTCCTCAGATGCATAGATGTCCATCTATCTTCGGATTTATTTCTTCTCTCTCTCTCTCTCTCTCTCTCTCTCTCTCTCTCTCTCTCTCTCTCTCTCTCTCTCTCTCTCTCTCTCTCTCTCTCTCTCTCTCTCTCTCTTCTCTCTCTCTCTCTCTCTCTCTCTCTCTCTCTCTCTCTCTCTCTCTCTCTCTCTCTCTCTCTCTTTCATTCACTCAATTATATATTGTTATTTTTATCTTCTTTCTTTTTCTTGTAGTTGTTGCATTCCTTGCTACTCACTGTTTTTTCTGTTTGTTTTGTTATTCTCTGCCTGCTCCTCCTCTCCCATTCGCTCTCTCAACCCATCCCCTACTCCCTTCCACTTTCCCTTCTTCTCTTCCCTCCCCTCCCTTCTTCCCTCTTCCTCCCCTTCCCTTTCTCCTTCCCTCCCGACTCCCTCCCGCCTTTCCTTAACCTTTCCCTTTCCTTCCTTCCTTTCCCCCCCCTCCCCACCACCCCACTTCCCTTCCTTTCACCCCGCGTTCCTCGTGCCCTCCTTCTAGCTCCTCTTCTCCCCGTCCCTCTCTTCCTCCTTTCTCCCCTTCCTATCCTGCTCTCCCTCCCTTCTCCCTCCCTCCTCCCCTTTCACTCTCCCCTCCCTTCTCCCCTCTCCCTTCCTCCTTCCCTCTTCCTCCCTTCTCCCTTCCTCCTCCCCTCTCCCTCCCTCCTCTCCTCTCCCTCCCTTCTCCCCAATCCTTTCTCCCTCTTCTCCTCTCCCTCCCTCCTCCCATCTCCCTCCCTTCTCCCCCCCCTCCCTACTCCCCCCCTCCCTACTCCCCTCTCTCTACCTCCTCTCCTCTCCCTCCCTTCTCCCCTCTCCCTCCCTCCTCTCCTCACCCTCCCCTCTTCCTCCCTCCTCTCTCCCTCCCTTCTCTCCTCTCCCTCCCTTCTCCCCTCTCCCTCCCTCCACCACTCTCCACATCCACCCCACTTCCCTTTTTTTCAACCCGCGTTCCTCCTGCGCTCCTTCAACCACATCCTCTCCTCTTCCCTTCCTCCTTCCCTCCTCCTCTCTCTGTTCTTCTTCCCTCCCTCCTCCCCTGCCCCTCTCTCTCCCCCTTTTTCTCCTTCTTGTCCTTCTCTCCCTTTTCCCCTTGTTCTTCTCTCCCTCCCTCCCCCCCTCTCCTCCCCATCCACCCACTTCCCTTCCTTTCACCCCGCGTTCCTCGCGCCCTTCCGCCCCAACGAGCAGCGTGAGTCCTTTTAAACTGTTGCACAAGTTCTGTTATTACGGGCCTTTCTGTCTGTCTGTTTCAGCGAAGCCGTGGCGATCCGTTTTGCTTCGTTGCTGGCGTCTCTTGTGGCACACCTTGCTTCTAGCTCTTTACTTCCTTATTCTGTTTTATCACACTTTCCTTATTGCCTTCTTTCACAATTTTCTTTCTTCCTTCTTTCACAATTTTCTTTCTTCTTTCACAGTTTTCTTTTTTTCCTTCTTTCACATTCTTCTTCTTTCTATCCTCCTTTCTTTCCTTCTTTCTATCCCCCTTTCTTTCCTTCTTTCTATCCTCCTTTCTTTCCTTCTTTCTATCCTCCTTTCTTTCCTTCTTACCCATCTTTCTTTCCTTCCTTCCTTTACTTCTTCCTTCCTTCCAAGGAAAGCGGAGAGCGAAAAAAAGAAGGAGGTAGAAATAGAAAGGGAAGGGGAAAGAGGAAGGAGAAAAAGGATAGAGAAGGAACAGGGAGAATAGAGAGACTTAGAGAAAGACAAGGCAAGAGAAAATGGGAGATAAAATAAGAAAAGGAAAAGGACGAAGAGAGAAGGGGAAACGCAGGATGAAAAGGGGAGAGAGCGTCCGCGGAGGAAGGAGTCGCAGCGCCGCACTCTTGAAATATTTAAGAAAGGATGAATTCTTAAGTGGTAATCACCCTCTCTTATGTGGCCTCATTCATGCTAGAAAGTTCTCGTAACAGTGAATGATTCAGTTCACTCTAAAAGGTGTTAGGTTAAGAAGACCTTGCCCGGAAATGTTGTATTTCGATGTTAGACAAAGATTGTTTATTAAGATTTGATTGTGCATTTTTCGTGTGGGAGAGAGAGGTGTGGAGGGAGATAAACAGACAGATGGATTTACAGATACACAGGCAGGCAGGCATATAGATACACACACACACACACACACACACACACACACACACACACACAAAGACACGGAGAAATGCTGTGAAAGTGTGACATTTTTCTCTACACCTTTCTTTTCTTTGCTTTTCAGGATATTTACATTATTCTACAAAAGATGTCAACTAGATATTATTGTCGAATGCATTAGCTATTCTGTTATATATACATATATATATAGATAGATAGATAGATAGATAGATAGATAGATAGATAGATAGATAGATAAAAGTCTATGATATAATAATAATTATATTATTCTCTTTTGCAGGTGAGCGACAGTGGACAGGCAGGCTCTAGGTCGTTAAGGTCGTGAGTATGATGACGTCACTTGCAACATGAACTCGTGACCTTGTTGGCCCATCTGAGTAGATTCCGGCTCAGTTGACACGGCCAGCATGAACATTATATTACCATGCAGTGTGTCACATGGTGCTGCAACATATACCCGTCTCCCGTACTTGTCTATTGCATATGCTGCCCCCATACCCTGTGCCCCCCTTTATCCCTATTCCTGGGCATGGAACATCCTCACTGCCTCGGATATAACCAATAGAAGGATTCCTCCCTTTTCCTCATATGCTAATGGTGATATACCCGTTTCACATGTCATGTCAATAGCAGTGCAGCCCTTGCGCAAGTTATGCCAAGAATGACACCCCCCTCCTTCGCGTGCCAAGAGCGACATACCCCCCCTCCCATGCCAAGAGCGACATACCCCCCCTCCCATGCCAAGAGCGACATACTCCCCCTCCCCACCCATGCCAAGAGCGACACCCCCCTCCCCCTAGCCTGTCAAGAGTGACGCCCCCCTCCCCTCCCCCTCCCCCTCGCCTGCCAAGAGTGACGCCCCCCTCCCCTCCCCCTCCCCCTCGCCTGCCAAGAGTGACGCCCCCTCCCCTCCCCCTCCCCTCGCCTGCCAAGAGTGACGCCCCCCACCCTCCCCCTCCCCCCCGCCTGCCAAGAGTGACGCCCCCCTCCCCTCCCCCTCCCCCTCGCCTGCCAAGAGTGACGCCCCCCTCCCCTCCCCCTCCCTCGAGCCGGCAACGTAGGAGACCTCGGCTGGAAGGTGGCCGGGAATGTCCCTCTTTATTACCTCCAGCCTGGAACCGCCTCTGAATTTGTTACGCGGACACCCCCTCCCTCTTCCCCGCCCCTCTTTTCCCCTCTTTCCCCCCTCTTACCCTCGTTTCCTTCCCTCTTCTTTATACTTCTGTCTCCCTCTTCTTTTCTTTTCCTTCTTTTCCGCTGTCTTACTCTCTTTTTCTCTTCCTCTTTCTTTATCTTGCTCCTCCTACTTTCTTTTCCTTTTCTCTTTCTTTCCCCTGCCCCCCTACCTTCTCTTCCTCCCCCTTTCCTTTCCCCGTCTTTCTCCGCCTTATCCTCTTTTCCTTTCCTTTTCCCTTCTCTTCTTTCCTCCTTTTTTCTCTTTTATCCTTCTTTCTTTCGTCTTCTACCCCTTCTTATCTTCTTTTCCTTCTTTCTTCCTCTCCTCTCTTCTCACCCTCTTATCCTCCTATCCTGTTCTTCCTTTCCCTTCTCGTCCTCTTAACCTCTCTTCCTTCCCCTTCCCTTTCTCTTCCTCTCCCCCCCTCCCCTTTTCCTTCCTCTGCCTTCCTCTGTCCCCGTCTCTCCTACCCACCTTTTCTATCCTCTTTTTCTTCCTTCCCCTCTTACTCTCTCTTCCTTTCCTCTTTCTTCTTTCCTCTCCCCACCTCCTTCCTCTTCCTCCCTCCCCTTGCCCCCCCTCCTCCCCTTGCCCCCCCCCCCCTCCTCCCCTCTCCCTGGAACGGCCGGTGACCTGGTCCCGTGGTAAGAATTCCTAAGTATTCCTAAACAGTCCGGAACATTCTAGGCGGTGACTGTTCGATGGGGGGGAAGGGGGGGAGGCAGGGATTCGGGGGAAAGCAAAAGAGAGGGAGAGAAAGAGAGGGAGAGGGAGAGGGGTGAGAGATAAATACGGGTATATAGATATAGAGAGAGCAAATGAGAGAGGGAGTGAGAAGAGATGAGGATAAAGAGAGAGAGAGAACGAATGAGAGAGAGAGAGAGAAGAGAAGAGGAGAAAGAAAGAAAAAGAGAAAAAACGAGAGAGGGACATAGAGATGATAGAGAGAGAACAAATGAAAGACAGAGAGAGAAAGAGAGAGAGTTGGGATTATCCGTTCACAGTCGATGGCAGAAGACACGCATGCACGCAAATAGTTAATCAAGTCGTACAGTTATTTAATTACCCTTCAGCATAACTCGCATGTTGGGAAATGAAAGTGGTGATTATAGTAATAATACAGTTCGATCCGACTTTTTGTGTTAATGAAATCCCGATTTTTTTTTTATTTAAACTTGTTGATGTTACTGATGTTTTTGTTATTATTATTATTATTATTATTATTATTATTATTATTATTTTGTTTTTTTATTTATCTATTTATCATTTTTTAACGACAATGATGATATTAATAGTAATGATAATAATACTAGTCATCTTTATTAATGTCATCACCATCACCACCACCATCACCATCACCATCATCATCATCATCATCATCATCATCACCATCACCATCACCATCACCACCACCACCACCACCACCATCACCATCATCACCACCATCTCATCATCACCACCACCATCATCATCACCACCATCACCATCATCACCACCATCACCATCATCATCACCAATCATCATCATCACTCCAAATTTCGATACTGCTCTTCTCTTCTTTTCTTTTCCCTTTTAAGAGACACGAGAGCATGCGTGTGTCGACATCCCCCTCCCCCCTCCCCCCTCCTCCTTCCTTTCTCGGTCCGTCCTTATCTTCTCAAGCAGACGAGTGGTTATGTGTATATATGTACGTCTGCATGAGAGCTCGGCTGAATGCACGAGTGGGCCTAAGGAGCGGGCGAGGAGGACCAAACATCAACCTCCTAAGTTCAAAGAAATTGGAGTTTCTTTGAGGATCTTGGGGGGGGTTTTGTCCTCATTTCTTTGTGGGTTCTTTGTGGGCCATTCGAGGAGGGCGAGCAGTTTGCAAGCGTCGGCCGCCCGGGAGTGGGGTTTGTCTCTCCTTAAAAAGGGGATGGTTTGGGGGGGGAATACTTGATGGGGTAAAAAAGAGAAAAAGATGAAACCCTACGAGGCTGGGGTGTATAGGTAAACAGAGGCGAAAGCTGGGAGGAGGAGAGGAAAGAACCTTAATTAATGTTCACGCAGACAGGACATAGCACAAACATATGCACACACCAAAATGGGAAAGAGGGGAAGATAGGCAGTGCAGACAGGCAGGCAGGCAGGCGCGCAGGCAGGCGTGCAGGCAGGCAGGCGCGCAGGCATGCGTGCAGGCAGGCAGGCAGTCAGGCAGGCAGGCAGGCAGGCAGGCAGGCAGGCAGGCAGGCAAAGACAAAGACGAAGAGAATATGGGTGTATGTGTGCATGTGAAAGAGAGGAAGAACGCTGAAAGGAGAGACAGACAGACAGAGAGAAGGAAGGAGAGAGATAGAGACAAAGAGAAGAAAGAGGAGAAATCAAGGACAAGAGCAAAAACGAGGGAGAGAGAGAGAGAGAGGTTAAAAAAAGAAACAGAGAGGAACTAACATGGACGAATGGATTTTTTATGCCTGTAAAATATCCTTTCTTGGAAAATGTCAGAGAAGAAAAGTGCGTGAAGCTATGATAAGCGTCCTTAATTTAGAGATGGAGAGAGAGGAAGGGGAGGAGAGACAGATCGGCATGGAGACCGGAGAATAAAAGCAAACAAACGAAAGAAACGGATTAAAAATATTCGCACGCATGCAGACACACACACACACACACACACACACACACACACACACACACACACACACACACACACACACACACACACACACACACACACACACACACACACACACATATACACGTACATATACATATACATATACATATACATACATATACATATACATATAAACTCACGCATTCACTAGGGACAGACACAGACAGACAGAGTGAGCGAAAACAGAGACAGAGAGAGCGAGCGAGAGAGACAGAGATAGACAGACACAGACACAGACACAGAGAAAGAGACTGGTTAATATGCAGTGCCTGCATCGAAGTTAACAGCCCCGCCACCGCCACCACAAAACTGCGGGTGACTGACGCAAGGGGGATGAGAATGACCGAGCCGTCCGTGTCATGTGGAACGTATTAGTCGCTCATACTTCATACTTCGGGGCTGAAGGGGTGGTGCTCCATTTCACTTTTTTCTTTGATTTTACATATATATATATATATATATATATATATATATATATATATATATATATATATATAATCATATATATATATATATATATATATATATATATATATATATATATATATATATATATATATATATTATATATGTGTGTGTGTGTGTGTGTGTGTGTGTGTGTGTGTGTGTGTGTGTGTGTGTGTGTTTGTTTGTTTGTTTGTTTGTTAAATAAAAGAGGAAAAAAGGGGAATGAATATATATATATATATATATATATATATATATATATATATATATATATATATATATATATATATATATTTATGTGCCCGTATATGTATGTGGCTTATGTATGTTGTCTGTATGTGTGTGTGGCCTATGTATGTATGATGTCTGTATGTATGTTTGTGTTTTAATGTATATTTATGAATTAGTAAAACACAAACATGAAGAGAAATAATATATGTTTACATATATACGAATAACTATGTGTATGCATGGCAGATGTATGTATTTACGTATGAATAATTATATGGATGCACGTGAAGAATGCGGGTAATGTTTGTAAGCGTGTTTCACATTTTGTTTGGCCGTTGGGACCGCAACTTGTTAACAAAAAACAGAAGCTAGATGCGCAATCCTTGCATTTTTTCGTCCCTAAAATGATGGAAATAAATATGCCTAGTCACAAATTACAATGATAAAGTATGGATGTGTATATATGTGAATGGATATGTTTATTTATTAATTTAGTTCGTTTTATTTATCTTATTTATATATATCCAAATGAGAGAGAGGGTAGGAGAGGAGGAGAAAAAGAGAGACATATAAGGTAGGTAACAGCGAGAGAGTTAAAGAGAGATATATATACGTATAAAGAAAGAAAGGATAAGAGAGAGAGAGAGAGAGAGAGAGAGAGAGAGAGAGAGAGAGAGAGAGAGAGGCAGGGAGGGAGAGACAGAGAGACAGACATGCAAATAGAGACAGGGGGAAGAAGAAAGAATGCAACAAGAATTAGGCAAGCACACAAACTGACTGCGTGTCCACTTCCCTTAAGCAAAAATGAAGCAAAAACCCACATTTAAAATTTCTTTTGTCCGGCCTTGCGTGAGAACTTCCAGTCAGAGGGAAAAAAGTTTGAACATTACTAGAAAGTGATTACTGTCAGCTCATTTACGAAGACGAGAAGAGAAGAAAATGACGTTGTAAATAAATAAGTATATATTATAGTGTGTATATATAATATATGTATATGTATGTATATATATATATATATATATATATATATATATATATATATATATATATAT
>NC_051403.1:21516168-21518668 GCF_015228065.2 Penaeus monodon | reverse complement strand
GTGTTTGACAGAGCGGGGACTGAGGGTTATGAGGAGAGCAAGTGAACGCAATTGTCAAGCTCTGACTTGCTTTGACGTTGATTCACGCGTACTTGGCTGTACGTGAAGGCTGTGGATCTGGCAGGTGCGAGCGCTGTCACTGGCAAGCATTAGTGTCACCGCAAGCACCATATGCGCTCTTTAAGAATATTCATTATTGATGATGACTGTTATTACCTGCGACAGAAAAAAATTAAAGGAATGAGAAAAAAGAGGGAAAAAATGTCGTCACAGGAAGCAGGCGCCGAAGGCAGCTATGAGAGAGAGAGAGAGAGAGAGAGAGAGAGAGAGAGAGAGAGAGAGAGAGAGAGAGAGAGAGAGAGAGAGAGAGAGAGAGAGAGGGAGGGAGAGAGGGAGAGAGAGAAAGAGAGAGAGAGCGAATGAGAATAAGAGTACGAGAGAGAGAATGAAGAAAAGAAAAGGAAAGAGACACAGGCAGAGAGAGCGAAAGAATTGGAGGATTTGAGGAAAAGAGACGAGGAATGACAGAGGAGGAAGCAAGACCACCATGCACCATTGTAACTCTTTTCCTATGTAAATTCTGGCTTCCATATATCTCTCTCGGCCATTATCTGATATTGTTTTGTATAATTTATTGAACAGATTTACTCATGCCGTTATTTACGTCTTTTTTTTCAACTTGTTATTTATTGCCTTAATATCCGGTGTATTTTTGGGCAATTTTCACTCTTCCTCCCTACCTCCTCTCCCTCCTTCGTGGACTTTCCCTCTCCTCTACCCCTTTCCCTTACCCTTCCACCTCTCCCGCCCTCTCTCCCTCCCACTCTCTCTCACTCTCTCTCTCTCTCTCTCTCTCTCTCTCTCTCTCTCTCTCTCTCTCTCTCTCTCTCTCTCTCTCTCTCCCCTCTCTCTTTCTCCTCTCCTCCCTCTCCCTCTCCCTCTCCCTCTCCCCTCCCACTCCCACTCCCTCTCCCTCTCCCTCTCCCTCTCCCTCTCCCTCTCCCTCTCTCTCTCTCTCTCTCTCTCTCTCTCTCTCTCTCTCTCTCTCTCTCTCTCACGCTCCCTCTCTCCCTCACTCCCTATCCCTCTCCCTCTCCCTCTCCTTCGCCACCGAATATGTTTATTTGTTTGTCACGAGTGTGATTCATAGCAGGAAACAGTGTGTGTGTGTGAGGGGGTGATGCCGGAGTGGGGGGGTTGGGGGGAGGGGGAGACAGCTGGAATCCCTCCCTGCTCGAGATAGATAATCCGAGCTTGTGCGAAGTATTCCCTTCGTCCTCTCGCCGCTGGCCGTCGTCACCCTCCGCCCAGCGCCTCTTCCTCTTGCCAGCTTCGCCTTCGCCCTTCTCTCCCTCCTCTTCCTCTCTCTCCTCTTCCTATTCTCTCATTTAGCCTTCCTCTCTCTCCTCTTCCTATTCTCTCATTTAGCCTTCCTCTCTCTCTCTTCGTACTCTTGTTTCCCTTCCTCTTCTTCCCAGCTTGGCGTTAGCTTCCACTACCTCTTTTTCTTCTTCTCTACTCTGCTCCAGCCATCTTTTCTCCTTTCTTCCTCTTCTCAATCTCCTTCTCCTCCTCCTCCTCTTCCTTCTCCTTCTCCTCCTCTCCTTACTCCCCCTCCTCCCTTCCTACCTCCTCTTCCTGCCTCTCTCTCTCTCTCTCTCTCTCTCTCTCTCTCGTTCACTTCCAACTCATTCTTCACTCCTTTCCCTGTTCCTCCTACTTCACTCTTTCACCTTCCTCTTCGTCTCACCTTTTTGTCTATCTTTTTCCATCTCTCCCCCTTTTCCTCCTCCACCACTTCTCTGCAATTTTCTTCATTGCTCCCCCCTTTCTCATTATTTTTCTCTCCTTCTCCTTCTCCTTCTTCTCTTTTTCTCTTTCTCACTCATGTTTGATTTAGAGTCCAAGTCCGCAAGTAAAAGAAAAAGAGAGAAAGAAAGGAAAAAAGGAGGAAAGAAAGAAAGAAAGATGAATTGATCAATAAAACCGACATCAGATCTTTGCATTGTTATCCCGTTTGAGGTGTTGATCATTGCAAATTGCAGAGGACAATTCTCAACTTGATATCTCCCTGTGCTCTCCTCTCTCCCTCGTTCTCTTTCTCTTTCACATTCTATGACTCTCTTAATCTCACTTTCTCTTCCTCTCTCTCTTCCTCTCTTTCTCATCCTCTCTGTCTTCCTCTATTTCTCAACCTCTCTCTCTTCCTCTCACTTTCTTCCTTTCTCTCTGTCTCTCTCTCTCTTTTTTTTTTTCTCTCTCTCTCTCTTTCTCGTTTCTCTCTCTCTCTCTCTCTCTCTCTCTCTCTCTCTCTCTCTCTCTCTCTCTCTCTCTCTCTCTCTCTCTCTCTCTCTCTCTCTCTCTCTCTCTCATTTTTTTTTCTCTCTCCTCTCACTCTCTTTTCCCTCTCTTCTCACTCCCTCTACTCTCACTCTCTGCTCTCTCACTCTCTCCTCTCTCACTCTCTCTCTCTTTTTTTTTCTCTCTCCTCTCACTCTCT
>NC_051403.1:21502678-21508568 GCF_015228065.2 Penaeus monodon | reverse complement strand
GGGGGGGTGTGTGTGTTTGCCCCTGTTGTGTGTGCGTGCGTGTCTGTGTATGTGTTGTGCATGTGTTCGTCTGACCGCTAAAATCGAGACAGATATTGACTTCGAACATTTTGCAGAGGATGGATGACATTCTAAGAGGTGGTGTGATATACAAATGACACCTTTTTTTACGTCTAGTTAAGGATGACTAGGAAAATGTTGCTGTATCTGAGCGCAAGTTTTCAATTAGAGCATGTGAAGGAAGAGAAATTGAACTAAAGATAAAGATAAGCAAGAGAGAGTAAGGATGAAAAATAAGAAGCAAGAGGAAGTAAAGATAAGAAAAATAAGTAGGAGGAAGTAAAGATAAAGAAGAAGCAAGAGGAAGTAAAGATTAATGGAAGTAAGAAAAAGGAAGTAAAGATAAAGTAAAGATTAATGGAAGCAAAGATAAACAGATAAGCAAAAGGAAGTAAGGATGATAAAGATAAGAAGCAAGAGGAAATAAAGATAAAAGAATAAGAAGAAATAGGGTTCATAAAACGGTCCAGCGGCGCGAGATCAGGTGAGGGCGAGGGCGGGCAGCGAGGTCACGTAGGGTCATTGGAGGTTACGTGAAGGGGGAGGGGGGTGGGGGCGGAATCCGGAAATGCCTTGCGGGTGCGGGCGGGCGCGGGCGGGCGCGGGCGGGCGCGGGCGTCAAGAACATCGGCCGATAGAGGTGAGATCATCCTAAGGGTTGTGAGGCCGTGAGGCAAGGAAGGCGATTCTCGATTTATGAGGAGAGAGAATTTGTCAGTGATTGTTGGCGATTGTGTCTGTCTGTTATCCATGCGCTTGCTTCCTCTCACTTCCATGCAAGAATTAGAAGACGAAGAAGAAAGAAGAAGAGGAAAAAAACGTGGAAGGGAGGAACAATTTAAACCAGACTTCAATATATGCGTTGGTACTTCGCATACCACGTCTTCCATTGTATGTAAACAGCATCTTGAAAGCGAATGGTATTGAAATATATACCAGAGTACAGGGGCCACGACGCTGGATTGTCTGCTAATTCAACTAGTTTGGCGATGAATAAGAGAAGCACTCGCCGTATTGCTGTGCACGCACGCGTTTTAAGTAAGTGGTTGAAGCCTGTGGGATCTGATTCTCTTTTGAGTTATTAATGGTGTCCGCTCCTTTGTGTCCTCATCACTCTCCGCTTCACTCAATCTCCCTGCTTCCCTCTCTCCCTTCTCGATTCTTTCTGTCTTTCTTCTCCCGTTCCTTTCGCTCTGCGTCTCTTTCCCTCCTCCTTTCGCACTGTTTTCCACACCCTCCTCTCCCTTCTCTCTGGCTCTCTCGTCCCGCTCTCCCTGCTTCCCTCACTTTCCTCTCCCTTCGCCCTTCCTCTCTTACTCCCTCTCCCTGCCTCCCTCATCCTCCTCTCCCTTCTCCCGTCTACATATTTTTTTCCTTCCCATCTCCCTTCGCCCTGCCACCCTCACTCCCACTCCCTCCTCTCGTAGTCCCTCACCCCCACTCCCATTGCCTTTTCTCCCTCATCCCCCCACTCCCTTTCCCTTTCCACCTCCACCCCTCCACCCTTCGTCCTTCCTCCCTCACCCCTCCACCCTTCGTCCTTCCTCCCTCACCCCTCCACCCTTCGCCCTTCCTCCCTCACCCCTCCACCCTTCGTCCTTCCTCCCTCACCCCTCCACCCTTCGTCCTTCCTCCCTCACCCCTCCACCCTTCGTCCTTCCTCCCTCACCCCTCCACCCTTCGTCCCTCACCCTCTTTAGGACACAGATATGGCACTCCGGGATGGCACGGAGAAAACGGTTTGTCCGCTATCACCATTGATATTATACGAACCTGAGTGCCAAGGGTTGAGGGGAAAAGAGGGTCGCAGAGGACAAGGGGAAGTTTTTGGGTGTCAAAGGCTGTAAGAGAGCAGAGGGAATGGAAAGAGGAGGGAAGGGGAAAATGAGGGAAGGGAAGGAGGAGGGATGGGAAGGTGGAGGGAAGGGAAGGAGGAGGGAAGGGAAGGCGGAGGGGAAGGAAAAAGGAGGGAAGGGAAGGCGTTGTGCAGAGGGGAAAGTGCCGTTGAAAAAAATCTGCCTGTTAACTGCCTGTCTTGGGTATGTGTAGAATGAAAATATAGACGCGCGTGTGTGTGTTCGTTTTTTCTCTCTATTTACATACATACATATATGTGCAAGGATACATACGTACAAACACACGCACATACACACACAAACAAACACAAAGACAAAGACAAAAACAACCCCCCCACACACACACACAAACACTCTCTCCTCACCCCACCCCCACCCCTCCTCCCACACACATAAAAGCATACATATCACAGACGACCTAGTATGTGTTACACAGCCCTAAAAGTGTCATACAGAGCGATCCCAGACACATTTCTCCCCCGGCGTCCGTGTGTGTGTGTTCTCGTGGTGATTATATGAACATTGTTATGATGGAGCGGCACGTCCTATGAGGTTGGTCAGTGGCTATGTTGGGGGGACTTTTTCCTCATAAGGCCCTGCGAAGGAGACGGTCGAATGGGCGCTGGGTGATGGAGGATCATGGTTATTGTTATCGTTATTGTTACCATTACTATTGTTAGTGTTAGAATTAATGATGTCACACTTTTTTTTTGTTATTAGAAGTTGCTTTTTAGTTATTGTCTGCGATGTCATTTTTTTTTCTCTTTCTGTCACTCTCTTTCTCTCTCCCTCTCTCTTCCTCTATTTCCCTTCCTCCTTCCCATTCTCTAACCTCCCTCTCTCTCTCTCTCTCTCTCTCTCTCTCTCTCTCTCTCTCTCTCTCTCTCTCTCTCTCTCTCTCTCTCTCTCTCTCTCTCTCTCTTCTCTCTCTCATTCTCCTTCCCCTTCCCCTTCCCCTTCCCCTTCCCCTTCCCCTTCCCCTTCCCTCCCTCTCCCACATCTGCCTTCTTGTAAAAAATATGCCATGACAATTGCAATAACAGTGGAATTACCTCCCAAGTGGGTTCGTATTATCATCATCCACAACAACAAAGCAACGGACAAGGTTCTTGACGGTGATGCCTCTCGCTCCTCCTGACACGGACACTCATTAGCGCTGTTCTTCTGAGGCGACCCCAGTTAACAAGGTAATCAAAGAGTTTGCTGCTCCCTTTTCTGGCCCTATGCTCACCTTTCTTTCTCTCTCTCTCTCTCTCTCTCTCTCTCTCTCTCTCTCTCTCTCTCTCTCTCTCTCTCTCTCTCTCTCTCTCTCTCTCTCTCTCTCTCTCTCTCTCTCTTCCAATAATTCATGTTGGAGGAGGAGGAGAGAGTTGAGGAGGGAGAGAAAGAAAAAGAAGGAGAAAGGAGAAGAGAACAAGGAGAAAGAGAAGTAAGAGGAAGAGGAAGAAAAAAAGAAGCGGAGGAGGAGATCGAGAGGAAAGAGAAAGAAAAAGAAGAGGAAGAGGAGGAGGAGGAGGAGGAAATAGAGGAGGAACCCCAACTTGCGAGGGAAAAGGTGCCTAGCAACGGGAGTAGAAATGAGCCCTGTCGGGGAAGCCGTCAAAGGGAACTCTCTCCGGTACTGTTTTGTGTGGGAGGAATCGGGACAAACTTAGAGGAAGGTCAGTAGGTGTGAGAGAGGGAGAGATGGTGGAGGAGAGGGTGAGAGGAAGAGGGAGACGGTGGAGAGAAGAGGGTGAGAGGAAGAGGGAGACGGTGGAGAGAAGAGGGTGAGAGAGAAAGGGAGATGGTGAAGAGAAGAGGGTGAGAAGGAGAGAGAAGGGGAAAGGAAGAGTTTGAAAGGGAGAGGGAGAGGAATATGGTGGGAGGGAGACAGACAGACAGACAGACAGACAGACAGTGATAGACAGATGGGCAGATGGAGTGGGGATGGGGATGGGGATGAGGAGAGAGGAAAAAAGGGAGACAGGGAGATGGAGAGAGAGAGAGAGACAGAGACAGAGACAGAGACAGAGATAGAGATAGAGATAGAGATAGAGATAGAGATAGAGATAGAGATAGAGATAGAGATAGAGATAGAGATAGAGACAGAGACAGAGACAGAGAGAGGGAGAGAGACGGAGAGAAAAGGAAAGAGAGAGAGGCTGATGGAGATAGGGATAAAGAAACAGGAAAAACGGGATACAGGGAGATGAAGAGGAAAAGAG
This sequence comes from Penaeus monodon, assembly GCF_015228065.2. NCBI lineage: Eukaryota > Metazoa > Arthropoda > Malacostraca > Decapoda > Penaeidae > Penaeus > Penaeus monodon. The sequence goes on along the minus strand of NC_051403.1, from coordinate 21,504,445 downwards.
GGAGAATGAGAGAGAGAGAGAGAGAGAGAGAGAGAGAGAGAGAGAGAGAGAGAGAGAGAGAGAGAGAGAGAGAGAGAGAGAGATGCAGGATCAAAAGAGAATTTTGTTTATATCAGTTAGCACTTTAGGTTATCTATAAATAGTGTACCTTTGAAAGCTTGCTGTTAGTAACGTAAGTGAACGAGTGAGCGAGTGAGAGTGTGTGCGTGTGGGTGTGGATGTGGGTATTACTTTTTTTCACTCCAATCATTTTTTTTTTTTTTTCACTTTGATCAAATATCTTTTTTGTTTAATGTTTGTAATATGTAGGCGAGACCTGCCTTGTCGGCTATGGGAGTGTCCATTCATGTGTCTGAATATCATAGGTGGCATTACAGGATTTTAGTGTATTTGAACGTTGTTTATGCACGACTTCGTTTAAATGCTGGTATCTGTGATTGTTGCCTGTGACTTTATTCTGTTAGTGCCCCACATGCATGCATTGTTTGGATGCATGATGCGTGCATGTGCATAGCAAGTATGTACATGTGTCGGTGTGTGTAAGAGCTGGCGGGTCCGAGTCGCGACTGTCCAGCTGTTCCTCGCCACGTAATCAATTTGATCGGTCCTTGTCCGAATGTCTCGCCTCGACTTAGGACGCCCGGGGATGTAGCCGGGGAAGGGGAAGGGGGGAGAGGGAGGGGGTAAGTGTCATGTCCGAGAAGGGTTAAGTTGGCCAAACTCGCTTTCCCCTACCCCCACACTCCCCCTCTCCGAAAATGATCGCATCAGCTCAACAACTCTCTCAGCGAAAGTGGAAAATTTCGGCGGCCCAAACCTCCATTAACATTTTATGCTCCCTTGCACAAAAGGTTCATTTACATTATCTTAGGCTGAACTCCTCGACGCGTCTTGCAAGAGGAAGTAATTATCATGTCGCTGCTCCGCTCGCGAGTGATTCGTTACATCTCGAATGGACCTCAAGTCACCCAAATGGTACTTAAGAAGTCGGCAGGATAAAGCGACCGTAAAAACTGCGGTTGCCATGTGGCGTTCGTGTGAAACCGAAGCCGGCGGGTGGGAATTGGAACGCTGGAGTTCGTGACATCGGGAGGCCTGGCTCCGCCCACTCACTTTTGTTGTCAGCGGGCCGGAACAGGGCGTGCGTGCGTGCGTGCGTGTGCGTGTATGCGTGTGTGTGTGTGTGTGTGTGTGTGTGTGTGTGTGTGTGTGTGTGTGTGTGCGTGAGCGTGTGTGCGTGTACTTTTGTAAGTCTGTGTGAGAGTAAGTATGTATGTGTTGTGTCGGTGCATATGTTTGCCGTGGGTCCATGGCCAACAGGGGGGCCACGGAGTACTTTCTTAGGGCCATGGAGCAATCTGAAAATTATGATGTTTAAACTGAATTTTATCTCACCTATAGTACCTAACAAATAATTATCTCTCACATATCAATAAATTCGATTTTTTTCCATAAAGTGTTCTTGTCCTATAGCTATTGACACCATTACACTATTCATAACTAGAAAAAACTGAATCAGAAAAGATGACAGTCACTGAGCGGGGCCATGGCGATTATTACTTATTGGTCGGGTCCACAGAATGAAAAAGGTCGGGAACCACTTTTCTAGACTGACACACACACATACGCACACACACACATCTGTCGTTTATTCTGCCATTCTGTCTGTATATCTATCTACTCTGTTAATATGTCTATACATTATATATATATATATATATATATATATATATATATATATATATATATATATGGGTGTGTGTGTGT
>NC_051403.1:21480178-21482678 GCF_015228065.2 Penaeus monodon | reverse complement strand
ACGCACACGAACACGAACGTATATTCACACGCGCACGAACACATGCACGCACGCACACGCATACGCGCACACGCGCGCGCGCGCGCACGCACACACACACACACACACACACACACACACACACACACACACACACACACACACACACACACACACACACACACACACACACATACATACACATACATACACATACATACACACACACACACACACACACACACACACACACACACACACACACACATTCTCTCTCTCTCTCTCTCTCTCTCTCCTTCTCTCCCCTCCTCTTCTCTCTCTCTCTCCTCTCTCTCTCTCTCACGCTCTCTCTCTCCTTCCCTCCATCCCTCTCTTCTCTTTTCCCTCCTCTTCCCTCGCTCCCTCTGCCCCCTCCCTGAGACACCCCCCCTCCCGCTCCCGCCGAGAATCCCTCACACGGGGAGGGGGGGGGATATATAGGCCCACCCTTATGACTCGTCTTCCCCTCAGTTCCTTCTCGTAATAATAATAAAAAATAAAGATAAGTAATAGATAAGAAAAAAGAAAAGAAAATCCGATAACATAATAATGAGAATTCCGCATGTAATTGGAAGCCTCCCGGTAGCCAATTAGGGCAATCCTTTAGCCTTGAATGAGTCATTATGGGAGACACAGCGAACCGGGCTTAGGGGAGGGGAGGGGGAAGCGGGAAGAGGGGAAGGGGGTAGGAGGTAAAGGGGAATGGGGAAGAGGCTAGGGAAAGGGGAGAAGGAGAAAGGGTAGGGGGGAAGGAGCAAGAGGGAAGGGGAAAATGAAATAGGTAAGGGGGAAGGGGCAAGAGGGAAGAGGGGAAGGGAGTAGGAGGTAAAGGGGAATGGGGAAGAGGCTAGGGAAAGGGAAGGAGGAGAGAGGGTAGGAGGGAAGGGGCTAGAGGGAAGAGGCTAGGGGGAAGGGGAAAAGGGAATAGAGGTAAGGGGAGTGGGGAAGGGGTAAGAGGGTAGGGTAAAATAGGGGATGAAGAGGTCAGGGGAGAGGGAAAAGGGGAAAGGGAGAAGAGGGAAGAGGTTAAGTGGGAAGGCGCAGGGAGAAGACGGGTAAAGGGAGGAGGAGGGAAAGAGGAAGAGGGTAGTGGGAACTGAGGATAAAGGGAGTGGGGAAAGGGGAAGCGGGAATCTAGTTGGGGGAAAGGGAAAAAGGAGAAGAGGATATGGGGGGGGGTAGAAGGGAGAAGAGGACCAAGGGGAGTGGGAAAGGATAAGGGGAAGAAGATGAAGAGAGATGAGATGGGGAATCAGAATGCTGGGATGAGGGGAAGAGAGGGAGAGGCGGTAGGATGAGGGGAAGAGAGGGAGAGGCGATAGGATGAGGGGAAGAGAGGGAGAGGCGGTAGGGTGAGGGGAAGAGGGAGGGGCGGCAGGGTGAGGTGAGGGGAGGAGAGGGGGTGAGGGAAATTGTCTCCGTTTGCAATCCCAAGTCATTACCAGGATCCAAGTCCGCGAAACTCCCTCGGTTAGGTGACTTGCAGGTGACTGACTAATCGCAACGGTGGTAGGTGGTTGTTCTGGTAGTCGTTATGCGGGTGGTAGTGGTAGGTAGGAGGGTAGAGATACATGGAATGGGAGAGAGGGGAGAGAGAGAGAGAGAGAGGAGAGAGAGAGAGAGGGAGAGAGAGAGGAAGGAGAGAGAGGGAGAGACGGAGAGAGAGAGGGGTAGAGAGAGAGACAGAGAGGAGAGAAGAGGAGAGGAGAGGGAGAGGAGAGAGGGAGAGGAGGAGAGAGAGAGGGAGAGAGAGAGGAGAGAGGAGAGAGAGAGGGAGAGGAGAGAGGAGAGAGAGAGAGGGAGAGAGAGAGAGAGAGTGAGTGAGTGAGTGAGTGAGTGAGTGAGAGAGAGAAAGAGAAAGACAGACGATAATAACGATAATGATAATAAGAATAGGTGTGACGAATCATAGTGATAATTCGATATTTATTTATCGATTTTGTTTATTCATTCATTTATGATTATTAGTTTTAGGGTTATTATTGTTGTTATTATCATTTTCATCATCAATATTATTATTATTGTTGTTGTTGTTGTTTTTGTTATTTTTCCCATTATTTTTTATCATTATCATTATTATTATTATGGCGTTATCATTATTATTGGTCTTGTTATAAGTACTATTATTATTATTATTGTTGATATTACTGCTATTATTGTTGTTGCTGTCATTGTTATCACATAAAAAATGATAATGATAATAATACTCATTATTATTATTATTAGTAGTAGTAATAGTATAGTAGTAGTAGTAGTAGTAGTAGTAGTAGTAGTAGTAGTAGTAGTAGTAGTATCATTATCATTATTGATATTATTGTTGTTATCATCACCATCATCACTATTATTCCCGTTATGATTAACCAGCGAAACTACACGTGATCCAAAAGTAAAAATACAAAATATGAATAAAAGATGAAAAAGGATAAAATCAAATCAAGCATTTTAGAAAAGTGTATATATAAAAAATAATAAAATGGTATGA
>NC_051403.1:21467678-21472678 GCF_015228065.2 Penaeus monodon | reverse complement strand
TGCAAAGCGTTATTTGAAAATATTTCCATTTTTCATAGTTCTGTTGTAACTACTTCTTATATATCTCTCTCTCTCTTCTCTTTCTCTCTCTTTTTCTCTCTCCTCCTCTTTCCCCTTCCTCCTCTTCCTCTCTCTCTCCCTTTTTCCTCCTCTCTCCCTCTCTCTTCCCTCTCCTCTCCCTCCTCTCGTCCTTTCCTCTCTCTCTCTCTCTCTCTCTCTCTCTCTTCTCTCCCTTTCCCCCCTTTCCCCTTTTCTCCTTCCTCTCCTCTCCCTCTCCTCTCTCTCCCTCCCCTTCCCCCGCCTCTCCCTCTCATTTTTCTTCTTGAATTCCCCTCTTCTCTCTATTTAAAATTATTAAATTTATAATTCCTCTATTCTTTTCTTTCTCTTTTTTTTTCATCTTTTCCCTTCTTCTTTCTCTCTCTTCTCTCTTTATCTTATTTTCCCTCTTCCCTTCCTTTTTCCCTATCTTCTTTCTCTCTCTCTTCTTTTTTCTCTTTCATCTTCCTTTTTCTTCTAATTTTCCTCTCTATTAATTTAATTTCTTTTCCTTTTTTCCATTTTATTTAAATTCTTTTTTGTTTTTTCTTTATCTTTCTTTTCTCTTTTTTTCCTCTTCTTTTCATTTCCTCTCTTTTCCTCTCTGTTTCCTCCTCTCTCTCTCTCCTCTCTCTCTCTTCATTCTCCTCTCCTCCTCTTCTCCCCTTTTCCTCCTCTCTCTCCCCTCTTCTCTTTTCTCCCCTCCCTCTCCTCTCCCTCCCTCTCTCCCTCTCCCCCTCTCTTCCTCCTCTCTCTCTCTCTCTCTCTCTTTCTCTTTCTTCTCTTTCTCACTCTCATTCTCTCTCTCCTTCTTTATTCTTCTTTCCTTCTTCTTTTTATTCTCTCTCCTCTTTTATTCTCTCTCTCCTCTTTCTCTCTTCTCTTCTCTCGTTCCCCTTCGTCTCATCTCTCTCTCTCTCCTCTCTCTCTCTCTCCTCTCTCTCTCCCCTCTCTCCTCTTTTCTCTTCTCTCTCTTCTCCCCTCTCTTTTTTCCCCTCTTTTCCCTCTCATTCTTCTCCGCTCTCTCTCTCCTTTTCCCCCTCTCTCTTCCTCTCCCCCCCCCTCTCCTCTCTCTCTCTCTCTCCCCTTTTTTCCCCTCCTCTTCTCCCTCCCCTTTCTCCCTCTTCTTCTCCTCTCTCTCTCCTCTTCCTCTTCTCTCTCTTCCTCTTCTCTTCTTCCTCTCCTCTCTTCCACTCTCTCAGCCTAAGCATTCATAACTTATTTGGAATACTGTACAGTCTGTCTGGAATTTCGCGCCAGTTGTCAGCTTCCTGTAAGTGTTTTAATTTCCCAACTATCTTCACGCCAGACCAGACTCATAACACGACGTATCCCAGTAATCAAAATTCGCCCCTACGGAATACGGCTTGTTTCGAATTTCGCGCCACTTGTCAGCTTCGGACAAAGTGTTTTATTCGCAACTCTCCACACTGCAGACCAATCCACAATGGGCGATACTCCACCACACTCTAGTATTTCGTATTCCACACTCAGTCCGGTTAGCAAGCGGAACTTTGTTAATAGAGGGATGGGTAAACAGAGCTTTCATTTGTACCAGCGCATGTTCATAGGAGTGTATGGATGATGTGTGAAAACGTATAGAGAGAGACGCAGAGTAGAGAAGAGAAGAGAAGAGATAATGAATGAGGGAGGAAATAGAAGCAAACACATGCAAAGGCCCATACGTATACACGCAAACACACACACAGACTTACACACACAGACATACACATACGCAATACACACCGTCATGGGAAGTACACAATCATATGTAAGCATATTTATCGAGTGTTCACAGCAGGTGGCAAGCGCTTGTGTTGATCCTCACGGCGGCGGGAGAGCTCAGGAGACCCGGTTTAGAGGCCCAAAGAAAGTGTTCTGTGGTGTGCATGCATTGTCAGTCCAAAGGGGAGGGACGTTGCATGAGGGTTATTGCTCTGAGCATTGTTGCAAAAGGAAGCTTAATGTCTTGGGTAATTTGTTAAGTGGGGACTCGATAGTGCAGTTTTTTTCACTTTTGAGTATTTGTGTTCTCTTTCTTTCTCTTTGTGTTTATATATATTTTTTCTGTCTATCTCTCTCTTTCTCTTTCTTTCTCTTTCTCTTTTTGTTTATATATATTTTTCTGTCTATCTCTCTCTTTCTCTTTCTCTCTTTTTCTCTTTCTCTCTTTTTCTCTTTCTCTCTCTTTCTCTTTCTCTCTCCTCTCCCCTCTCTCTTCCTCTCCTCTCTCTTCTCTCTCCCCTCTCCTCTCTCTCCTCTCTCCCTCCTCCTCCCCTCTCTCTCCTCTCTCTCCTCTCTCTCTCCCCCTCTCTCCCCTCTCTCTCTCTCTCCTCTCTCTCTCTCTCCCCCTATCTCTCTCTCTCTCTCTCTCTTCCTCATTCCTTTCATTCATTCTTTGCTTCCTTTTCTCTCCATCCGTTCTACATTTTCCCCTTTTTTCTAAAGAAAAACCCAAAGATGTTATCACTTATAGTTGTTCTAACTTTCTCTCTTTTTTATTTCTAAATTCCAATTAATAAATTAACATTTTAAACTCAATATAAATAATTGAAACAAATTAAAAGTATATACCCCCCCCCCCCCCCCCCCATTTTTCTTATATAATAATATATATATAAATATATATATATAGTTTTCTTTTGTTTTGTGTGTGGTGGTGTGTGTGTGGTGTGTGTGTGTGTGTGGTGGTGTGTGGGTGTGGGGTGTGTGGTGTGTGTGTGGTGTGCAGTATGATGCATGTGTGAATATATACATACATAATATTTTATATAATCTAATATATAATATAAAATATAATATTATATAATGACACACCACACCACACACACACACAACACACACACACACACACACACACAACACACACACATACACACCACCACGCACCACCCCCACCCACGCACCCCGCACGACGCACGCACGCACGACGCACGCACGCACGCACAACCCCACACAACACACACACCACAAAACACACACACACACACACACACACACAACACACACAACACACATACCACACCACACGCACGCACGCCGCACGCACGCACGCACCACATACACACACACACCTGTCGTGTGTATGTGTGTGTTTTATATATATATTTATTATGTGATATGATATAAATGTGGTATTGTGATTTATTTATTAATATTTATATATATTATATATATATATATTATATGTGTGTGTGTGTGTGGTGGTTTTGTGGGGTTGTGGGGTGGTGTGGGGTTTGATACATATCTATGTTATATATATTTTATATTATATATAATATATATATATAATTATATATATATATATAAGATTTTATATAAATATATATAAATAATATTATATATATCATATAATATAATTAGACATACAGACAGACAGACAGACAGACAGAAAGACGTACATACATTCATACATACATACACCTATATACAGTTTAAATTATACGCCCCCCACACACACACAACACCCACACACACAACACACACACACACACAAACACACAACCCCCAACACACACACACACACACACACACAAAAACACCACACACAAAACACACCCCATACACCCACCACCTACACTCCCCACACCAATCCCCTGTGATAGTGTAATCAGCTGAATTAGCACAATTGTCATTTATTTAAACATTGTCCTTATTCTTTATGATGATGGCGAGTGGCTTATTAGAACATTTCTTGTTTTCTGATCCAAAGGACATGCGTATGGAAAGTGAATGGTGATAGTTATGATGACGGGAAAGACGGCAACTTTAATAGGAGTTATTTTGATAATGACAGTGATGATTAACGAGTGAGGATGATAATAGTAATGAGGATGATAATGGTAACGATGGTAATGATAATGATGATGATTATGTAATTTGATTATGAAAATAATAATTAATAGTGACAATGGAAGTGATAATGATAAAACATCGTAATTGTAATTATAATTTTTATAAAAAAGTCAATAATTATAATTATTATAATGATAATGATAGTGATACTTGTAATACTGATGATAATAAAAAAAAAAAATAATAATGGCTGTAATGATAACCGAAATAGCAATAATGAAAGTAAGAATACTGTAAACAAAGATAATAATAATGATGATGATGATGATGACTACAAATGATACACGTCATCCTCGCTGATCGATGAAGCAATCAGGTATCACTTCGGAGAGAGAAACTGTGGACGGCGCCCCCCTCCGCCTCCTCCTCCTACGCCTCCTCCTACGATTCACCTGCACTAGACTCCACTGCTCGTGAGAATATATTTGTTGTAAGATCACACACTTGCTTGTCTTGGCGCTGTTTGCCGTCTTGGCCAATACAAACACTGCAGCTTTGGTAGTGTTCCGTGCAGCGTCCCGGGATGAAGCGAGAGAGATAGGGGTGGGGAGGGGGGGGGTAGGAGTTGGGAGGAGGACGAGGGGCGGCTGGATATTGGAGACGGAGGGAGGGTGAGGCAGATGGGGAGGGAGAATGGAAGGGAGAGGGAGAAGGAGAAGGAGGGGGAGGGGGATAGAGAAGAGGGAAACAGATAGCAATATATACACACAGAAAGAAGACAGACTGGCACACGCACGCGATCGCTCGCGCGTGCGTGCGCACATACTTTCAAACAAACAAACAAACACAATTTGCTGTAGTTCTTGGCCATTTTGTTTGCAGAAAATAACAACAGTCAGGAGAGGAAGGAGGAAATAGATATGGGGACAAAGGAAAAAAGAAAAAGAGAAAAAGAAGTGATACGACTGAAAAGAAGAAGGAAAGGAGAAGAAGAAGAAAAAGGACAAGAATGAAAGGTTGAAACGGCTTGAGTCATCTGGAAGACTGGCCGCTCAGCCATCAGGAGAAACAGACAGACGCGGACGATGCGAGGCGAGGACAGAAACCAGACAAGGGCTTCCCTCCCCCTGCTCTCCCCTCCTTCTCCCCCCCCCTGCCCCTCCTCC
>NC_051403.1:21450178-21462678 GCF_015228065.2 Penaeus monodon | reverse complement strand
CCCCCTTAAAATATAAATATTATTACTAATAATTTTAAATATTATTTATTTATCATATATATAAATATTAACCTATATATATTATATTATATATATATAATTTTTTTAAAAATAAAATTTTTTATATATAATTTTTAAAATATTTATAATATATTTATAATTTTATTTTATATATATTTATAATTTTTTAAAAATATCTATTTATTTATATATAGCCCCTTTTATTATATATAAATTTAAAATATTTTATATATATTTTATATATATTTTTTGTAAAATTTTTATATATATATATATATATATTATATATTATATATATATATTTATATGTCATATATAATATTTTATATATATATATTTATATATATATATTTTTTAAATATATAAATTTTATATATATATTATATATATTATTTTAAATATATATATATGTGTGTGTGTGTGTGTATGTGTATATATATGAAAGGCCGCGGTGGCCGAATGGTTAGAGCGTCGGCCCTCAAGACTGTAACGACGGAAATCTGAATTCTAGGGTTTCGAGGTCACCGCCGCCACGTTGTTCCTTGGGAAAAGGAACTTCACTTGATTGCCTACCTAGCCACTGGTTGGTCAAACCAACCCAAGTCAAGTGCTGGTCCCAAGCCCGGATAAATAGAGAGAATGATTACCTAAAAAGGTACCACTGGGCACTTTTCCGTGGAAAGGAACTGGGGACCCTACCACGTACCACTCCAAGAGCATCACAACCCCTGAAAACACAATTAAGTATCATGCTGTGACCACGGGGGCTCAGACATGAACCTACCGTTAAAAGAAGATATATAAAGTGTTATATATATATATATTATATATATATATATATATATATATATATATGATATATATATATTTATATGTATATATATTTGTGTATATGTATATATATATATTATATATATATATATATATATATATATATATATATTATATGTTATATATATATTTATATATATATATATATATATATATTATATATATATATATTATATATTTTATATATATATTGTGTGTGGGGTGTGTGTGTTAGTGTATATATATATAATATATATATATATATATATATATATATATATATTATATATTTAACTATATTCAAGCGTATATATATATGTATGTTTTTTCTGTACTTTTTTTTTTTTTCTTAGTGTATATGTATACCTTTATGTGTTTTTTTAACTGCTTTTTTTCTTCGTTTTTTGTGTATGTATACATGTATATGTCTTTATATAAGTGTGTGTTTATAGATAGAGATGAGAAAGAGAGGGAGAGAAAAAATATATATACAACACATACACCCATCCCTCCCCCCCCACCAACCCTTCTCCCCCCCACTCACCACCCTCCCTCCTCCCCCCACAGTCCTCACCCTCCCTCCTCTATCCCACTCGCCACCCTCCCTCCTCCCCCCACAGTCCTCACCCTCCCTCCTCTATCCCACTCGCCACCCTCCCTCCTCCCCTCACACACGCACACATCTAGTTAGCCTCCTCTAATAACTCAACGCGAACAGGTGGGCGCCAATATACGGCCGTGTCACAGGTTCGAGCACCGCCCTCCCTCTCCCCCTTTTCCCTCTCCCCATCTCCCCCCTCTCCTCTCCCCTCTCCCCCGCCCGTCATGTAAATATCCCATATCACGTGGCATTGACATCTTGCGTGCGATAACGAGGGTAGATAAAAATGCCACTGTCAGCAGTCAGTATATCTGTCAAGTCATTACACTGAATTTATACATATTTATTCATTTGATTACTGCAATAATCCGGGGTACAGTGATGAAACGGTCACCCTCGGCATAATTCCCTATGTTCAATTATTGCATGGTAATTAATTTCGCCATAATTTAACTGTGACCTCCTCCCCTCTCCCCTCCCCCTCCCGCCCCTTCGCCTGTGCTATCCATCCATCTAGCCGGCCTGTGTGATTTTTGTGTTTCTGTCTGTTTCTCTGTCTGTATGTCTGTCTCTGTGTCAGTATTACTCTGTTTCACTTTTCCTCTCTCTCTATCTCTCTTTCTCTTTTTCTTATATGCTCTCTCTCTCTCTTTCTCTCTTACGATATCTCTTTCTCTTACACTTTCTCTCTCTTTCTCTCTTACACAGTCTATCTTAAGTAACTATTAACAATACAATTACTGACAAACATATAGAATATTTTTTATACACTAAAGAATACAAATTTATACACAAAACGAAGAAATAAAAATAAAAAAAGAGAGAGAAAAAGGAAAGTTCAGGAAAAACATGGAGAAACTAAAAAAAGGAGATATGTCTGCACACGATGATAGGAAGTTTATGGGTGTTATTCCCTTTCCTCACTGCATCCTGCGGGAGCTGAAGATGGGGGGGGTATGTAGGGGGGTGCAGGGGGTGGAGCCAAAGGTGGGTGAGGGTACGGGGGGAGGAGCCAAAGGTGGAGGGTTGGGGATATGGGGTCAGAAAGTGGTGGGTATAGATGTGGGGGGAGGTGGATGGGGGTATTGGGGATGAAGGTGGGGGGAGGGGTAGAAGGTGGTGGGTTTAGGGCTAGGATGGTGGGTGAGGGTGGGGTGGGATGTAGCTCTGCGCACCGTGTGATAGGCTGGGGAAATTGACTCGCCTGATTTCGTTATTCATGCGAGAGAGAGTACAGAGAGAGAGAGAAGGAGAGAGAGAGAGAGTGAGAAGGAGAGAGAGAGAGAGGAGAGAGAGAGAGAGGAGAGAGAGAGAGAGAAGGAGAGAGAGAGAGACAGACAGACAGACAGACAGACAGGCAGAGACAGACGGAGGGCGAGACCCAAAAGGGCGCGTTCACACTTAAAGGTCGTGGTCATGGGCACAAGCGGATGCCAAGTGCGTTCGCCAGTGCAATGAATGAATAAAAATTGACGCAAAAAAATAAAATGAAATAAAGAAAATAAGAAAAAGAAACGGTAATAAACGAAGATGTGAACGAGTTAGATCGTCGAGGAAAAGAAATCCTGGTTTTGTTTTTCAGTAACAGTTGTGGAATTAAAGGACATATCAGAGAAGAGAGGACACAAACATAAGCGTACGGATGAGGATGATGATGATGACGATAAAAGTCGTGGGTAAATGGAAACGAGAAGAACAGAAAGACGCAAATAAAGTCTAGAGTTAATAATAGTAACGACAGTCATAAGAAGGAGATGGTGACGATGATGATTACCAATTATGAAAATAACAATAACAGTAACAATAGTGCCAATAAAGCAAACATCTGCAAAACTTTTTAGGAAAAAAATCCACACAATAGAACAAACCAAAACCACAGAAACACGAGATATAATGCAAAAAATAAGAACATTAAAAAAAATATATATAAATATATATATATGTGTATATATATACATATATATGTATATATATATATATTTTTTTTTTTTTTTTTTAACGGTAGGTTCATGTTTGAGCCGCCGTGGTCACAGCATGATACTTAATTGTAGTTTTCATGTTGTGATGCTCTTGGAGTGAGTACGTGGTAGGGTCCCCAGTTCCTTTCCACGGAGAGAAAGGTGGTACCTTTTAGGTAATCATTCTCTCTATTTATCCGGGCTTGAGACCAGCACTGACTTGGGCTGGCTTGCCCGCCCAGTAGCTAGGTAGGCAATCAAGGTGAAGTTCCTTGGCCAAGGGAACAATGCGCCGGCCGGTGACTCGAACCCTCGAACTCAGATTGCCGTCGTGACAGTTTTGAGTCCGATGCTCTAACCACTCGGCCACCGCGGCCTATATATACATATATATGTATATATATTCATATATATGTATATATGCACATATATATGTATATATATGTGTATATATATACATATATATGTATATATATATGTGTATATATATACATATATATGTATATATGTGTGTATATACATATAATATATATATATATATAATATATTATATAATATATATATATATATATAATATTTTTTTTTTTTTTTTTTTTTTTTTTACAGCCATTCATTCTACCGCAGGACACAGGCTTCTCTCAATTTATTATTGAGACATTATTATTTGGCAGTGCCACCCTTGTCCACCCTTTGAGTGTGGTGTGTATATATATAATAATTATATATGTATATATATTATATATATATAAAAATTTATATTTATATATATATATATATATATATAATATATATATATATTATTTTATATCCCATATATTTATTTATTTATATGTGTATATGTTATACGTTATATATCTATAATATATTAATATATTATATATATCTATATATATATATATATGTATAATATATTTTTTTTTTTTTTTTTTTTTTTTTTTTTTTTTTTGTGTGTGTGTGTGTGGGTGTGTGTGTGCGTGTGTTGTGTGTGTGTGGGGTGTTTTGGTGTGTGTGTGTGTGGGTGTTGTGGGTGTATTATAAAATACAATATATTTTAATATTTATCCTATATATAATATATATACTATATAATTATATAAAACATATATATATATAGTATTTATTTTATTATATATATATGATATATAATATATAATATCTTATATACTTTATATTAATATATATTATTATATTTTATATATATATATATACATATAGACATATACTTATACATATAAACATATACACATATACACAGATACACACACACACACACACACACACACACACACACACGACACACACACACACACACACACAATCACACACAACACCCACAACACACACAGATATATATATAGGTTATTTTATCTATATATATATATATATATATATATATATAATGAAACAATAATGTTACACAAAATTTACTTACCCATTTGGCCGAATTCCCCTGTTATGTAATCCAAACAGTAAGTCTAGCAAAAGCTCCATTTTCCGGGTTAAAGGGGGGGGGGGGAGGGGGAGGGAGGGTTGCAAATATATTCATCGGAACTTTAAATCATATCGAGATATCGTTTGGCCTTCAGAACACTAGCATGAAACATTATTTGGGATGAAACGATAAATAGGATTTCGAAAACTGGTCCATTTTTTTCTCTCTCTCTTTTTTTTTATGTAAAGATAGTTAGGAGGTTTCAGTCGGTAAGAAAATTATATGGTCGGTAGATCATAAGAGAATTTTGTTTCTCTATATAATTTATTTATTTATATTTCTCGTTATTGGTTTTGTTTGTGTCTATTTTATTGATATTTATTTATTTATTTATTTATACTTCGGAAAATGTTTTGTATCCATGTATTTTTGGTCAATTTCCAATCTCATTCTTCCCCCTTCCTCCCTCCTTCCTCTCTCTCTCTCTCTTTCTCTCTCTCTCTCTCTCTCATTCATTTCTCACTCGTCTCTCTCTCTCCTTCTCGCCTCATCTCACTCTAATCTCCTCTCCCTCTCTCTCTCTCTCACGTATTCTCTCATCTCCCACTCCTCTCCTCTCTCTCTCTCTCTCTCTCTCTCTCTCTCTCTCTCTCCCTCGCTCTCTCTCGCTTTCTCGATATCTCTGTCTTTCTTTCTTTGTTTTTCTTTCTTATTAAGGTTAGTCGTTCACTCTCCACCTTCTTTCTCGTAATTTCTCTTTCATTTTAATTAATTTTATTTTTTCCAGGCGCCCTTTTCTCTTTTTCTCTGTTTCTTACTCTCCTCGGTGCTTCTCTTTCTCTCTGATTCTGAACCCTTGCTTCTCTCTCTCTTTCCCCCTTTCTTTGACTCGTGCTGCTCCCTTTCTCGCTTTCCTGTTTATTCTCTCTGTTACTTACTCTCCTACCTTTCTCCCTTTCTCTTAATTCTCTCCTTTACTTCCCTCCCTGTCCCTCTTCCTCCCATGCTTATTCTCATCCTCTTTCCTTTCCTTTTTCTCTCTGCGTCCCTTTCTCTACCTCTCTTATTCTCTTTTCTCTTTTCCTTTCCCCCTTTTCTCCCTCCCTATCTTATTCTCATTTCTTTCCCTTTTCCTTATTTCTCCCTCCCTCCCTCTCTTATTCTCTCTTCTCCTTAGATTTCCTTCCTTCTCTCTCCCTTTTTTTCTCATTTCTCTTCTCCTTTTCCTCTTTTCTCCCTCCCTTCCCTCCTTTCTCCCCCCTTTCTTGTTATCTTCTCCCTTCCCCGTTCCCTCCTTTCTCCCTCCTTTCTCCCCCCCATTCTTGTTATCTTCTCCCTTCCCCCGTCCCTCCTTTCTCCCTCCTTTCCTTTTCCCTCCCTTTCTTGTTATCTTCTCCCTTCCCCCTTTCCCTCCCTTTCTTGTTTATCTTCGCCCTTCCCCCTTCCCACCTTTCTACCTCCTATCTCCCTCTTTCTCCCTCCCTCCCTTTCTTGTATATCTTCTCCCTTCACCCCTTTCCCTCCCTTTCTTATCTTCTCCCTTCCCCTTCCCTCCTTTCTCCCTCCTTTCTCCCTCCCTTGTTATCTTTTTTCCCTTCCCTCCTTTCTCCCTCCCTTCTTGTTATCTTCTCCCTTCCCCCTTCCCTCCTTTCTCCCTCCTTTCTCCCTCCCTCCCTCCCTTCCCCGACTAATGAAATTGTCAGATAATTCCATCAGGGCCTTGAATATGCCTCCCTTCCCATGATCTCGCAATTTTCTTTTTAAGCCGTTTTCTGTGTAAACATTTTTCGCTTTTTCCTCTCTCCCTCTCCTTATTTTCACTCTCTTTATTCTTTTTGTCTATGTTATTTCTGGTCCTCCCGTCTGATTATATTAGATATTAATTTTTACGTGTTTTTTTTTTTTTTGGGGGGGGCGGGGTCATTATTCGTTATAATTTGTAAGATGTACTAGATTTTGTGGAATTTTGTTGTTTTGTTTAGAGAAACCGGTTGGTTTTTGTTTACTATCTCGCCAGCATTTTAGCATATGCATGACTAATATGTAAACATGCAAGCAAGCACATGAATTAAGAACAGTCTCTCTCTCTCTTCGTCTCGCTCAGTCTCTCTCCTCTCTCTCGTCATCTCTCTCAGTCTCTCTCTCTCTCTCTCTCCTCTCTCTCTACTCCATCTCATCTCTCTCCTCTATTCTCCTCTCTCCTCTCTCTCGTCTCTCTCTCTCTTTCCTCTCTCTATCCTTCCCCCCCCCCCCCACCTCCCTCTCTTTCTTCCTTCTCTTTCTCTTCTCTCTCTCTCTCTCTCTCTCTCTCGTCTCTCTCGTCATCTCTCATCTCTCTCTCTCTCTTTCTCTTCTTCTTTACATCTTCTCTCTCTCTCTTTCTCTCTCATCTCTCTCTCTCTTTCCTCTTTCTCCTCTCCTCTCTCGCTCTCCTCGGCTCTTCGGCTCTCTTCCCCTCATCTCTCTCATCTCGACGTCTCTCTCGTCTCTTCTCTACTCTCTTTTCTCTCAGCTCTCCTCTTTCCTTTCTCTCTCTACTCTTCTCTCTGCTCTTTCTTATTTCCCCTTCTGTGTTAGTTAGATAGTATTATTTTATGTGTTTTTTTTTTTTTTTTTTGGGGGGGCGGGGTCATTATTCGTTAATTTGTAAGATGTATAATTTTGTGGAATTTTGTTGTTTTGTTTAGAGAAACCGGTTGGTTTTTGTTTACTATCTCGCCAGCATTTTAGCATATGCATGACTAATATGTAAACATGCAAGCAAGCACATGAATTAAGAACAGTCTCTCTCTCTCTCTCTCTCTCTCTCTCTCTCTCTCTCTCTCTCTCTCTCTCTTCTTCTCTCTCTCTCTCTCTCTCTCTCTCATCTCTTTCTCTCTCTCTCTCTCTTTCTCTCTCTCCTCTCCTCTCTCTCTCTCTCTCTTTCCTCTCTCTCTCTCCTCTCTCTCTCTCTCTCTCCTCTTCTCTTTCTCCTCTTCTCTCTCTCTCTCTCTTCTCTCTCTTCTCTCTCTCTTCTCTCTCTCTCTTCTCTCTTTCCTCTCTCTCTCTCTTCTCTCTCTCTCTCTCTCTCTCTCTCCTCTCTCTCCTGTGTCACCTCTCTCTCTCTCTCCTCTCTCTCTCTCTCTCTCTCTCCTCTCTTCTTTCTCCTCTCTCTCTTCTCTCTCTCTTCTCTTCTCTCCCCTCTCTCTCTCGTTCTCTCTCTCTCTCTCCTCTCTCCTCTCTCCTCTTCTCTCTCTCTCTCTCTCTCTCTCTCTCTCTCTCTCTCTCTCTCGCTCTCTCTCCTCTTCTCTCTTTCTCTCTCTCTCTCTCTCTCTCTCTCTCTCTCTCTCTCTCTCTCTCTCTCTCATACCTTTCTTCCCCACTTTCTCATCGTATTTCCTATTTGTGCTTCATCTCATATATCTCCCGTTGTCGTGTCGTGGACGTATATGTGTGTATGTGTGTGCCTTATTCTCGCTCACGCACACACGTGTACGGATGTTTGCCATATGAGCGTGTATGTTTTCCCAGGATAACGGGAAATTGGTGTTTCGGTGTAGGGGGAGGAGGGGGGGAGGAGAAAGGGGAGGAGGAGAAGGAAGAAGGGGAGGGGGGGAGGGAGGGGAAGGGTAAATGGAAAAGAGAGGAGGAAAGGAGGGAGAGAAAGTGGAGAAGGGGAATGTAGGAGGCAGGGGGGGGGGAGAGGGAGAGGGTTGAAGGGGGGAAGGAAGGGAGAGAAAGACAAAGAGGGAAACTAGGAAGAATAATAGGGAAGGAGGAAGAGTGTGGAAATTGGAGGGCGATGAAGGAGGAGGATAGGAGGAAAAGAGGGAAAGGGAAATGGAGATGGATAGGAAGGGGGAAGAAATGGAGAAGGGGCAAAGAGGAGTAAAAGAAGAGTAACAAGAGAGAGAAGTGAAAAATGAAAAAGAAATAATAATTGCTGAGAGGGAAGAGAAAAGGGGGAAGGGAGAGAGGATGGGGGAGGCGACGAAGGGAGAAAAGACGGGAGAAAGGGAGAGAAAAAAGGGGAAAACGGATAACGACAAAGAGAGAGAGAGAGAGGAAAGGAGAGGGGGGAAGGGGGAGGGGGAGATGAGGTGTGGCCAAAGTCAACACTTCTTTCCACGGCGCACTGGAGGGAAAATATGCCAGGAAAATGTTCGGAAATAAAAAGGGGAGTGATCCGCAAAATGGTGAAGGGCGGGGGGGGGGGGGAAGGTGGAGGGGAGGGGGAAGGTGAAGGGGAGGGGGAAGGTGAAGGGGAGGAAGAGGCGAAGGGGAAGGGAGGGAGGAGGGGGGAGGTGAAGGAGGGGGAAAGTGAGGGGGAGGAAGAGGCGAAGGGGAGGAGGAAGGGGAAGGGGGGAAGGCGAGGGGAAAGTACACCCTCTATGGGAAGGGGATTTATCTATGTTTGTATTTTATTTATATTTTATTATTTTACTTTTATTTCAGGTTATTTATGTGTGTATGGTGTGTGTGTTGTGTGTGTATATATATATATATATATATATATATATATATATATATATATATATTTTTTTTTTTTTTTTTTTTTTTTTTTTTTTTTTTTTTTTTTTTTTTTTTTCTTTTCTTTTCTTTTCTTTTCTTTAGATGTTAATTGTTATAATTATTTAACGTATATTAACAGTATTTTTTCATTTCATTTATTTATTGACTTTTTCTGTTATATCTTTCTCGTTTAGTATTTTGATATTATTTTTTCTTCATTATTGATTCGGAAGATTTATATATCGCGAGGGTCATCATATAAGTGCAAGTTACATTTCTGATTATTGCTTTTATCATCCTCATTATTATTATCATCATCATTCTATTTGTTACCAGAGTTATTGGTATTTTCCTTCTTTCTTTATGGTACGTTTTAATATTTTCCGCAGTACGAACTTGAAAAATACGCACATGAGCACACGCACGCACGCACGCACGCACATACCCATAGTTGTGAACAGATATACATTATGGTTTGGTTAATAGGTAAAGGAAGATGGGTGCATATTTTATTTTTGAAATAGTATTTTTTGATGACTATAATCCGTATATTTCGGGATAAATCCGGGATTACATGCAACAGCGGTTTTTTTTTTCATATATACATATTTTCGAATATATAAATTCATATTTTGGAAACACATGATCTGCTTATAAGCAACCGGATACGATTATAATGAATAATGTGACTGTGACTCATGATATTTGCGTTTGATTTTTTGTTTACGTTTGTCTTGTTTATTTTCCTCTCTCTATTTCCCTTTTATCAGCGTTTGTTGCACAACGCCATGATGATAATGATTGATTATGGCAAAGAATGATAACCTAGCTGTGTACATCGTAATTACCATTGTACTAACGTTAATTACGCTATTAATATTGATATCATAATGGTGATTAATGTTGAAAATAATAGCATTGGATTGGTAATCTGGGCCGCGGACTGGATACACGGACTGGCGTAATCAGATATGATTATTTTATGGTATCCAATTATGTGTTTGTGTATAACTATATTCATACATGCATGAATATAGTTGCACATATATTATGTACACACTCACTCACTCGCTCACTCACTCACTCACTCACTCACTCACTCACTCACTCACTCATTCATTCATTCATTCATTCATTCATTCATTCATTCACACACACAACACACACACACACACACACACACACACACACACACACACACACACACACACACACACACACACACACACATCCATCCAGGAGTCAAAGAGCCATAGGAACTTAGTGGGTCTGGTTATATACACAGATATTGCTTATCCCAACGCTAGACATTCGTGGCTTCGTAGTGTGGGTAATCGTTGGCAGGGAATTAGGAATTAGGTATTGCATGCCCATTGCCCCAATTAGTGAAGTGTCAACGTATGGTAGAATAATTGCCTCTCACTTTGATGACATACACATATATATAGTAGATATGTAATATAGCCTGAAATGTACTCGAATAGTGAAACCCTAAATGATAGAATGATTGCCTCTTGCTTTGATGACGTGTATTTCGTAGATATAGAATCAACCTAGTCTAGTATAATTAGCCTGAAATGAACTCCACTTTATATACATGTATAAAAGTTAAGCGATTTATTTTTAAAAAAGGGTCTTTGTTAGATGGATTCGATAGATGGATTAACAAGAAGAAAAATATGTGACCAGAAATTGACACAACAGAGCTACTCCCTGGAAGAAGATTTGTGTATCTATACATTTATTGCTTATTGTATACATTTAAATGTTTTAAGTAGTGGGTTCTGAGACAGTAGTAAATTATTCCAATTGTGAAATATTAACTTTTTGGGTAAATGTACACTTGATTTCATTGTAATTCTCGGTATCACTTACGCAGAGTGAAGTCAACCTACCTTGTCGTTTAGCTTTGTAAACACACTATTTGGTCCTGTAAGTGTGGATAAAAGATCTAAGAATCGGATAATATTAATGTTGTTATTAGAGACTGTTCGTTATTCCGAGATCAGTGCTCTGACCTCACTTTTTATCATGTTTTATCTCGTCTGTTTGGTTATTATTTTTCCATTATGCAGATTCATCGTTCGATAAACGTCGGCTTTTATGAAATTGATTCCTCAGTTTGTTTTATCGGCGCTTTTTATCATGGTTCGTAATTTTGTAAAATAGAGGCAATGCTAAAAAGAAAAAGAATTTGAAGAAAGGAGAAGAATGTATAATCGTTTGAATGTATGATTTACCAGAAATTTCTTTTACAAAACCAACACAGAATGTAATATTAAAGTCATCTACGAAAACAAATGCATTATAACTTCCAAAAATTTCCTTCAGAAACTTTCTGCATGAACAACAGAAGCCCTGTCTTCTAAATACAGCTTTCTATATGAACAAACAGCAGCTCCGTAAAAAAAAAAAATAAATAAATAAATAATAATAATAATAATAATAATAATATATTTATATATATATACATATGTGTGTGTGTGTGTGTGTGTGTGTGTGTGTGTGTGTGTGTGTGTGTGTGTGTGTGTATGTGTGTGTATGTGTGTGTATGTGTGTGTTGTGTGTGTGTGTGTGTGTGTGTGTGTGTGTGTGTGTGTGTGTGTGTGTGTGTGTGTGTGTGTGTGTGTGTGAACAGACAACAGCCCCGTTTTCAAAAAATAAATAAAAAACCAGCCTGAACGAACACCGTCCCCGTTGTGAGCACGAGCGACGGCCGGCCTTTGAGTCGAGCCGTGAGCAGACAGCCCCCGGCCGCGCTCAGCACCGGCGGACAGGTAATCGCTTATCGATTAATAATTTGTCTTTAATTTTTGACGTTCGAAGGTAAGCTCGGCATTGGAGGGTCGGAACGCGCTGCTCTGCTCGTACATAACGTATGCCTTTTATATACTCTTTTTTGTGCTTGCTTGTTTTGTTGGTTTATTTTATTTTTGTTGTTATTTTTTTGTGGTCTGGTTGTGAGCTGGTTGTGTTTTTTTTTGTTATCATACATCAGTAACAGTAGTATTGTTAATAGAATTAGTATTTGCAGCAGATTAGTTTGAATATCCTCACCACCATCATCACCATTAGCCGCCGCCTCATCATCATCATCATCATCATCATCATCATCATCATCATCATCATCATCATCATCATCATCATCATCATCATCATCATCATCATCATCATCACCATCATCACC